>NC_079219.1:20038960-20372178 GCF_029633865.1 Lampris incognitus | reverse complement strand
ACAGGGATTCGGCCAAAGGGATTGGTGGAGCCCAGTTGGACTGAGAAGCCTCCTTCCATGAATTCTGTGTACACATCTGGGTGTGTGATGGGCAGCTCAGACATCTGGGCGTAGTAGTAGGGGAGGTAGCGTGCATAATTCATCCTGTCATAAGCAAAGCACCATGGGATCCTTGCTCGAATGCTAGCCAAGTGTAGCATCCAGTCTCCCTCTCTGGATGCTCGGATGAGCCCCAACAAGATTTCAACCATGTCCAAATAGGGCATCCAGAAGTTCGAGAGGCTGCCGTTTCAACCTCTAAGGAACTCACGGTAGACTTCAAATAGATCCATGATGCGTGTACAAGAGCTGTTCTCGAGGACCTCCTTCAAAGCATGTTGTGAGACTTCTTTCCCAAGGCTGTCAATGGTCTTCAGTGTCTCATTCAGGTGAACCATGTCATTCCTGTGAGTTTCTTCCAACCAGGACAGGAAACCATTCAAGGTCAGTCGCATGAGAGCCTCATACAGGAGCTTGTGTAGTCGCACTGCCCTGTTGTACTTGCGGCCATCCGTAACACCAGCAATTGAGCCTTCTGCAATCATGCCAGACTCAATGCAGAGGTCTTTGAGCAGCATCTTGGAAACGCTTTCCTATTATTGCCAGCAGTGTGCAGATGGTGTGGAATACCCCAAGCCTAACGATGATATCATGGAACTTGTCATGGTGTTTCCATGTGATCTCGACAGCCTTCGCATACAGGGCTTGGTCAAAGACACAGACAATCTTCCTCAGGCCTAAGCACTGCATGATGCTCAGTGACTGGTTAAGCACCTCGTTGACAGTAGACATTTGTGTCGCTGGAGCATTGATGGTAGGCAGATAGCCTATATTGTCGGGGATGACCGTCATCTCTCCTCGAGTCAGGATGTTGACGCCTGTCCAGCTGCTGAGTGACTGTTCTTCTTGTTGTGACATGCGTGCTAGGACCCAAAGAAGGTTTTTCCTCTCTGGCAAGCTTAGTATTGGCTGCAGTATCGGCATCTGACTTTTTGCTTTGTGGTGGCCCTACCCGTTGTCCAGCATTGTAAGTTGGTAAGATTGGTGGGGGTCCATCAATGCTTCTCTTCTTTGTTTTGGGAACAGTGGGCATGGGTTGGACAGGAAGTGGGTTGACTGGCTTTGCTTGCACAGCAATCCCATTGACTCTGTGAGATGTTCCCTCACCACTGACAGTTTCTTCAAGACGGTCGATATTGTCCCAGGCTAAAGTTGTGAATATGCCAGGATGGATGTTAGCTGGAAGGGCAATGCCACTCCCTGATGATGAGAGTTTCTGGAGACACAGGGCAGTGTTGATCTCTTCCATCTGTGAATAGGACACACTGTGACCAAGTCGGTTGAGGATGTTTATCAACTCTACATTTCCTGTCAACGATTTGACACTGAATGGCAGAACAATGTGCTTGGAAGGCTTGGTATTTCCACATGTCACTGCATATACTATGTCATGGCCAAATGACTGCAGAAGGCACTGCACTCTCTGGGAGGCATGATCAGGATCATTTGAGCCTATGAGTAGAGAGTACAGGAAGATAATGAGCGACTCTGGAATGGTAGGACATTCTGCTTCTGGTTTGACTTCAGGCTGCCAGGTTTGAGGAACATCTTGACTTTTAATGTCTGCTCTCAATTTAATGGCTGCTTTGGCTATAACATCTTGCGCACTGACACTTTTCAGGGTCTGCAGCTCCCTTTTGAGAGACTGATTTTCTTTGGCAAGTTCCCTCATGGACAAGTTATCGGGATAGAGGAGGAATTTTCCTTTCTCATCAGGGAATATCTGCAAGGCTCCAGCAAACTCACTCTCCAGGTTTCGCCTTATGTGCTTCTTGGTTGATTCCTTGACTTGGGCAATGCCTTGGGAGTTCATTGAAGCTACCAGTCTAGAAGAGAGATCAGTCATTGTCATCACTTGAGGATTGCCAAAAAGCTCCATCCTGATGAAGAGGAACAGCTCATTGTATGCCTTATTCACAGCAGCTTCATACTGGGCTGCAGCATCATCATCTTCATTGCTGGCAACCTCTCCTTTGGAAACCTCTTCTTTGGTGTAAAGTCTATAGCATGACCTGTGGTAGTGCCCTTCAGCTGCTACAAGGTCTCTACTCACAATGGCAAGGATTCTGCTGTCCCTTTTCTTTGTGGCTGCACTCCTGATCTTTGCATCAGCTCGCAGTTCTCGACACTGCACCAGTACTTCTCTCGTATTCTGTCTCTTGGAATATTTGCTGTTTTTCTGACAAAATATGCACTCTGCATCATAAGTCCTAGATGTACTTGGAGCATGTCGAGCTACTCTCTTAGATTGTTTCTCTTCAGCAGAGACACAACTTTTCTTTTCTTTTGCAAGGAGGCCATCAAGAATTTGCTTCATAGTGAAGATACTGCAACACTTTCTGTGGTAGTAGATTGCTGGAATCTGTCCCTCAGGAATGTCTTTTTTTTTTTTTTTTAAATAATTTATTTCTGATTTTTCCCCTTTTTCTCCCAATTTAGTGGCCAATCGATCCCTATTTTAATTCAAACACCCACCCTCGCACTGCATGCGTTCGCCAACTGCATCTCTCCGGTCGGCAGTCTCGAAGGAGACCGCCTCGCCACTTTCGTGACAAGGCGACTCCAAGCCGAACCACTGTTTTCCCGACACACACAGAGACGCATTCACGTGACGAACACAAGCCAACTCCGCCCCCCTCCCGAAGACAGCGTTGCCAATGATTGCTGCTTCATCGAGTCCGGCCATAGTCGGATCTGACGAGACCGGGGCGCAAACCCCAGTCCCCAGTGGGCAACTGCATCGACACAGAGCCGATGCTTAGACCGCTACACCACCGCGGACATTGGAATGTCTTTTGCCAGTTTCAAAACTGGTGCATGATTTCGTATCTGAGCTGCCCTGAGCAGAGTTCTCCATGAGTCGACACTTTGTAGTGAAACCAGCTTATCTGTATCATCAGAACAGTGGATAATGCACTCCACCCGTGGGCGCTTTGGTATTGGGTAAAAACTTGCTTGTTCACCAGTGGCCATATTCAGTCAGTTTTCACCTGCCACATACAAACAAATACATGTAACTTAGGTGTATGAACACTACTAAAACAAAGTTTACTTTGCTTCACCAGCGTCATATTACCATTATTTATCTTACATAGCCACAAATAGATACATTACCTAGTTGCTATGCAACAGCTGTATTTTGTCCACATGAGGCCGCTAAAATCAACACAAGATGAAAGTTCCTCGTAGCCACTTTAACTAATCATATTAACATATACATTAAAAGAACATGCTAACATTATGGGAAACTAGCTTACAATCTTCTCCAGAGTGAGACAAGAAGATAGATACCAGTTTCCTCTATATGTGTTTAGTAGAAAGCTATCTGGCTGCACGTTAGCCTAGCTTAGCACAATGAATGGAAGTACACAGTACTGGTTATCCTTGGTTGTTGGCCAACTAAGAACTGTCCCAGAGTTTAAGCTAGGCTAATCAGTACCAGGGGTGTTGAAATGCTATATTTGTAAAAATCTGGGCAAATACACAATCGTGAGAGGCACAGAAACAGGTTTCCTGAAAGAAAAATGAAATAGCTGCTCATTTGGAAAGGTTATCATGTATTATTTTACTTCTGTTAGTGTACCAAATAAAATGGCACCAGTGAAGTTGTGTCACCTTGGGTGATATCGATATCTGGTCTGACCCATGGACTAACTGGCTTTGGTCTAGTTAGTTTCTTAGTAATAATGCCCTTCTAATTTAAGGTTCACAATCATCTCACACAATGAAATAGTATGGGTATATTATACATTTCCTGAATCTTTACAGTCCTGTGAGTGTTCCAGTTTTTGTGTTTTGTGTCCCTGATATTCCTAGATGCCACAGGGCTAAAAGAAAGTATATAGTTTAGGCGAACATTGCAGAAAGATGTGTGTTATTGACGGGTTGAAGAGCTCAAGTGACCTCTATATTTGTGAGAAATATCCACAACAGGGCTTGAATGAAAGCTAAGAAGGTCCCCTTTAAAATGATACCAAAGACAATATTATAGAACATTGAAAAATGTCCTGACCATGAGGCTAAACCAGGATATGCACCAGCGTCTAAAATGCAATTTACTTTAGGGGGTGGTTAACTTCATGAGCTGATAACTGTTATACAGCTGCCACTCAGGAATGGGTATCATACCAAAATATCATCTACAGACATGGATCCTTTCAAAAATTATAAGTAAGTTTTGCCACCTTGAGTGTACCGAAATAGGAAATTTTGGGCTCTGGCCCATGGACTATATTGATCGACTCCTAGTCCTTTAGTCAACCAGGTAGAAGTCTCATTGAGGTCAAAATCTTTTTCAAGAGTGACGCGGCCAAGAGAGCAGCATAAACATTGCTACAACAGTAATACAAAGAAATACAACTGTCACACTCTACAATGAATGAGCACAATATCTTATGAATAATTCACAAGTGGAAACGACTGATGCTCAAAAACATCCAATCATTGAGAGTTTATGAATCAACTAAAAGTAGGTTCAGCGTTAAGGTTAGTTGGTGGTTATATTTATAGTTAGGGTTGGGTTAAAGTAAGGTCATCGTGTTGGACAACGTGTAATTTGTCAGAGTCATAGACTATAAAAAAAGATGGACGTCATGATGCCTATGATGTCACCCATTGGTTCTGAAGGGCATTTTGAAGCCTAAGGTTTGGCTTTATGCTTGTCGCTATTTTGTTAAATGTTTGGAGCCAGGCAATAGAAGTGACATCTTATTTAGTAAAGTGCTTTTATCTGTCATCGTGTTGTTTGTTAGGTGCCTTGTTCTCCATTTACAACCTTCTCTTCCATGTTGCTCTCTCGTGGAAATCACTTACAGCACTTCTTCCCAAATCGCAAAAACCCAATATTGCCTTAAAGCAGTCCTGCCAACTGATTTGCACAGTGCCAGACATACAAAAGGGAAAGACTACCATAGTGGAAACGATATGGACAAATCTCTACTTGTGGACAAATTGCTGCCATTGCATGGCATGTACTGTCATACCATCTAACCCTAGATCTTAGTGCACAGAGATAATGATTACCAGACTGCCACCACTACAAACAACTAATTTTGTTATTGAAAAATAAGAAATTGGTTTAATGACTGGCATGTAGTTCCATGAGTTGTTTGAAGTGCAGATGGATAGCAATCTATTTTTACATGCATTACTGGGACTCGCCACTTTTCTTCCTTACAAATGTGAGATTCACCTGTAGCTGTCTTTAACTCACAGACCAAACTCTGTACCCCAACCAGCAGCACTCTTCATGAAATAGACTAAACCCCGTACCCCCACTATTGCTCTACATGAAATATACCAAACCCCAGCTGAGCTCCGAACCAGAATGATTCCTCTTACCCCTAATTAACTTTTTGAATGTATACGATACGCAGTATTTAGCATACGGTACATGAAGGTTCATAATAATTTTGAATTCATTACCCTCTGCTCTAACACTGTCTGCATCCCAGTGTATGTCCCTTGCACCATACTTGACCTTTGACACTGAAACCTTCAGTGTAACACACAAGGGATTATAATGCAACCTCCTCTTCCTCACTGCCTGCCACAGTATATAAAGATAAATGGGTGCGCTTGTTCTGCAGGCTTCTGTTGGCCCACAGAGACCCTCTGTCTTTACACGCTCTGTCTTTATCACTGCCTGTTTTCCCCTCAGTGTCTGACTCACTGGATAGCAGGCCTCCCAGCCTGCTGGCAGCTCGGCCATCAGGCAGTCCTTGTCCTGTCATTACAGTCAGGTCTGGTTGCTAATATTTTGCATTTCACTTTATTTTCAGTTATTTTGACTTTTATTTATTTTTGTTTGTTCTGTAGAAAAACTGATTTGTCAATTGTCGCATTTCTAGTGCCACCTACCAGCTTAATTTGACATTGGTAATAGGAATAACTATGGCCGATACAGCTAGCTAACATGATAACCACATTCAGAATTGAAAATTTTGCCTGGTGATTAAGTTCTACCCTGGTTATAGAGTTAAAAAGGAATTAAAGTTCTTCATTGCTACAACGGATTTCCTTCATTTGAAGTCCATAGAGGCCATTTATGAGATCAGTGTAGATCCAAGGTAAAAAAAAAAAAAGAGGGGGGTTGAGAGAGAGCGGGGTGAGGGTTACCATTCCATTCGTTCTCCCGTGTTTGTGGACTTAGATGGTGTACAAAAAAAAACTACATCCAACCATATGTTCTTCAGATTGTCACACTCACTAGCCAATGGGATTGTTTGCAGCGTGCATGTGACAGACCAGTGCGAAATGTCTAAACACAGAGGATCACTCAACTTTAGCTAATAGTTCCAAGTGACGGATCAAACATCAGACTTCGACTTGGCAGAATAACAATGGTAAAATTCATATTATTGTTATTGAATTGTTCAATCAGTGAAAAAGAGTTTGAAAAAGAGTTAACAAACTATAGGCAGATGGATAACAGTTTGCTACAGGTGGTAGGTGGCCAGCTGACATCAGGACAGGTTTCGGGATTCGGGACAAATGCTCGTAATTCGGGACTTTCCCGAATATTTTGTGACATCTGGACACCCTATTGCTGCCCAATCTGAGTAAACCGTAGATGGGAGTCATGCGGCTGCATAACGGAACAGCAGCAATGGTTATGTGTGGAGTGCTGCTGAAATCTCATAATTTTACATACTGTGTTATTTGTTTAGCATGGAAGGTTTACAAGATGGTAGCAAGACCAGCGATGCTGTATGGTTTGGAGACAGTGGCACTGACTGATGAAAAGACAGGAGGCGGAGCTGGAGATGGCAGAGTTGAAGATGCTACGATTTTCATTGGGAGTGACGAAGAATTAGGAATGAGTACATTAGAGGGACAGCTCAGGTTGGATGGTTTGGACATGTGCGGAGGAGAGATGCTGGGTATATTGGGAGAAGGACGCTGAATATGAAGCTGCCAGTGAAGAGGAAAAGAGGAAGGCCAAAGAGGAGGTTGATGGATGTGGTGAGAGAGGACATGCAGGTGGTTGGCGTGACAGAGGAAGACGCAGAGGACAGGAAGAGGTGGAAATGGATGATCCGCTGTGGTGGCCCCCAACGGGAGAGGCTGAAAGAAGAAGAAAGAAGTTATTTTTTTAGCAGGCGTCAAGTAATGTAACTTGTAATGTTTTACAATTTGCAGACGGGGAATATGTCGTGGCTGTGGCTTGAAAAAAAAAATCCAGTCCAGAAATTATTTTTGCTTTAATCCCTGGTTAAAACAGATTTGAACATTTCACAGGTTTATTTCACGCCAGTTGGATCATTACCTAAAAAAAAACTCCTGAACTAGATGGTACAGAGTGTTGCTCCAAGTATTTGGTGGTATAACAGTAATATGGTAACTGGACAATACTTAAAAATAGTGGTGTAATGTAATGTAGTCTATCGGTATGGATCACGCCCCACCATTTGGCATGCATGTGAACCACGGATTAATAACAAAATTTAACCATCATAGTGAACTACAGTTTTACTGCCACTATTACTTTTTAAAGTAATTCCCTAAATCTCGATGGAGAGTTGCTGTGAAAAGATGGACAAGACAGATGCTTGCTGTGTTTTACTCTGAAGCGCAATGATTGGTTGATTATGCAAAGGCATATTGACTCCCAACGAATCAGTCAGGGATGCTCGCTTTGCAAAAAGCTCAGTGACTCATTGCTAGCAGAGGAGCGGAAGAACTTAGTCTCCCGCATCACTTAAACGAAGAAGGTGTCATGCCTCATATTCACTTTACTTAAACAATTGAGTATTGAATATTTTATATATTTTAAGATTTTATTTAAACATTGGACATCTTGACTGTTTTTCATTTAAGACCATGGGCAAAATTTCCTTACTGTCGGTGTTTTGCAGAATAAATGGAAAGCAAAGTTATTTTTGTCTTTTTTTTTTTTTTGCTGAGCCAAAGAATGATCTTAGCTGATGCAAACTATGATACGTTCTGAAACGTGAGTTGCACCCCTATTTAAAAACGAAGACCGTTTCCATTTCAATGCTGGGACCGTGCCACATCCATCTAATAAACTATAGGCTAAGTATTGGTCCAATCCATTTATAATGGTGTGTACCTGCCTGTTTGGTCTGAGAATTTGAAACGTTTCACTGCATGAATTTCAGGTTGGAGCATCACAACCAATTGTAACAGGCGCTTTTGCAAAAACAACTAAATGGTCTACAAACAGGAAGGTGTATAATAAAAAACTTATACTGGTGCAGTGGCAACATACACTCACTGGCCACTTTATTAGGTACACCTTGCTAGTACCGGGTTGGACCCCCTTTTGCCTTCAGAACTGCCTTAATCCTTCGTGGCATAGATTCAACAAGGTACTGGAAACATTCCTCAGAGAGTTTGGTCCATATTGACATGACAGCATCACGCAGTTGCTGCAGATTTGTCGGCTGCACATCCATGATGCGAATCTCCCGGTCCACCACATCCCAAAGGTGCTCTATTGGATTGAGATCTGGTGACTGTGGAGGCCATTTGAGTACAGTGAACTCATTGTCATGTTCAAGAAACCAGTCTGAGATGATTCGAGCTTTATGACATGGCGCGTTATCCTGCTGGAAGTAGCCATCAGAAGATGGGAACACTGTGGTCATAAAGGGATGGACATGGTCAGCAACAATACTCAGGTAGGCTGTGGCATTGACACGATGCTCAATTGGTACTAAGTGGCCCAAAGTGTGCCAAGAAAATATCCCCCACACCATTACACCACCACCACCAGCCTGAACCATTGATACAAGGCAGGATGGCTCCATGACGCCAAATTCTGACCCTACCATCCGAATGTCGCAGCAGAAATCGAGACTCATCAGACCAGGCAACGTTTTTCCAATCTTCTATTGTCCAATTTTGGTGAGCCTGTGCGAATTGTAGCCTCAGTTTCCTGTTCTTAGCTGACAGGAGTAGCACCTGGTGTGGTCTTCTGCTGCTGTAGCCCATCTGCCTCAAGGTTCGACGTGTTGTGCGTTCAGAGATGCTCTTCTGCATACCTCGGTTGTAATGAGTGGTTATTTGAGTTACTGTTGCCTTTCTATCAGCTCGAACCAGTCTGGCCATTCTCCTCTGACCTCTGGCATCAACAAGGCATTTTCGCCCACAGAACTGCCGCTCACTGGATATTTTCCCTTTTTGGACCATTCTCTGTAAACCCTAGAGATGGTTGTGCGTGAAAATCCCAGTAGATCAGCAGTTTCTGAAATACTCAGACCAGCCCGTCTGGCACCAACAACCATGCCACGTTCAAAGTCACTTAAATCACCTTTCTCCCCCATTCTGATGCTCGGTTTGAACTGCAGCAGATCGTCTTGACCATGTCTACATGCCTAAATGCATTGAGTTGCTGCCATGTGATTGGCTGATTAGAAATTTGCGTTAACGAGCAGTTGGACAGGTGTGCCTAATAAAGTGGCCGGTGAGTGTATATACCTAGCCAAAAAAAGGGTGTCATTCAACACGATGGACAAATGAATGAATGAATGCCTTTATTTGTCATTGCACAGCTGTACAATGAAATTAAGTGCAACTCCCCAGTGGTACAAAAAAAAAAGAAAAAAAAAAGAAATCTATACAAATAGTCAAAATATAAATACAAATAGACACACATTTGCAGCACAATCAACATATAATGTATGCGAAAGTGTGAAAATAAGTTTAATATCTATTACACTAGATAAATAGTCTGTGTATCGCACTAACCCGAGTCAGCATATTTTTTTGCCCATGCCAAATGTACAGGTGTTATTGCACAGTTTCACGATATTATTGCAATCTTAATGTTAAGCCATGATCCAATCAATTGGTCCACTTTACAAACTGCTTGGCGGCAAATTATTTTCTAAAGCTTGCATTGTAAAAACTGAATAACAAAGTTTGATGAGCTATCCATGTGGACTAGTGAATAAACAACTGTAGACAGTGGAACATTTCCATGGCCACCTTGGCAATTTTGCATGGCAGTGTAGCAAAGACAGCTCCTAGTACCCCCCAGTGTTTTTAATTCTTGTTTTTTTATGTAACTGCTTCAAAGGCTGGTAACACCATATAGTATACCCTGGTAATATTTGGGAACTGTTTGACAGTATGGAAAATATGGATACCAGCCAACCCTTTGTCATTGTTTCCAGCCACCCTTGGTCTCTTAAGATATTTGTTGTACAACACTGACCTGCCTGTGGGAATTTGTGAACGTGTCGTTCAGTAGTTTGAAATACACACAGAAGCTTATTTTCCGGGTGGGTTTCTCTCGGATATTGAACATTACAAGATGTGGAGGTGGTATGAGGACATTCTTCTCTCCCACTTAAAAGTTGCCAAGGTTTTTTGAGGTCATTTCCTCCGGTAGTTTCTTTTGTTAAAGCTTGTCTGACAGGCTGCCAGACTGTGCTGTCCTCATTAATTCAATCTATGTCAACCATGTGTGTATGCAGCACATCTTTTCTTTAATTCAAATATTTTGTTACTTGGATGCTCTTGACCTCGGTCTTGGCAATAAATGGATGCTTGACTTGGAAAGCTGATATTGAGGATAGAGCTCCTAATGCATTAATCACGGTTTTTTCCTTAGCCACTGCTGCTACTGAAACTCAAGGTAGCCCAGCCACCCACTAAGATCACACCAACATCCAAAAAGACCAGCTATGACAAAGCATTACCAAGCTATCCCATTTGCCTGTGACCCGTCAACACAGACATCCATTAGTGATCATAACGGCTTTAATCTATGAAAAAGTTGTTGTGCAACCTAAATTGATGGCATTGTTTTCTCAGACCGAAAATAGAAAGAAAAAGGTAATTGTTTTAATGGGACTCCAAATATACTTGGGCGGCTGCTGATACAGCTAGGTGGCCCAGGTAAAGCCTAGCGAAACACTGGAAACCACAAAGTTTATGTTGTGTAAAAAGTTGCTCCTAACCGGATCTGTCTCTGGAAAACAAGGACTTCCTCTTAGCATAATATTTATTTAGACAGCCATGAGATGGCTCACTCTGTTAAAAGTTAAGGCTCACACTTGATTAAGTTAGCAGCAGTTTTAGGATGGTACACTGTAATAAACACCACAGACAGAGGACTGGCGTATTGGTCTGTACTTTGAGCTGTTGCACCAGCTGGTGAAGGGAGGATCTACAAAGAGATGCTGGCTTTGTGTCTACTGTGTAGAAGACGAGACATCTGCTTCTTACATGGCTGACAGGAGCAGCCTGTCAGTGGGAATTTAACACCAATCACCAACCAAGTGCTGCCAATTGTTGTCTGAAGCTGCCAAGTATATCTGCTCTGTAATTACTGCTTTTGATGTATCTGATCAAAGTAGCTGATCCCTGACTGCTTAAGTGGAACTGTTCATTGTTCAGGGGTTGAAAACTAGGGTGCAACTAGATATTTCTCAGTAGATAACAGTAGGCACTAGTTGATACAGGGCAGCTGCGTGGGTGTAAATGTGAGGGATTGTGTGAACGTGAAGCCAGGTGGTGCTATAAAGGGCACCCCCCCCCTCAGTCAGTCTTTAATGCTCCTAACTCTTAAGAAATGCTAAACATGGAGTTAACACTATAATAAGCTCTATACGTTTGTTCTTATTTTTCAAGCTTTTTAGATTGATAGGAGGAAATTCTTTCCACAACAGGTGCATGAATAGCGCAACCAAATAAAATAATATGTATAGAATTATGCAAAATACAGGATTTACAGGAACACTTAATTACGTGGGTCACACAACAGAGACAAAGACATTGATTGACGCTATATATACCACAGACTGGATTTCTTTTACATTAAGGGGAGGTTACTTATTTAAAGCTCATATGGCTGTAGGAAAAAAGCTCTTGCTAAAATGGGCCCTTCTGCACATGGGTAGTCTATACCTGCGTGACTGCGTCCAGAAGGGAGGGAGTTAAAGTGCTGGTAGAGTGGGTGGTTTGGGTCATGCGTGATTGTGAGTGCTTTGCGGCTCAGGGATGAGGTGACACAGTCGGATAAGTTGGGGGTGGGAATACCAACGACTTTGCTGGCTAAATTAGTTGTCTTTAAGAGTTCATTCTTATTGGTGACTGTAAGCATATGGAAAAACAGATGGCACCATAAAGAAGAAGTGGCTCAATAATGCTACGGTACAGGAGGAGGACAAGACGGGGTTTGACAGACAGGTGATTTCGTTTATGGATGGCTACAAGTTTCTGTTGACAATGCTTGTAAATGTCTGTGGTATGCTGATTGAAGCTGAGGTTATTGTCCAGCGTAATGCCAACTTCACCTCACTGTGTTTGTCTGTGATTGTAAGGCTGGATAACACCCACTGTCTCACCCCATCTCTTCCTCTCCACCTTCCTCTCTTTCTTCCTCTCTGTCTTTTTCTCACTAGTTGTTTCTCCTTTAGTTTTCACACACTCCCTCTCTCCATCAACCATAAAACAAGACTAGGTCAAAACCTAGTATTTGGCTGGACCCTTTTCGGTCAGTGTTCAAAATTGTGGCAAATTTGTCGCAGGGATCATCAGTGGTAGTAGTAGTAGCGTGAATCCCTGGATATTAAATGTTCATCTACAGTTTTCTGTAGGGGTCCCAGTAATATTTGTTGTTAAAGGGTACTGAAGTAGCATGTCACATGACATGGTTAAGCTATGTTCAAGTGAAGAAAAAAAAAGATTATAAAGGCAGTTGCAAGAACAATCCTTTCTACTGATATCTTGGGATGTTTGATTTGAAAGAGAACCTAATTGTAATTGTAGCTATTCTAATTATGTGTTAACTCACCCTCCTGTTTCATCTGTTTGTATCTGCAGATGTCTCGTTTTTCTCAGACTCACTCTGTATTGAGTGTTTTGTCAGTGATTATTTGGGGTGCTTTGCCTGTGTGCTGTCCCTCATGCTTCTTGGCACGTGGAGACCTGCTTTCTCTCCCACTCTGCTCCATGCTGGACTGTTAGTGTGTTACCAGATGTGGAAAGAATAGCAACATAGTCTGTTCTTAAGGTTTCAGCAGTGTTCAGTAGCAGTACGAGCAGCAACATATTGCGATTGTTAGCGTGTGATATCTATCTCCTGAGCAATCATTTAACTTCAGTGATGTGGTTGGTTGCCTGATCCAACGGTCCAATCATGTCCAACATGATCACTCCCTTAGTCACTCTAAACATGATCCCTCAGTGACATTCGCGGTTGTAGGGCTGGCCTGCTGGCTGGTCCAAAAATAGAGAAAGAAGTTAGCAAGGTGGGGGAAGCTTGAGTCATGAAGAATGATTAATCTTAACTACAAGGCCCCTTTGCATAAACATGTTCTGTCTCAGAGTAAGGCTAGGTGATCGTTTCTGTTTTCACATTGTCCAATCGTGGCTACTCGAGATCGCTGATAGGCAAGCCGATCGCCAGTAGGCAACAGGAGTAGGAGGGGGTGGGGGAGTTGCATCACAGCATGCCTGTGAAACGCTAGCATGGGCGAATAACCTAGAGTGTGGCCCAGTGTCTGGCGGAGCTTTGAAATAATTGAACCTTTAAGCTTTCTGCAAGTAAAACACTTAAAGTTACACAAACATTTTATAAAAGAGTGTGAACATTTTATTTAAAATATTTAAACGTTGAAAAAAAAACCTTTGATAATGTCTCCTATTCAAACAGTGACTCCCTTTTAAAAGTCTGTGTCTGTGCTTGGCGCGACAATATCACAGCATCATGTTCCATTTAAATTATTTTCTTATTTTTAATATCACAATCCAAATCATATCCATAACGTTAACTGGATTTCATTTGTTTATATAGCACTTTTCTAGCTGCATCAGCCACTCAAAGCGTTTTACAGTCAATGATCGCCTCACATTCAGCCACCCATACACACACACACACACACACACACACACACACTGATGGCATTGGCTACCATGCAAGGTGTCAACCAGCTCATCAGGAGCAGTTAGGGGTGAGGTGTCTTGCTCAAGGACATCTCGACATTTTTGCAAGAAGGAGCTGAGGATCGAACCGGCAACCCTTCAGTTACCAGACGACCTGCTGTACCTCCGAGCCGCTGTCGCCCCCCAACCAGGGTCCAAAATTAACTTTTTGGCTTACCTGCCAAGTTGGCTTGTAGATGAAAAAAATTACTGGCCAAATAGATTTTATTTTTACCAGCCAAAAATAATAAATTGCTATTGCAGTTTGCTGTTATTACTATTTGGCATGTAATCTTGGTGTCATACACAATTCGCAATCAGTATATAATGGACCATCCGAACAATGGGCAGTCTACCGTGCTTCGTGTTGCTGAGCTCTATTTTTATGTGGCTGGCCTTTTTTTTTTTCTCTATGCAGCCCTCCATCAGGTGAAAACTATACAGTGTGTAAAGAAAATGGGTACAATATCATTAAAAATGATTAAAATCCCTCATTGTGCCAGAGGCCATGCGATGCAGCAATGCAGCCTTGTGGGTTTTTTTTCATTGCACATTAAAATAAACCACTCAGTGCGTATCCATGATCATGTAGTTAAAACAATCTCGTTAATTAATTCAGTACCAGTTAAAGTATTTGCCACTTAATTTACCCATTTTCCAAATTAGCCTACTTGAAAACTCCTCAGAAAACATGGCTGGCATGTAACCACATGCAACACAGACACTGTTGGTATAATGGGTAGAGGGGGAAAAAAACACTCCGACCCGCCATAGGCACCGACCCCATGGGTTTTTCAGTGCTCAAGCACTCACCAAAAAGTTTGAGCACCTACGGTGAAGGCCGGTCAAAAAATATATGAATGGATAAATAAATAAGACTGTGTTCTGGCATGGTGTAGCCTGTTATGATTTGTAGCAGAGCAGTGTCACATTTTGCTGCAGTTTGTCTACGTCCGACAGATGACAGCAGCCTAGTAAGCCTACATCATAATAATTACTAAAGCAAGCACAATAAAAGTGATTTTGTAATAATCATCACCTTTGTGATATTCACTTAATTTGTGCACCCATGGGCAAAAACAAAGATCGGCACCTATGTGCCCCACCTACATGATGCGCCATGCCCGTGCTTGGTCAACGGTTCGCATCACGTGCACATGATTTAAGCGTCGTCTTATCAGCCTGTCATATCAGTATTTCGGGCCGATGCCGATATTTAATTTTAAAGCCTTTATCGGCCGATACTAATGACGTGCCCATTTCATCGTGCATCCCTATTTGTGTCATATCTCGGTGACAATTACCAGAGGAAGCCTCAGGCTGGTCTGTGTAAATAAGATTTCTAAAATGGCCAGAATTCTGTATTGACACCCAAGCAATGACGGTGATGATAAATATTGAAATGAGCGTTGGAGCTACACAAGTGCATTGAGCCTCATTCATCAGTTGTTTGTATAAATTTGTTCTTAATCACTCATGGAATTTTTTTTTAGCTCTCAAGATTGTCTGACAGTCAGAAGCAAAGCCTGATGGCTATTTGTAATTCCTTCCCCCTGACATCTATGGCAGGGGGGGGCAATCTTATCCAGAAAGGGCCAGTGTGGGTGCAGGTCTTTGTTCCAACCCAGCAGTTACACACCTGATCCCATGAATCAACCAGTAGAGTCTTTGCTGAGGAACTTGATTAAGAGACACAGGTGTGCTTGGTTGGAACAAAAACCTTTACCCACACTGGCCCTTTCTGGATAAGATTGTCCACCCTTATCTATGGTGTACCTCTTGCAACAAGCAATCACTCAGGTTTGCAAAGACATCAGTGTTAGCCAATTGGTGTCTAAATTCAGGAGTTACCCAGGTTCTACACTGGTTTCTGAGACAAACTTGGAGGACTGAAACATCCAATGGTTGTGTAAGAACAAATTTGTGCATACGAGCAATTGATGAATGAGGCCCATTGAGTGCATCCCAAACTGACACAGTTGGAGATCCAAACAAGGGCCTCATGCATGTTCCTGTGTGTTGCATTGAGTTCGACCCAGTGTTAATTTGGTCGACAAAAAAATACCAAAGTATGTCAGTGCATTTTATTGCCTGCTTTAAATATGACAGAAACAAATTCAATCTATCCCTAACTTATCTTTGCAAACAAAAACTAACATTTCATTATTTTTTTGTTTATTGTGAATTTAATATCATTACTCTCATTTTCATCAGATTGTTGACTAACAGTTTTCGTCATAGTATGCTTTATTGAAATGAACACATTGATTTGCTATGTTGAGTAAGAACAAGTTCATTTATGGCTGCCCAGCTATTATTTTATATCTCATTCCCCATTCCTGATTTTATTTCTGTTCCGTTACTGGCCTGTTTTCATTAAAGACTGTAAAACAATGTTGTTGGCAAAGCATGGTCTATTAACAAACACACCCTCCACTCTGATCACTACTCTTTGCTACCTGTCAATGAACCACCTCAGTTTCCCTCTTTATGTATTCGCCAGTGTCAATACAAAATAATAATTGGTTTCTCGCTCCAAGTACATGGTGATTTGCTGTGATAATGATATTCCTTCGTCTCTAATGCTAACCCAGATGATAGCACTGGCAGGTGCTCTGAATACTGAGTGCTGGATTATGGATTGCTGCCCTTGCATAGCCCTCCTTCAATAGACTCATTGGCTTAAGAACCCCATAGGCATTCTGCCCAGAGCAAAGCTGGTCACTTCCTCAAGGTGGAGGAAGGTTTGAGCGATTTAGACTGACTAAAGTTAACTGAGTTAAGTAGTTAACTACTGTCATTGTCTGTGTCTCTCTCTTTGTCTTTCTTTATTTCTGTCTCTCTTTGTTGTAGCTCCCACTTCAAAGTGTAAGTGGTGCCAATTTAGTTTGTTAGACCAGTATTTCCCAACCCAGTCCTCAAGGAACCCCTATCCTGTAGATTTTCATTGTAACCCTGTATAGGTAGCCCTACTTGTACTTACTCAACCAATCATCTCACAGCACTTAATTATGCAAGGTGTGCAACATCTGACATAATTCATTGCTGATTGGTTGGGGGTTGCAAAGAAAATCTGCAGGATAGGGGTTGCTTGAGGACTGGGTTGGGAAACACTGTGTTAGACCACCTAATGAAGCACTCAGCCCATGGTGTAGTCTTATTAGCTGCAAATGTTTAACAAAAGCTTTTATCTAAATAAGAAGTAATGACACCCCCCCCCCATTGTTTACGTTTGGGGAACAAGAAACTATTGCCTGATTACCATCCCTCTTTAAGTTTTCAAACACCAGTAAAAAAAAAAATCCATTCACAGATTTCAGACCAACAGAATAGAATTCAGGAGCAAAAGAATGTTACCACTGAGATGTCTGCTGTGCTATTAAACACAACTACTAATAAACAAACCTCCCTCTCTCCTCCAGGTGAGCACAAGATGGTGGACCGGCTAGCGAACAGCGAGGCCAACTCCAAGCGCATCGCATTGGTGGAGAACTGCTTTGGAGCAGCAGGCCAACCGCTTGCCATCCCGGGCCGTGTGCTGATTGGTGAGGGTGTCCTCACCAAGCTCTGTCGTAAGAAGCCTAAGGCGCGGCAGTTCTTCCTCTTCAATGACATCCTGGTCTATGGAAACATTGTGATCCAGAAGAAGAAGTACAACAAGCAGCACATCATCCCCCTGGAAAGTGTTACAATAGACACGGTGCCAGACGAGGGTGACCTGCGCAATGGCTGGCTCATCAAGACACCTACCAAGTCCTTTGCTGTGTACGCCGCCACGGCCAGCGAGAAGTCCGAGTGGATGAACCACATTGCCAAGTGCGTCGGGGACCTGTTGGAGAAAAGTGGCAAGGCGCCCAGTGGCGAGCACGCCGCTGTTTGGGTGCCCGATTCTGAGGCCACAGTGTGCATGCGCTGCCAGAAGGTGAAATTTACGCCAGTGAGCCGCCGGCACCACTGCAGGAAGTGTGGCTTCGTGGTCTGCGGGCCATGCTCAGAGAAGAAGTACCTCCTGCCCAGTCAGTCATCCAAGCCTGTTCGCGTCTGCGAGTACTGCTATGTGCAACTAACGACAGGCGGGGCATTCGCGCCACGCTCGGACTCCATCAGTCGGCCGGGATCAAAGTTTAACACCAATAACGTGTCGGACGACGAGGACGAGGATGACAGCAGTGACTGAGTCCCACTCCCTCACATAGGCTTCCCCCATCCCCTCATACAGAGAAGAACATGCTGTTGATCTGTTCTAAAGACCTAGCTCTGGAATCTTTCTGTTTATGTGGCTCTGGAATCGACAATTGAGGTTGAAGTCAAAACGCTGCAGTGCTTTGTTTGGAATGACATTCTCCTTGGCTGATGTATTTTTCTATATTATTCATTTTTCTCTCTTTGAATGAAGCCAGGATAACAAGGCATAGTGATTGGTTGAGTCAACAACACAGCACCAAGAATTGTTTGACTGCCCTTAGCGGTCAATCCTCTTACCCCGCACCTAATCAGTTTGCACACTTCCCAAGACGATGGTGTTAATAGGAAATAATGACAAATACTCCCGCCCTCCATGCTCTCCTCAAGTTTCATCTTCATATATGTTCCCCATCAAGCTTTTGTTTTTTTTCCTGTACTTTTTTTGTCCATAAACCATATGAGGTAATTGCTCAGATTTTCTGCAAGGTAAAGCAAATGTTTGGCTGCACTATTCTAGTGTCTGTTTAGTGTCCTTAAGGTGTTTTATCAAATAGTACCTTTTTTTTTTCTTTTATAAAAAAAAATTTTTTTGGGCTCCTCTGTAGCCAAATGATTAGAGCTCATACCACTTGGTCACAATGTCGCCAGTTCGAATCTAGCCGGCGACCTTTGTTGCACGTCAAACCCCTCTCTGTCTCCCTCATTTTCTGTCTACCTCTTCACTGCACTGTCTAATAAAGGTAAAATACCAAAAAAAAAATTTTTTTTTAAAGTCAATTTTGTTTCTTTTTTGAAGCAGATCCTCTGGTTTTGTCCTTCACTTTTTGCTATAATTTTCATTCACAAAAAAAACCCTTTAACCCCCACCCTCCTCCGCTTTTGTCCTTGACCACATTGCTCCCGACAAATCAAAAGGCTTTGTTATGGTTGTGTACTCACACTTTTCACAGAGCGTTTGTCTCTGGATACTGCCACTGCTAAGCTAACTAACACCCCTGAACTTCAGGGAAAGTTACAGTTAGCTTTTTACCACTTCTGTCACCCATTGACTTGGCCTTCACCCATACTGTCATGTAGTGCGTTGGTAGAAAGTGAGATGGACTTAGTGAGAAGGACCTGTTTGTTTCTGAAGTTAGTTTGCAGAAACACAGAGCTGTGATGGATCATTGTTAAAAGGCATTACAGGGGACAGGGTTCCAGAGAGCTGGGGGACGTCTTGTGAGCTTGTTGAGTTACCTCTGTGTACTGTGAAACAATGGGAGATAATCTCCAACCAAATGCTTTTAAGTTTGACAGTGACTGTTTCTACCTTTTTAACAGGAAATTAGCAATCATTTAGAAGTCCAATGGTACTCTACAATCTTTTCGATGTATTAAACAACTTGTCAGTCGGATTTAGCAGCCACTGTTGCTAATACAGAGGTTAGACTACCTGAACTCCCAAATTTCCACAGAAGCCTTACCATAATCTGCATTTCTAAAGGATTATATGGGCCAAAGAGGGATAGGCTGTGTGACCAGAAGAAGGGGTGTATAGGTTAAAAAAGGGCCCTTGAACAGTTGTTTGATACTCTTGAAGGTTTTAAATGTTTAATTTCTTCAGGAAATAAAATTCCAGTGTGCTGAAATAGAGTCTATACAAGGCTTCAAAGAGAGTATAGTTGCGGAGTGAGATGGTGGCGTTTGTGAGTGTCTGGTTCATCACTGATGCCTTCAGTGAATGAAATCTGATAATCAGGAAGCCAGTGCATTGTCTTGCCATCACCACTTCTGTATGGATGCTTTCCTGTAGCTGTGCAAGGTCAGGGGGCTGCACTGTGTCACAAAACAAACTCACCTCCGCTGAGCTTAGCTGAGGAAGAGAGTTGCATAAGGACTACAGGAAATCTGATCAGAATATCCCCTTTTTACTCACTCCCTGACTAATCCTAACCTTTCAACCCCGCCCACCAGTTTCATTTTCCCTGTAAGAGGCCCAGCTTGTGGTCATGTGACATGAATATGATTCAATCGTGATCAGAATCAGGAATTGAAAAGGCTCGCAGGGGAAGTCAGTGAGTTTCCCACGTCTATGCAATTAAGTTGTAGCCACTCTCACCAATGTTGAACATCATCACTGTCACTCTAGTTCTTAACCCCTTTGTTTCTACAGCTGGTCCTTTGAAACTTTCCATTCCAAAACACACACACTCAATTTTTAAAGAAACATTTGAATGCATTTTTTTTAGTTTACTGCAGAGTTGAAGCAGTGAAGCACTTTATCTAATTCGCAGATCTGGGATCAACAACTGCAGGTACCTGCCCTGGATTTATTAACGTCATTATGCCCCTTGAAAAGTTGGAAGTTTCATTGGCAAAGTAATGGTCAATAACTCGAAAATGTTCCCTACTGAGTTTTAGTTACAGGTCAGGAAATAGTGATCATACTTGTGAAACTGAAAATTGCCAGGGAACCACAATCTTTCCAAAACATCAACTTTCCTAGAAGACCAAAATTACTATTAATACTCCTACATATTAGATCATTTTTATTTTTTTTAAGTGGGTAGTGCAGTCTCAGAGCTGATGGGAGACAACACAATGTTCGGAAAGACTCCTTCAATCAAAATGTCAGCTTCAAACCTGTAATTGCACATTTTTCTTGGCAGTCATCCAGAGGGTCCTTGGCAAGGTGTGGAAGTCCCCACCAGCTCTCTCTCTGACTGTAAACCTCCTTGAGTTTGAGCATCAGACCACCATAATAAATGAGAACAATATCTGTTAAAATCCAGTGTCAGTTGGTGCAGGATGCAGGTGACAGGGTGATTTCCAGAATGAAACCTGTCTATAGTCTTTATTTAATCCTCATCCTTAGTCTCTAAAACAGTGTTTCTAAACACAGTATGGAGACACCAGCCTTCGCTGGAAACATTTGTGCCGTTACGTCAGCTGTTAAATTATTAAAATATCTCTGTCCATGTTTCCTAGTATGTTTGAGGTAATGGGGACTATTGATTGTGGTATGAACATTGAGGAGCAAATTAGCAGATGACTTGCCAGACTCTTTCCCTCTTGGTAGCGGTTAGTGATAGACTATTCGAGGTGTCTGGTAGTGGAATTAGTCTCTAGTTTTCTGTCGACATTGTCTTTTTTTTTTCCTTTAATGCCTGTTTACTGACTGTCCAGTTTGTCCATGGTGTTGCTAAGGATGAGGTGCTTAACTCTGATCCTGTTTGTCTCTGAGCAATACAGCAAATGAAAAAAAGGGATCATTGTCTTCTTTTAGTTTTGTCTTTGATTTTACTGTGTAAGCCACCAAAAAGGCTGATCCGTAATTCATTAAATTTTAAATTTGTTAAACGTTAAAAAAAACAAAAAACGTAACCACCATTTTTAATTATCACTAACCCATGCCCTACTAAACTGGAGTCGTGTGTTTACAGCAATTAGTTTTCAGAAGACTTTTCTCCAGTGGGATGAGGTGCTTGTATCTCCAAATCAGCAGCACCAGTCTGCTCTGTGATTTGCTGTGGGTTTCCCATACACACCAGTCTACAACCTATGGCCTTTGAGCCGGGGTGCGGGGCTCTGGCTGCATTCAGTTAAATCCACAACAGCGGTGTTGGTCCTCCTGGTTGTGCATTTGACCATGAATCTTTTTTGTTTGTTTGTTTGTTTGTTTTAATCATCTTTTCTTCTTTTTTTGGCATGTGTACATTTGTACATATGTGTTTTGGAGTGTTGTTTTTGTACAGTATGATTTTTAGTTCTGAAATGACAGAACTTTGGCTCTGCCAGTTCACACTCTTTGCCTCCGTTATCAGTTCAGATCTACCAGCAGCACTTTAGAGATATATCTTTTTATTTTTTGTTTCAAGATACACCTTTAATCCCCTAATGAGAGGTTTATTCCTTTCTCTTGATTCCCCATCTCCACAGGAAGCTCAGAAGTCAGGGTTTATCTTAGTAAGGCGACCATGGAGCTGATAGGGATTCGCTGTCTTGCCTAAGGACACCTCATCAGCAGGGCAGATGATCGTGGTTACTGGGAATTGAACCAAAGCCTGATAGTTGGCAGATTGGTTCTGTCATCACCAAAAGCAAAGTCCAAGATCATGTGGCTGATCACTTCAACAGATGTGTTGTCAGAGGCTATTGAGTCGGACAGGTCTTCATGCTACCCATATGTGGGACATGACCACTTTTTTTTTTTTCCCAGGTGAAATCAAGGATGCCAACAGTTTGTGACGTTTGAATCATTTGCCTAATTGGAGGATGATAACTGTTTTTAGTATGGGGTGGCACCTTGGAACAGCTGAACGGTGGCTTATTTTCTCTCTGTATTTGGTTTAGGGGGAGGGTTGTACGCTCATTTGCCATTTGGTGGTTAATTCTTGTTGATATTTTTTGTTTTCTTTTTGGTCATTTTAATTCTTGTGTAAAACTTCTCAAAAGGGCTTAAATCTGAATGTAATCCATATCATTGTTAGATACTAATGTTCTCAGAAATTGAAATATATTTGAATAATGTATTGCCTAAAGCCTGTCTCCTGTCGTCTGTTTGTTTACAGTCTCCAAAAACAGGAGGCAGTGCTGTGTCCACGCAGCAGATCTGTCCCCCTACTGGAGGAAACTTGCCCCACCTTTGTCTTTTCATTGTGTTAAAATACAAGTCCAAACCACATTTGGGTATTTTATGCTTCCAGTCCTCATTTGAGTCAAGGTGGAGAAAGAAAAAATAATCAAAAATATGTGGAAATATAAAACTTTCTTAGTATGGATTAGGGATGGGTACCGAAACTCGGTATTAAACGGGCACCAGTGTAAGATTATTAAAGACCATAGTATTGATAAACTCCGACATTAACAGTTCTGCTGTCGGTATTGGATTAATCAAGAAAATACATTTCCTTTTTATTTAGGCTACATTAAAGTTATTTGCACCATTTATCTCACCAACTCCGTCTGTAATTTGCAATAAAATTAAGGCATTTGTCTATGGTGCATTTTCGCTATTCCCAATCCAGAAGTGAGATCTCTCTCAGAACCTGTTGTATGTGCGAGCCGAAGGGCGGCCTCGCTCTTAGTTCATCTCTCGTTGGCCCATCCACCTCAGGTCATGTAATGTATGTTAGCAGCCTAGAGCCCACACGGAGCTAACCAAATTATACAAACATCGGTTAATGATGAAAAGTAACGCTTCATCCAGACATGAGAAAATAAAACAATGTCAATTCTGTTCTTAAGTTGTTTTTTTTTTCCTCTTAAAAATTAAAAAAGAACCAATAGTATCATAAGAGGAGTAGTACCGTTAAGATCTTAAGGATACCCATCCCTAGTATGCATCCCCATATCCTTTTTTGGCCCACATCATCTTGTTGACTAAACATTTCATAAAGTGTCATCTTTAGGTTATTAAAACTGAATTAATTTCCTATTCAACTCTGCACGTCACAGCCAACATTGAACACGTCACCGATCTGCAGGCTGCAGTCAGGGGCTTCTCGCCAATCCAGCGCCACGCCAGCTCTCCCAGCCAACAAATGAAGACAAAAACTTAGACGTGGACATGTGAGCATGTTTTGAGACAAGTAATGTGTGTTAGAATTTGTTTTTTATCAAGAGTGTGAGAGAGGGAGTATGAGCTGATGATTATACCAGTGACTCATTCTGGTCGAGGTCACCACTAAGAGCCATGCAGGCCCACCTCACATTACAGAAGATCCCCTTCACACACACACAGATGGTACTGACATACAACCGTCCTCCATCTGTAACAACACAAGGCAAGAGTGAGTAATGAAACTGATGTTTTTTTTTAACATTAATTTGGTAAATCTTGACCGGCCTGTGAAGATGGGTAGAAAAAATAGGGTGTTGAGAGGAGAAAACATGTAGAAAGGATCTTGAACTGGATATAAATTTAGGATGCTGCGATTGGTGAGATGTAATGAAATACTAAAACTGGAGGAGAAATCCCACTTTGCCGCATCATATATTTATTCGACCCCGGCACCCTGGACAGTGTCACTGTGTGAACGAACAACTGAGAGCTGTGTAGCCCGGGGGTCACAGGTTTTTATCCCTATAACAGTCAATGCATCCTTCCCTGTCAAAGATTGAAGGTCGACCAAGACACCATCCCACATGCCTCCTGTCACCCTTGACCTCTGAGACAGGGAGCGACGCTTGAGCTTATTGGCTGAAATGTGGTGATAAATAATCATTCTTAAGGATTTAAGAGAATCAGAAATTCTTTGGCCACTGTCTCCTTTATCCTTAGAAAGGTCCAAGTGGATCTAACAGTGATGTGGGAATGCAGTTTCAATAGACGTGACTCAGAATATCCAGCAGTTCTCCGTTTTTGAGCTAAACTTTGACTCTGCACAGACGCATAATTATAGTCGATAACTCAGACCAAATCACTGAACTACAAGACCCCTGCCTACCCTTACCGCTAAGCGTTTCTTGTTCTTGTCACTCAAAAGACAGCTCATGAATATTAATGAGGACTAGACCACTCCCTTGCAGTCCCTGAGACGACTGAGATCAAGGCATAAAAAACAAAATGATTTACAAATGAAATAACATTGCTGAATGTTTTATTATATCAGTCGAGGTTTTTAGACATTAAAAGTTAAATCTAATTACTGATTTTGGTCCAACTTTAAATGTCAAATTTGATAAAGGTTAGCAAACCGCATACATAGTAAGATAAGGTCAGTGGTGTACAGCCACGAGTGTCCCTGGATGGACTTAAATTACCCATAGCCCATTAAAAAGTGCCTTAATTTGACCACATTTTTACTGGTCTTCACAGTTTTCCCAACTGAAATAATTGGAAGTCATCCCGGGTCATCCTCTGTGTGGAGTTTGCATGTTCTCCCCGTGTCTGAGTGTGTGGGTTTCCTCCGGGTGCTCCGGTTTCCTCCCACAGTCCAAAGACATGTAGGTCAGGTGACTCAGCCATACTAAATTGTCTCTAAGGGTGTGTGTGTGTGTGTGTGTGTGTGTGTGTGTGTGTGTGTGTGTGTGTGTGTGTGTGTGTGTGTGTGTGTGTGTGTGTGTGTGTGTGTGTGTGTGTGTGTGTCAGCCCCGTGATGGCCTGCCAGCCTGTGCAGGGTGTCTCCACGCCTGCTGCCCAATGAATGCTGGGATAGGCTCCAGCATCCCCACGACCCTGTGTATGATAAGTGGTTTGGATAATGGATGGAGCGCTTATCAATACGTTTTCATATTACCAGTCATTTAACTTGATGTGCTGCCCAGTGTGACACTTAAACGTAACACAAATTTAGGAGTGTACATAATGTGTGTACATATGTATATGAGGTGTAATGACAAATTCACTAGAGTGAAATATGAAATACTAGCTTTCTATCATGCACAATCCACCCTAAACAGTGTTCTCTGAGAACGTTGCACTGAGTAACATTAACAAGACAAGAGCATATGAAAATATGTGCACAATCGATACAGTAAACACACGGTTGTATAAGAAAATAAACTTTACTAAAACTAAAATTGGAATGTATCATCTGCTAATACTAACAGGCAGCATCAGTTTAGGCCATCTTCTGTCCAACAAGGATCAGGAAACACACTGAAGAAGAAAACCATTTCATTCCTCTGTGCTTCATGGAGACAGAGATGCAGATACCACAAAAGAGGGAAATGAATTCAGAGTCCCCCGCTATCAGCACCACACGCACACGCACACACGCACACACGCGCGCGCGCACACGCACGCACACACACACACACACACACAGAGGTTTTCTCCTCAGGTAATGAGAAATCCTGTTCTGAATAGTTTTACACCACTCATCGGTGCCTGTCCCACTCCCGGGGTGAATAGGCTGTCATGATGTCCCACTTCACATGTACGCTTAAGTAAGAAAATGGTTTTAACGCAAATGTTTGAAGATTCGAATCAGAGTGGGTGAGCAAAAACATCAGAGATATTGAAAAAAACTGAACACTGCAGGAAAAAATGTCTTATGCTAGAGGTGGAAAGGCTGACATGCTGACAAAGCGCAATGCAAACGATTTTGAAAATTTATCTGGTGGCAACCAATTCTTGCTGACGGTTCTCACTTCCTCTTGAATATTTTCATCCATTATCCAACCCACTTATCCCAATCGGGGGTCACGGGATGCTGGAGCCTATCCCAGCAGTCATTGGGCAGCAGGCGGGGGGACACCCTGGACAGGCTGCCAGGCCATCACCCCTAGGGACAATTTAGTAGGGCCGAGTCACCTGACCTGCATGTCTTTGGACTGTGGGAGGAAACCGGAGCACCTGTAGGAAACCCACGCAGACACGGGGAGAACATGCAAACTCCACACAGAGGACGACCTTGGATGACCCCCAAGGTTGGACAACCCCGGGGATCGAACCCAGGACCTTTTTGCTGTGAGGCGATCGCCCTAACCACTGCACCACCGTGCCACCTGAATAGTTTCAATGAGATTAAAATGCTCCTGATTCACTTTTTTAAAAGGCTCCTTAAAATCCACTTAGCATTCAGATGTAAACACGGTGGTTGCTGCAGGAAGTCAGACGTTGTTGAGCAGTGCTGAGGTGAAAACCAACTTTCAGAGCCAATGCAGCATTTTAACCATTTGAAATGTAAAAAAAAACCATTTATCTACACTCATATACAGTATTCATATACAGTATGATACACCATATGTCCTGCGTCTCTGTGGGCATCTGGGGTAGTTGTTCCTATATTGAGTTTCTAAAATGACAAAGGAGATTTGACCTGGCCAAAATGATTTTTGTTGTCCAGAGATGTTTTGCTGAGCATGCCCGTCTTACCCAGAAGACCCCTGGAGGAAGCTGAAGGATAGAGATGTCCCCTCAGAGGAAGGTGGTATCAACAGCGAAAAGTATAAACTAGAAGCCTGTTGCCTGCGGGGGGGGGGGCTCACATTTTAAAGCATTCTACATCAAGTTTAAATCTGCTGTAAATATTTTCCGGAAAACCAAAGAGTGTTTTTCAAATGTGACGAATGGTTAATTCAAAATAAGCTGAATTACATCTCCATACAGGAAACCACAGTGGGTGAATCTGAAACAACCCACACCTGTCATTCTGCCTCCTAAAAGAGCCTAATCACAGCCTGTCTGTGTTGGCACAGGTAAGTGGCAAGCAGGCAGCATCAGGAGCCAAGGAAAGCAAGAAGAAACACTCCCACCACTCAGCAGCTGGCCTCCGGTGCCCATGAGCAAACTGCATCTCCTGTCTCCCTGTGGCAGCAACTCAGCGGCCTCAGGATTGTGTCTGTACTCCCAGGTATGTGTACAGATGTATAGCCATGCGGTCAAACAGAACCGTTTTTGCTTAGAGAGTAGCACCCCCCCCCCATTATCAGCCATGTTCTGCCCCTTTGCCCTGAAAATTTCTCAGAAACAGGACAATAAATAAGACGGGCAAGAAATGGGGTGTGGTTGGCTGTGAGCAGACTGTCTCTGATTGTTAGGCAGTGGTAACATTATATTTTTGCATGTGTGACGTGTCTGTGGACAAAAAGTACTTAGAACAATTCATCATTCGGGTCAACACATCTATGGCAGAGTCCAACCAAAAAGGGCACAATGTTATCAGATAGACAGACAGACAGACAGACAGACAGACAGACAGACAGAGACAGATAGATAGATAGATAGATAGATAGATAGACAGACAGACAGACAGACAGACAGACAGACAGGCAGGCAGGCAGGCAGGCAGGCAGGCAGGCAGGCAGGCAGACAGACAGACAGACAGACAGACAGACAGACAGACAGACAGACAGACAGACAGACAGACAGACAGACAGACAGACAGACAGACAGACAGACAGACAGACAGACAGACAGACAGACAGACAGACAGAGATAGATAGATAGATAGATAGATAGATAGATAGATAGATAGATAGATAGATAGATAGATAGATAGATAGATAGATAGAGACAGACAGACAGACAGACAGACAGACAGACAGACAGACAGATAGAGGTATATCACAGCCTAGTTGAACAGAAATGTCCTGATTTCACCTGGTCGTACTTAAACCAAACGTTAAACAAGTCAAGTCAAGTTTATAAATAAAGGAGTGAACCAACAGCCTTCAACTATAAGTGAAACGTGAGATGTGAGAGCTGAATGAGTCAGTGAGCGATCCCTTTCATGTTTCAATCTCCTTCCAGTCTCAAGGCATGGCAGTTTAAATGAAGCTACTGTAGTAGCAGTACAATAGCTGCAAGAAAACCAATTACTATTGAAAAGCCTGGTTTTCTACTTCCCCCATGATAATGATGGCTATCAGGAGCTCATTTAAACACTTGGCTCATGCACACCACGCACACACGCATGCATGCACACACGCGCACACACACACACACACACACACACACACACAACTCCGTGTTTTGGTGTGAAAAGGGGATAAAAGCTTGACTCTTGCTCGCATTAGTCACAGCTTTCTTTTGCTCTTTCTTGATTGCTGTGGAGTCAGGGCACAATATCTGTCAAACTCCTACAATGGACAGATGCTAATATCCATGGTGGTGTCTCCTACACACAATGTTTGATCCTAAGTTATGAAAGAACCTTTTGAAGGACTTTTTAAATCACCAGTAAGCTACTGGGGTGTTCTTTATAAATGGTCTCCTACTCTGGTGTGCTGAAACGGAAAGCGAGACAAATCCTAGGTCTGTCTCAGCATCTGAAACGCTCTTTCAAACACAGTTTGCATACAGATAGGGGACTGGAAGCTGCACCCTCCGAGCCTCTTGCTGCTTTGCATTAAAACAAGAAAGCGGTCGCGGTACCGGAATTGCAATGCCAACTGATTTAGCAGTATATGTGTCAGTTAGAAAGACGAGAAATGCTTGCAGCCAGACATGTGATGGTGTGAGTTTCTTACAGCCGAGGAAGGCAGTGCAGGCTAATCATGTCTGGAGGGATGAGTGGTCCTCCCACTTATTCAATGCCAGCCTACACAACACCAATAACTACATTGAATGGGGTCAAAATATAAAGGTGTATTTGAACAACTCCAGACAGCATATAATATCCCAGCTTCAAACTTCCTCAGGTGTTTGCAGATTTGAGATTGTTAGGAAACATATACAATATACCCAATTTTGAAAATGCATATAAGCTTGAGGTTCTTAAAATCATGAATAGGTTTAATCCACTTAGCCAGGGGGCAGTCTCTTATTTCTATCTGGTATTAAAAAGCCGTGCAATCCTCTTGTGAATGCGCCAGTGAGTGTTTGGTCAGAGTGATTGTTATTTGGGGTGTTTTAACGGTGCGCTCTCCCTCAGGCCTCTCGGTGCTCAGCTGACCAATTGTGTAACTTCAGTGACATTGTTGGTCACCTGATCCAGCGGCCCAATCATGTCAAACATGATCACTCAGTCAGTCAGCAATATTCGTGTTTGTAGGGCTGGCCCGCTGGTCTGGTCCAGCCAAAAGTCAACACTGTTGAATTTATATAAAGCAAAAAGTATTTCTCATTCAAGAACATTCATTTTTAAAATATGGGAGAATGTACAAAAAAAGTATTCAATGCCCCCAGAATCAATACTTTGCAGATAGGCCTTTGACAGCAATCACAATTTAATGAGCAACCATGCCACTGAATATAGTTTGAAATCAACATATGTGACTGTTTTGATCTCTCAAAAGAAATTGAAAACATCTAGTCCAATTCAGAAGCATTATTAATGTTTTTTTAAAGACATAGGGAGTTACTTCTATACAAGAAAAAAAAAGCTGTTTAAAATGTATAAAATTTTGTTGCATAACACAGCAAAATAGGAAATATCTATGGAGGGTGAATACTTTCTCAAGCCACTGTACACGACATGCACAGAGGGATAGACCTGGAACAGAACCTCAGCGCAGCTGCCAATATTTACACAAACATTCATTGTACGAAAAAAAAAAAAACCCTGTGGGCAAATACAGCCAACAGATGACTGGTTTAATTTTAGTGATCTTCTTTGAATCAGTCTCAGGTCGACTGCTGACATTTAAAGGCTACGCAACGAGCTCGGACTAAAGGCTGAAAGGGTTCTGAAATCAGCTGTTCTCTGATGGAAGCACAATCACTTCAGATGACAGAATGTCCTGGCTGCATCACTTTTCTACCGATGAAATGTGAAACGTGTTGTAAATGCAGGAGTTTCCCAACGGAAACAAACCACTTACGCAGCGATCACACATAGAAACTAAAAAGTGTTTATTAATGCCTCACTGCGATGTTTTTGAATTTTTGTGGCTACTCCATAACCACACCTGATCACCTTCGTCTCCACCTGCAGGACTTTCAGTTGTTGAGCTCTCGTGTTGCATCATGTACGATCACACCAAAGAGCCTTGTGAACTGGTGAAGCTCAATTCCAGGTAAGAGACCGTCAGCAGTCAGCCGCTGTCTGGTCCACCCAATCCCACAGGTGGACAGAGCCGTCTGTGGCGGCAGAGAGCAGTGTCCGCGGTCGGGTTGGGTGCCACAGGTGGGTCGACACACGGATGGACAAGGTCCCGGATGGCGTGTGACCGCGGTGCTCAAACAGCGGCCGGGCGTCCTTCCCCTCCACACCCCAGGAGGACGTGTCATAAACCTGCACTGCCCCATTGAATCCTGGGTAACAAATGGAGATAATATAGGAATTTGAGTTTTTTTTACCTTTTGAAAGAAAAAAAAACATTTCTGGGGAATCTTCATCAAACAACTCCAGTTATTATTATTTTAGGTGATTTTTTTGCAAGATTTTACTTTAGTAAAACAATGAAGAAACAGTGAAGAGTAACGGGAAAGACAAAATGGAAAAAAAGGGCAATGCAGATACTAAACCGGATTCTAACCTTGAATGCTGGAGTTGAGCCAAACATCTTTACAGAAAAACCGGGTGAAAGTGGCTGTGTGAAAGATTTTCACAATACGACTAGTAAATACCAGCAGCGGTTGCTGAATGGTATTTAATTGTGACTGAAGCATTGAGCACTGAATGGTAAGACTGAAGGAGACTGAAACAAAGCAGCATAATACTTATTTGTATGACTGGAATCTTTACTACCATTCACTTTTAATAAGCAGTTTATCAGGATAGTATTACTGCTAAAGACACTCTCCTAAGATTGCACAATGACATTAAATCTTTTGTGTTGCACTCCTTGCTAATCACCCCGTCCTCATGTCCATGAGGCTGCAATCAGTATCTCCAGCAGAACAGCGTAAACACCGGACTCATCAACAATGCGTCTATAATGAGTTTAGAGTGCGTCAAAGGAAAAAGAAGTATAATAAATTGAGCAACACTGAGAGAACACCGGCACTAGTAGGAGTATTTAAATTTTAATACAAGATACCACATTGAAAGAAATTAGAAATGCAAAATGGTGTGTTGGCACAAATCCAACTTAAACTTTGCATAAAAAAAACCTTGGTTGTATTTGAGCAAAGTAATTCATGCACACTTGTACCATATGTGAGGTGGAAATATATAGAAAAACCAATGTGTGTAAACCAGCAGTGTACACTTATTAGTCATACCATAGATGTGCACCTTGGTTAAAGAGCTGTTTTTTGTTGGATAATTTGAGCTGCTGCTCTACTTCTGCTGCCACTCATATTATAGATGCAACAAGAGTCCTCTAAGACTGTGTATTGATATCAAAACCTCTCTAAGCCCAAACAAGCACAGCAATCATTCGAATCTGTTGCTTCCTTCCCTTCTTCCCCTCCGTTCACCCACCAAGCCCCATTAGCCACTTTACCCCCATTCCTACAGCGTGAGTAACACTCCCGCACAGCGAAGCAGAAGCAGCTTTACTGACCTGACACAGCAATACAGTCATCCAGCGCCGGAGCCCACAACACATTAACAAACTCCAAGTCAGACCCATTGGTTTGGACATCCAGCTGAGCCCGGCACACTTCATTTTTCACATTGCGCAGGTCTGACACTAACACCTCCCCGGATGAGGAGAGCCGTGCAACCCTGCAACGGGTGACATCTGGACCAGAGCAGTCCGCGGAGGCATCCATAGACCAGGAGATGCTGTCCCTCCTCTGGCCTGCAGGTGGTGGTGGTGCAGGTGCAGGAACAGAGGAAGTCCGTGTGTCCACAACAAAAAGGTTCCCATTGGAGGAACAAGCGAGGAAAACACTGGTGCTCACGAACTGCAATGAACTCAGCGCGTCTGGAAAATCTGTTTCTATTGAAAGAAAAATACACACAACTGACACACCTGTACTTCAATAAAAAGTTTGTACAACTTTAAATAACCTTCTAATAACTAGCTAGTTCAATTGTACTTTAAAAACTAGCTACTTCAAAGCTACAACTTTTTCAAAATTTGCTGTAGCAATTGTACAATATAAGGGGTGACAGCAGCCCAACTGTTGGAAGAGCTCACTTGTGATACAAAGACCACTGATTAGAATCCCGGCTTGGAAAGTAAGGAAATTACACTTGCCCCTCCCTCAACAGCAAGGTGAGTTTTAAGTTTAAGCAAGTTGCTCTAAAGGAAGACTTAATTTCAAACTGCTCAATGGCCAACAGTAAAAAAGAGCAGTTGACCGGAAATCTCCCAGCTGACATTGGTGGAGGACTGTGGTTTTACTGGATAGCTTCCAGCAGCTCAGTGTAAGCCCGTGGTTGAGCCAGGTGTGAATGTGTGTAAATATGAATGGGAAAAAGAGGATAGCATGTGCAGCAAACCTAACCTGGATTTTGTTTTAATTAGGAAAAACTGATACTACAACCTTACATGACATAAAACAAGATGTGAAACAAAGACCTAAACTTCTAACCTAGCTGATATAATGTCTTTCCAGTTGACAGCTGGCTGAGCTGAACATCACTGAGCAGAGTTCCATGAAGAACAGAAGGTTCTGGACAGAGTCCAGCTGCTATCCTGCAACCTCTCCCCGCACCATTCCTCCGCTCAATACTTCCTGCTCTTCGGATCACGTCTGTGATTGAATGACAAGACACAGCACAGGACAAATCACTGTAAGGATAAGAGTATCTGGGAGTGGTTCACTGCAGTGGTGTTGCAGTGTACGAATTCTTACAATAATCATGACATACTAAAAATGAAATAGTAATATTGCATTGTTTAAAAATCTATCGCTGATATCACATTATATAGTTAACATACAGGCCTAGCAGTTGGTGAAAAAATAGTAAGCCAAGTTCATTCAAGCATGCAAACACATGCAAACGTGAACATATTTAAGTTTTCAAAATGTTTTGTAGACTTCTTTCAGTCTTGGATGCATCAACACAACATTCACCATATGGTTGGATCTTTCTGTTCTTTAATTTCTATCTTTAAGAAAATGACTGGCTAACTTACATTATCTTTGCCTCGCGATCTAAAACTTTGTCTAATTAAGCCAACAGGAATGACACAGATCTACTGGATGATTTGACATGGGCAGGTGTCCTATGATCAAATTCTGTATGTATAACATTATTTGTGGGCCCAGTAAAGCCAAGCTGTAATGATTGACTCATGACAAGAGCATTAAATTAGACCTCAAAAATCATCCTAAATCTACGTCTATGGTCCTTTAACACCTCTTGACAGAGTGTCCTCACCGCTGTCATCTCCTCCAAGGTCCCACACCAGCAGTTTTGCAGTGAGGCCATCACCGGTGACAGCAAACCTTCCAGGAAGTAAAACAAGAAATGAGATTAAGACCAGAAACACAGCTGCCACTGTTTGCCACCCTGAACTGAACGACAGGGCCGCCTTGTCTCTGCACTTTCAACCAAGGAAACTTGTTGTGCTCTAACACTAACCCAAAGCCTAATGTTAACCTTCATAACGCTATGTTATAAAGATAGTGACTTTTGCTCATGTTGTGACATATTTTAACAATTGCAAGCTTGTGACAGATCTCACTGGTTGAGGGAAAGGTTGAGGTGAAACCTCAGTCCATTCAGTCAATGAACAACTATCGACCCAGAAACAGGGGCTCAATCAGTAGGGGTGATGTTGTTTTAGTTGGAAGGCTTGCCACTGGTGTGCTGAAAATGAATTTTAAATTTAAAGTTTCTCAAAGTCAGGGAAAATTCAGTCCCATGATGTCATCAATTTGCACTGCCTGAGATTTGTTGAAAGAACATTTTAATGAACATTTTACAGTCAAGTTCCTATGCCTTATTTAGACGCCCCCCTTCTCAAAATGCTGAATGTTTAATCTAGGTAAAAGAAAGTGACTGTCCCTGAAATAAAGAATGTAGTTGACTGAAACGAGTTTAAAAAGAAAGATTGTGGATGTTTGTCATTTGGTGGGGAGTACACAACTAACAAGAACGAAACTACAGAAAGCTGTGATCAAATTAAAACTCAGACTGCTTAAAAAAAAAAATCACCCCTGAAATGACTAAACCTTTACAATCAACAAGAGTATAGATAATGTATGTTCAACCAGGCAGCTGAAACACATTAGAAGACAATGCAGTGGGAAAAGGATCACAAAACAAGTAATTAATAGTCTCCTGGTGGTTTATTCATCAGATTTTCCACTCAGTGGGTCTTCAGACAATATGTCAGAGACCCCGACAGGCCAATCAGTGACATCAACTCCATCAACCCACCCAAACTCTTTACCATACTCTTGGATATGAACATTGACCCAGCCATATGCCACTGAATTTGGAGCTTCCTGTGGAACAGGCCACAGAGGGTGAAGGTTAATAACCTAACCTCACACCCTCTTACCCTCAGTACAGGTGCTCAGGGCTGTGTTCTCTCCCCCTGGCTCTTCTCACTTTACACCACCCACTTTACATCCACGAATAGCTCTTTGAAAATAATAAAATACGCAGACGACACAACCATTGTAGGCCTCATCTCCAACAATGATGAAACCCAGTACCGCACTAAAGTAGACCAAGCTGTCACTTGGTGTGCAAACAACAACCTTCTGCTTAATACAGCCAAAACCCAAGAACTTATTGACTTCTGATGCATGCCAAATCCTAAAACACCCATACAAATGAATAGAGACCCCATCATCACCACTGACTCTTTTAAATTCCATATATCACCAATAACCTGAAGTGTAAAATTAACACAGAACACATCATTGCAAAAGTTCAACAGCGACTTTACTTTCTAAGGTAGCTTAAAAAATACCGGATCAAACATAAACTGCTCGTTCTGTTTTACTCAGCCATTATTGAGTCCATCATAACATCTTCTATTTTAGTATGGTACAGTGGCAGTGACAGTCAAACAGAAAAAACTGCAGCGGATTGTCAACAAGGCATCCAAAATCACAGGTAACCCACTCCCCTCAGTTGAATTTCTACATACAAACCGGACTGTAAAGCGAGCAAAGAAGATCATCTCCAACCCCTCACATCCTGCTCATCACCTCTTCCAGCTCCTTCCCTCAGGGAGGCGCTACAGGTCATTATCCACTAAGACTAAACGCTTCGCAAACGCCTCACACACCATTGGCATAAACAACCATCATTCACCTAATTGTCATGCGTGATAAGTTTATTTCTGTTATTGTGTAACTGTATTGTTCATGCTAATATGTGGAGTGTCTGTTGTTGTCCATGTATGTATTATGCTGCAAAGGTTAAAGTGTACCAAAAACTAATTCCACCGGCCTTGGTCGTGTGGCTAATGAAACTATCTATCTATCTATAATTATTTAAAGTTTGTTTCTTTGGTGTGTTTAGATGTATGGTCAAACTAAACTCAACCTGACTGCATTAAAGTGAGATATATTTTATCAAGCAAATCTTGTATTTTGGTTGTAATCCCTAATTTGATTGGTTTCTTTCATATGTTTGTTTGCCATGTAGGAATTGCTAGGAAAATATTGATAGGGTGCATTGCATTTAATGTCTCCATCATAGCAGCCAAATGCTGAAGAATAAAGACCTTCCAGAGATCCTGACACTCTGGGATTCAAAATGGTCAAACACCACCGTACTTACCGGTGTCCACACAGGTGTCAGTACATTCAACAAACACAACAGTCCTTAGGACTGTGGCTTAAAGGGCACTTTGAGTCAGTGCACAGAACTCTTAAAGTTCCGTTTCATATCTTATAAAATGTACCTTGTTCCTGGGATGTGTCTTAAGCAGTGAATGGGTCTGTCTGTGAAACCACCATGGACAACTTTAAAATCCCGGTCTGCACAGGGACCCTGAAATACACCCACACATACAATTGTGAACCTGTGGGACTTAGACTGATCGATAGATAGGTAGCTTAACAGGAAGAGGGGATAGATCGACAGGCAGACAGACAGACAGATCATATTGACATATTACCTTCTTTTCATCAGCAAAGAGTTTCAGTGGTAAACACAGCTCTAATATTTCACTTTTAGTTGGCTGGTACCCTGCCACACAAACAGCTGTAAAGAAAAAAAGACAGGGTGATTTAAATGAAAAGTGTGATGTGATAGTTTACATGTGTACCAGGAAAGGTAACTGACTTTTCATCCACTGCCCAAAGTAGTTGATGACCGATTCCCAAGTTCAGTCACCATTTGCAGGGACAAGAAGCCCAAAACATTATTTGGAATAGAGCATCTGAATGACGGCCACGTCTGCCAAAGTGGATACATTTATTAATCTGCTACACTCCAAATTTAACAATATTTGCCTGTTGGCTTGTATTCATTAGACTATTATTGTTAGTTTTAATATTGACAAAATGATCAAATGTTCCTACTTCTTTCTGATGTCCATTCCATGACCCTGGTGGGATGCTCCAGCTGATACACATGTAGATCCTTGTATCTGGAGAAGAGGAACAAGTCTCTCTTAACAGCCTGTTTATATTACTTTGAATTTAATCGAAACAACTACGAGGCGTCTTAATAGTGAAATCTGCAGTTGGAGAATTTGACTTAGTGTTGAATATTTACTGTGGCTACTGTGGAGCCAAATTTTGTATCCCCAAACAAATGTTTCCCATATTCCTTGCACCACGTTCCCTCACAAAACAGTGTTAATAATCTCTAAAAAAAACTGATTAAAAATTTTCAATAAACGCAATCTACGTGTTGACATTTTTTTCGTTTCCAAAACTGAAAAGGAAAATTATATCTACTACTACTTTCGGCTGCTCCCGTTAGGGGTCGCCACAGCGGATCATCCGTTTCCATTTCTTCCTGTCTTCTGCAACTTCCTCTGTCACACCAGCCACCTGCATGTCCTCCCTCACCACATCCATAAACCTCCTCTTTGGCCTTCCTCTTCTCCTCTTCCCTGGCAGCTCCATATTCAGCATCCTTCTCCCAATATACCCAGCATCTCTCCTCCGCACATGTCCAAACCATCTCAATCTTGCCTCTCTTGCTTTGTCTCCAAACCGTCCAACCTGAGCTGTCCCTCTAATATAATCGTTCCTAATCCTGTCCTTCTTCGTCACTCCCAGTGAAAATCTTAGCATCTTCAACTCTGCCACCTCCAGCTCCTACTTCTGTCTCTTCGTCAGTGCCACTGTCTACAAACCGTATAACATAGCTGGTCTCACAACCATCTTGTAAACCTGCCCTTTAACTCTTGCTGATACCCTTCTGTCGCAAATGGAAAAGGAAAATCTTATAATCGAGTCAATTGGTATGCGTTGCCACGACAACCCGGTTACCTGGGATACATTCTTCTGGGGATACAAAATTTGGCGTTGCGTGCTTCTTAAACTTTTTATCAAGAAAGGAGCGTTTTAAGCAATCCGACATTTCAAACACATCGAATTGCGCGGGGGGGGGCATTCAAAACCAACGTGTAGTCTGTAACTGAATGTAGTCCTTTCTGCTTTACGTTCCTGCTGTCATTACGGCATTTTCTTTTCTTTTTACAGACCTTAAGATTCAAACGCATTTAAAGGATATCATAATAATCAGACATCTCTCACATTTTGAGCGACTCGATAAACCAGTCATCTAGAATATCATCCAGCTCCAAGTTATCCATGACAGCTTTTACAGTACAGCCACCTCTCCGGACACAGACACGAGTTTTGCTGTTGTTCCGTCACTGCCACTTTCCCTCTCAGCTTTTTGGAGTGAAACAAATCAGTCTAAAATGTTATGCTGCCATCTATTGGATAGGAGTAACAACGGGATTCACAGTTGTAAGGGAGAAATCAGTAGGGATAAAACAAGACGAGTTATTGAGGCCCTGTGATGGCCTGGCGGCCTGTCCAGAGTGTCTCCCTGCCTGCCGTCCAATTACTGCTGGGATAGGCATAGGCTCCAGCATCCCCGCGACCCTGAGAGTAGGATAAGCGGTTTGGATAATGAATGGATAGATGGAGTTATTGAGGCTTCAGACGCAGAAACATTAAGATTCAATAATGGTTTTATAATTCAAAACAGTCCACTTCATATTCATCTCCGTCATATACTGCTTCTAGGCCCATTTTGAAATACTGGTTGTGGGCCTGTAATGGCACCTGGTAATTTGATATCAAAATTGCAAAAGGCAAAATGCAATACAACTGAAATTGAAACTGAGATAAAAGAAAATGGGTGACTGGTCTGGAGATGCTTTTGTCTTGAAGACAGAGGTTACCATGCATTAGGTGGGGTTATGTTCTGTACCAAGCCCTTTTCTAACTGTTATTTCACTTCCAAAATGCCAGCAGAACGAGAAACTCCTGACATTTTGTATAAAGGCAGTGTGGGGGTGGAGGAGCAGAGACTGCCTACAACTGTTTGACCTACATGACAGACCCTGACCCACCCTGCTGACATAGCCATGAGCAAGGCACTAAATTCTTACCTAACTGTTGTTCGGCTGGCTCTATATTCTGTGAAAACAAGGAAGCCAAAAGACAAATGCATTCCCATGGGGTTGAATGAAAGATGCAGAAATGAGGGTCTTCCACCCGTTTAGCCAACTATCTGTGTCCTACTGTGGTTGTAACAATGTATGCTGCAAAATTTGAACAGTCTTGTGGTTTTATATCAACCTTCATTTCCTCTCCTTAATGGAAAACAGAAGCGTTTGTGTTGCTCGGTTCATCATGTGTTGGCGGGCATGCATCAAAATTCAAGCCAATAATAATAATGATATCAATCGGACCTACCCACATCCTCACATTCTCTCTCTCTCGGATATTACCTCCCCCAGTGCCAGGGGGAGGGGTGTGATATCAACACACCCCTTTGATAAGGGGCCAAATTGAATATATGTCATTGCATAAATTGTGTGGAGAAGTCTCCAGAAGCAATGCTGTGATCTTCTTAAGAGACCATGCAGGATGAAGTATAAGGTGCAAAAATGTGCATGTGAAGCATGGCATCATATGGTCAGTGATGAAGGGCAGATTTTTTTTTTAAATCTAGTTATTTATTTACTTAATGGGAGAGAATAAAAACTTGTGTATTTCTGGAACCTTTTTTTCAATAATCTAGTAGACAAGTGGAAGTTTGACCTCTGACTTTACAAGTTAGACAAGTGGAAGTTTGATCTCAGTCGCAGCTGTTAATTTTGCTGTTGGTAAATGCTTTTGCGCTTGTGTTTATTCCTTCAAATTTATTCAAAGGAAGTTTAATACATGATTTTTTATTATTGTATATAATTGTATATTATTGTTTGTTATGTTGTCCTCAGTGGAGGAGGTAGAGTCTGAAGATTCAGGGGAAGCCCCACCCATATCCCTGGCAGAGGTCTCTGAGGTAGTTAAAAAACTCCTCGGTGGCAAGGCGCTGGGTGTGGATGAGATTCACCCTGAGATGCTGAAGGCTCTGGACATTGTTGGGCTGTCTTGGTTGACACACCTCTTCAGTGTCGCGTGGAGGTCGGGGACAGTACCTGTGGAGTGGCAGACTGGGATGGTGGTTCCCATATTCAAAACGGGGGACCGGAGGGTGTGCGCCAATTATCGGGGCATCACATTGCTCCGCCTCCCTGGGAAAGTCTACTCTAGGGTGCTCAAAAGGAGGCTCCGACCGATTGTTGAACCTCGGATCCAGGAAGAACAATGCGGATTCCGTCCTGGCCGTGGAACAACGGACCAACTCTTTACCCTTGTGGAAGTGCTGAGGGAGGCATGGGAATTTGACCAGCCAGTCTACATGTGTTTTGTGGACTTGGAGAAGGCTTACAACCATGTACTCTGTGGGGGGTACTGCGGGAGTATGGGGTACAAGCCATCCGGTCCTTGTATAACCAAAGTGAGAGCTGTGTCTGCATTCTCGGCACAAAGTCAAACACGTTTTCAGTGGGTGTCAGACTCCGCCAAGGTTGTCCCTTGTCTCCAATTCTGTTTGTGATATTCATGGACAGGATCTCAAGGCGTAGCTAAGGTGATGGGTGTGTCCATCTTGGGAACCTGTGGAGTGCTGTGGATGACGATGCTGGTTGCGTGGCTTGGGTCCTGGACTGCTCCGTTGGCATGTGGACATTGCTTGGCATCCTGTGCATCATGTTCTTCATAAATTTTATGTCCATTATAATTCTGTTATCCTCTTTCAATGTTGTATTATGTAAATTGCGTGAACACAACATCCATTGCATGCTGTCCGTCTTGGGAGAGAGATCCCTCCTCTGTTGCTCTCCCTGAGGTTTCTTCCTATTTTTTCTCCCTGTTAAAGGGGTTTTTTAGGGAGTTTTTCCTTATCCGATGAGAGGGTCTAAGGAAAGGATGTTGTGTTGCTGTTAAGCCCACTGAGGCAAATTTGTAATTTGTGATATTGGGCTATACAAATAAAATTGATTTGATTTGATTTGAACCTCAGAATTGCATCTCTGCTCTTCGCAGATGATGTGGTTTTGTTGGCTTCATCAGAACGCGACCTCCAGCGTGCACTGGGGCGGTTTGCAGCTGAGTGTGTAAAGGCTGGGATGAGAGTCAGCACCTCCAAGTCTGAGGCCATGGTTCTCTACCGGAAAATGGTGGATTGTTCCCTCCGGGTTGGGGACGAGTTGTTGCCTCAAGTGAAGGAGTTCGAGTATCTCGGGGTTTCATCACGAATGAGGGTAGGTTCCAGTCTTCATTCTAACCCTCACCTATGGTCATGAGCTTTGGGTAATGACCAAAAGGGTGAGATCATGGATACAAGCGGCTGAAATTAGTTTCCTCCGTAGGGTGTCGGGGCTCAGTCTTAGAGATTGGGTGAGGGGCTCAGACATCTGGAGGGAGCTTGGAGTAGAGCCACTGCACCTTCGCGTCGAAAGGAGCCAGTTCAGGTGGTTCGGGCATCTGATTAGGATGCCTCCCGGGCGCCTTCCTTTGGAGGGTTACCGGGAACAGCCAACTGGGAGGAGACCCCGGGGTAGACCCAGAACTCGCTGGTGGGACTACATGTCCAGTCTGGCCTGGGAACGCCTTGGGATCCCCCAGGAGGAGCTGGTGGGCGTTGCTAGGGAGAGGGACGTCTGGAGTGCCCTACTTAGCTTGTTACCACCGCAACCCGACCCTGGAGAAGCGGCTGATGATGAGTGAATGAATTAATGTTTGTTTGTTATGGATTGCGCTGATTTCGGGTGTGATAGAAGCCAGGTGCACACCTTTGCACACGGCCCCTGCTTATTATTTGGGACAGGTGATGTGGGATGGGAGTGATCGGACACTAAATTTCGGGTGACGGAAGTGGCAGTTGCAAAAAGTATTTTGACCACTATAGAGATACTTGCATCAAAATCCGACTTTTCCTGTTGTTAATCGATGTAAAGAGTGTGGATGTGATCGATGAGACGAATGGTACCCCTAAAATCACATTTATGGCCAGACGAGATATCGGCAGCGAAGTATTTGATTTCCAGTTGGCGAAAATGTGGTAACTTGCCGGTCTGTGAATGTTCTCATTCCTCCAGGTCATGGTTATCCAAAGGAATTGAATCGAGTGCAACTGGACTTGGTATTGTGGTGACCCACATCTATATAACTAGAGACATTCACCTAAGAGAGAATGCACTTCCGCTTCCGGAGCAGAGAGTTCAGTGTCGTTGTCGAATATATGACATGTAAAGTTGGAGCTAGTAAACTACCTCGACTACGTCTACTCTCACGTCTCCTGTCTCGTTGTTTTCTAACTCCACATTGGTGACCCCGACGTGATCGAACAACTAATACGAGTATGTTTGACAACGACGACGCCGGTGCTAACAACATGGCTATTGCTAACGCTAGCATTTACACCGCTACTGTGAAGCTACCCGACTTTTGGCAGCATAATCCACGGCCGTGGTTTCAACATGTGGAAGCCCAGTTCCAGCTGAGAGGGATAACGCAGGATGCAACGCAGTACTTCCACGTAGTGGCGGCGTTAGACGCATCGACAACGGCGCGAGCAATGACACTGTTGGAAGCTCCGCCAGCTGCTGGCAAGTACGATGCTATAAAGACATTCCTCCTGAAACTATTTGAACTGTCGGAGCTGGAGAAGGCAGACCGTTTACTGTCCCCGAATGGCCTCGGCGACGGCAAACCGTCTGATTTAATGGAAAAAATGCTGTCTGTGCTGGGATCGGCTGATCCGGCCTTTCTTTTCACACACATTTTTCTGATGCAGCTCCCCGCACCTGTACGCACAGCACTGGCCAGTTCTCCTCTCGCCGCCTCCAAGGACTACCGTTCTCTGGCTGCTGAAGCAGACAGGGTTTTCCTGGCCAACCGGCAACAGTTTGTGCACGCCCTGCTACCCAACCAGACCGCCCCACCACCACCTGTGTACGACTATATGGACACCGCGGCTGCGGTGACAGCCCGCCGCCAACCTGACGACGGGCTCTGTTATTACCATGCCAGGTTTGGGGCAAAAGCAAAACGGTGTCGCAAACCCTGCAGTTACAGGGTTCAGGGAAACGCCAAGGCCGGCGCTTGTTAACGGCTATGGGCGCCGGCCGTGACTGCAAGCTGTTGTTCATCAGAGACTCCTTGTCGGGCCGGCGGCTGCTGGTTGACTCTGGCGCTCAACGCAGCATACTACCAGCACAAGCTGTGGACACGATGACCGACAGTCACGGCCCCCAGATGGACGCCGCCAACGGCACGTCCATTCGGACGTACGGTATCAGACATGTGGACGTGTGTTTTGGCGGCCGACGTTTCGGCTGGGACTTTGTGATGGCTGCTGTATCCACCCCGCTCCTAGGTGCGGATTTCCTCTGTGCTTTCAACCTGCTGGTGGATGTTAAAAACTGTCGCGTGATTGATGCCGTCTCTTTTGCGTCATACCCCTGCACGCTTGGGGGCGCTGGAGCGCTGTGCCTCGCTAACACACTCTCCACCGGGGATCCATACCAACGCCTGCTCGCAAATTTCCCCGAGCTGACCACACCCACCTTCTCCTCGGCGGTGGCCAAGCACGGCGTGGAACATCATATCACCACAGTGGGGCCCCCAGTTTACGCCCGGGCCCGACGCCTCGACTCGGCCAAGCTCGCAATAGCCAGGGAGGAGTTTTCGACTATGGAGCTGTAATGTCCGTAGACGCCTTGTCTTACTGACATAAGAATAATTCAAGAACGAGCCGACTTCGTAGGTTCTTAACTGTGTAGCTTTTACTAGCGTTCATCCGACATACAACCTTCATAACATGCGCTTCTAACTTCCTGTATACGTCACACGCACTGCACGTACATCCGTGAGTAGGTCAAGTTAAACACGTGACCTTTCATTCATTACATCTCCCCCTCTAAGATTATTTTCTAAACATTTCTCTGAACATTTACTGCCAACAATTTTAACCTGTATATCACCCCCCTTTTCACAAAAAATTAAAAATCTCCCACAGTACACAAGTCCATACGCCTCACAAATCCAGCCGGATTGCTGGCTTGCTCACCCTGCCAGAGCGAGTAACATATGGTGTGGAAGTTGGCATTTCTGCTGCTCGGGACTCATCCGTGTTTCCACTCTCCCCTGGAGTGACATGGTCAGGATCCCTGCTGACAGAGGTGAGTGTTTTGGGTGTGGCCAACAGGTGGCGCCTGTTCCTTCTGTAATGTTCACCTTGAGCTGTCTCCACTATGTAGGATCTGGGAGTGGAGCTCTGACTGTGAACAACTGCTGGCATTGTCCATGTTTTCTGTCCATCAGGTTTGGTGAGTACTGCGTCACCCGAGTTCAGTGGGCGCAGTGTCCGCACGCCGTTCCTGCGGTTGTAGTAGAAAGCCTGCCTCGATTTGGCTGCGGCGTCAGTGGTTTTGATCAGTTCCTCTTTAGGCCAGGCCGGTTTCAGGTTATGCTGCAATGTGGGTAAGGTGGTTCTGAGTCTCCTACCCATGAGCAATTCCGCTGGACTGGCTCCAGTGGAAGAAGAGGGTGTAGCTCTGTATGTCAACAGGGCGAGGAGAGGGTCTTCCTGCCTTAACATGCTTTTGGCTATCTGAACAGCCCTCTCTGCCTGTCCATTACTCTGGGGGTAGTGTGGGCTTGAAGTCACATGGATGAAATCATAATCCTCACTGAACCTCCTCATCTCTTCTGAAACTAGCTGTGGCCCATTATCACTAACTACAATTTCAGGGATACCAAAACGTGCAAATGTAGCCTTCAGCCTAGCTACAACCTGACTGCTAGTAGTTGTTGGTAGATTTAGGATCTCCAAAAACCTGGAATAATAGTCAGACACTATCAAGTAGTTTTGCTTTTTGTACTCACACAGGTCTATGCCAACTTTCTGCCATGGTCTGGATGGGAGCTCACTTGACATTAAAGGCTCTTTTCTCTGTGTGTTCTTGTGTTCTCTGCAGAATTGACATTGCTGTATCTTTGTTGTAATGTGCTCTGTCATTTTGGGCCACCACACTGACTGGCTAGCTCTCTCTCTGCACTTAGCTATCCCCTGGTGCCCGTCGTGTATTCTGTCTAAGATCACCTCCCTCATCTCTGTGGGAATGACGATACGACTGCCTCTGATGACTAAACCATCTACCTCAGATAACTCCCCTCTCACCTGATAAAAGTCTCTGACTGTCTCCGGCACTTTATCGACATACTCAGGCCAGCCGTGTCTGATGAAGCCCAACACTGTCTGAAGCTGCAGATCCCCATCCGTGCTCTGTTTTATCTCCTGCATCCTTTGAGGTGTGGCAGGCACCTGGCACACGATGGCATCAATGTGCGCTGCAACATCATCATGAGAAGCACCATCTCCGTAGCACTGCTCTGGGCCTCTGGAGAGTGCATCAGCCACAGCTAAAGTTTTGCCTGGTGCGTATTCAGCCACTGCATTGAAACGCATCAGCCTCATTAACAGTCTCTGGCACCTAATGGGCACATTATCCAAGTCTTTGCTGTTCATGAGAGGCACTAGTGGTTTATGATCGGTGACAAGTCTGAAATTGTCAAGCCCAAACAGGTACTTCTCGAACCTTTCACATGCCCAGACGCTGGCTAAGCACTCTTTCTCGATCTGTGCGTACCTTGTCTCTGCGTCACTCAGCCGTCGGGAGCAGTAGGCCACGGGCTTCCAGTGTTCCCCGTGCTGCTGGAGCAGAACGCCTCCCAGCCCGTAGCTGCTGGCATCTGCTGACACCACCGTAGCCTTAGTGACGTCATAAAAGGTGAGTACCGGGGCGGTGGCGAGTGCTGCTTTAAGGTCTTGGAATGCTGTGTTCTGTGCAGGTCCCCACAGCCACTCTGTCGTTGCTTTAAGCAGTCCATAAAGCGGCTGACCTACAGTGGACAGCTCTGGGACATATTTTGCCAAATAGTTCACCATCCCGAGGAACCTCTTGAGTTCCGTCACGTTCTGGGGCTGAGGAAAGTTCTCTATTCCGGCCACTTTGTCCGGGTCAGGTCTGATGCCTGCCTCGTTGATGATATGACCAAGGAAGCGGACTTGTTTCTGTTTGAACTTGCATTTCGCTTGGTTCAGTTTGAGACCTGCTGTTTCAATGACCCCCAGCGCCTCTGCTAGGCGCCGGTCATGGATTTCCTCAGTCTCTCCATGTATAAGGATGTCATCCATGTACACCTCTGTGCCCTCTAGCCCGGTCAGAGTTTCCGCCATCTTTCTCTGGAAAATCTCTGGAGCACTCGTTATACCAAATGGAAGGCGGCAGAAAGCATACCTCCCAAATGGGGTGATGAAAGTGGTGAGCCCCCTGCTGTCTTCATGCAAGGGGATCTGGTAAAACCCACTTGCTGCATCCAACGTTGTGAAGAACTTTGACCCTGCGAGCCTTGGCATTATTTCCTCCATAGTGGGCAGCACGTATTTCTCACGTTTCACTGCTCGATTCAGCCTCCTGAGGTCAGCGCAGCAGCGAACCTCTTTCTTGTTCGGTTTCAGCACCGGCACCATAGCGGCGCACCATTCTGTGGGCTGAGTCACTTTTTCAATAATGCCCTCATTTTCCATGCGCTGCAGTTCTTTCTTAACCAGTGGTACAAGTGGCAGTGGTATCCGTCTGGCTGTATGCACCGCGTATGGCTGGGCACCCTCCACCAGAGCTATTTTCACTGGGTCAGTTTTCAGCAGTCCACTTGAACCGAAAACTCCACTGACCTCATTCATCCGCTTCACTAGACCCATCTCCACTGCCTCTGGACGACTCAGCAGACAGCTGCCTCTCCCCTTGATCACATACACTGGAAAGGAGTATTGTTTCTCCTTGTATTTGGTTGTGGCTTGAAACTGTCCTATGCAGCTGATGTTTCCACCTGGGCTTATGAAGCATGTGTCAGGAGGTCCCAGTTTTATGTTTGGCTTCAGCTTTTTAAATGTCCCTTGGTTGATAACAGTAGCGTCAGCCCCCGTGTCAATTTTAAAGGTTATTGGTACATCACTTATTGTTAAACTAACAGTCCAATCTTCCTGACTGCTCTCTTTGCCAACTTCTCCCAGAAAGTACAGCTGTTTAACCTCTTCAGTGACTTCTCTCACCGCTTTAGAGTGACATACACGCTCCCAATGTCCCTTTTTATGACACTTGTTGCACTTACTGTTCGTTGCAGGACACTTCCGCTCATCGGTGTGCTGCGTCTTGCCGCACCTCCCGCATTCATCTACTTTGTTGGTTGCCGGACTGCCGCCACCATGACGCTGTCCGCCCTTTTTGTTTTGGCGTTCGTCCCGCCATCGGACAACATTGACGTTAGCCAGCAGGGCCTCTGGTTGGTTAGCTTGGAGGCTGAGCTGCCTTGTTATTGCCTCCGCCTGGCGCACTTGTTCAATGACTTTCACCAGAGTAAGGTCCGCTGTGAGCTGGAACTGACGGGAGAGCACCTTATCTTTTATGCCCACTACCAGACGATCTCTGATATGTTCATCCCTCTTGTCCCCAAACTCACAGTGTTCAGACAGCTCATACAATGTCCGGATGTACATCTCCGCTGTCTCTCCTGGCTGCTGGCTACGTTGATAGAAGCACGCCCTCTCATGTATGATGTTACGGCGGGGAATAAAGTAGTCGTCGAACCTTTTCAGTACGAAATCATAGTCCACTTTATCACCCTCCGCCGCGAAGTCAAACGAGCTGAATATCTTTTCAGCCTCGCCGCCCATTGCATAAATCAGCGAACTCACTTGAATCTCCCCGTCGTCTTTATCCAGCTTTGTCGCGAGCCTGAATCGCGAGAACCGTTGTTTCCACTGCGGCCATTCAACGGGGCAGTCAAACTTGAATTCACTCGGCGGATTAAACTTCGGCATGACCACTCGTGTTCCGATACACAGACTATTCTGACACCATGTAATGTCCGTAGACGCCTTGTCTTACTGACATAAGAATAATTCAAGAACGAGCCGACTTCGTAGGTTCTTAACTGTGTAGCTTTTACTAGCGTTCATCCGACATACAACCTTCATAACATGCGCTTCTAACTTCCTGTATACGTCACACGCACTGCACGTACATCCGTGAGTAGGTCAAGTTAAACACGTGACCTTTCATTCATTACAGGAGCGCCTCGGCATTGTCCGCCGTTCTGACAGCCCGTGGGCTTCCCCTCTTCACATGGTTACTAAGGCCAACGGGGGTTGGCGCCCGTGCGGGGACTACCGTCGCCTAAACAATGCCACGACCCCCGACCGGTACCCCATACCGCACATACAAGATTTCTCTACCCACCTGGCGGGCGCTGCCATCTATTCCAAAATCGACTTAGTGCGGGGGTATCACCAAGTGCCGGTCCACCCACTGGATGTCCCAAAAACGGCTGTCATCACACCCTTTGGGCTCTTTGAGTTTTTACGTATGCCTTTCGGCCTTAAAGGGGCGGCGCAGACGTTTCAGCGCCTTATGGATTCTGTGCTCCGCGACATGCCATTTTTGTTTGTGTACTTAGACGACATCCTCGTGGCCAGCGCGTCGGCGGAGGAACACATGATGCACCTCAGACAGCTGTTTGACAGGCTCAGCGAACACGGCCTCATCATCAACCCAGCTAAGTGTCAGTTCGGGGAGTCGTCCATCACCTTCCTCGGGCACCACATCACTCCACAGGGGGCCGTTCCCCTCCCTGCCAGGGTTGAGGCTATCACCATGTTCCCCCGCCCCCGCACTGTACAGTCGCTGCAGGAATTCCTGGGCATGGTGAACTTTTATAACCGTTTCCTGCCCCGTGCCGCCCACATCATGCGTCCCCTGTATGAGGCCCTGCGGGGTAAGAAGTCTAAGGACGAGCTGGACTGGTCTTCGGGGATGGACGAGGCTTTTGTGGCCGCCAAGACCGCGCTGGCCAACGCTGCGCTGCTAGCTCACCCGTCGCCTGCCGCCCCCATAGCCCTTACAACGGATGCCTCCGACTACGCCGTGGGGGCCGTGTGTGAGCAGTGGGTGGGGGGGGGCTGGCAGCCGTTGGCGTTCTTCAGTAAACAACTCCGTGAGAGCGAGCGCAAATACAGCACCTTTGATAGGGAACTACTGGGTCTCTTCCTCGCAACCAGACACTTTAGGTTCCTATTGGAGGGCCGACAGTTCACCGCTTTCGTGGACCACAAACCGCTGACGTTCTGTATGGCCAAAACCTCAGAACCGTGGTCTGGGCGTCAGCAGCGTCATCTCGCGGCGGTTTCCGAGTTTACCACGGACATACAACACGTGTCGGGCAAGGATAACTCCGTCGCCGACTGCCTTTCACGGGCGGTTGTTAACGCCGTTCACTTGGGACTCGACTACGCCGCTATGGCAGCGGACCAAGCCAAGGACGCGACCGTTCAAGACTACCGGTCGACCCCTACGGCGCTACGGCTGGAGGACGTGACGTTCGACGCGGCCAACACCACCCTCCTCTGTGACATCTCCACCGGTCAACCGCACCCCCTGGTGCCTACTTCCTGGCGGCGCCGAGTTTTCGACACCGTCCACGGCCTTTCCCACCCGGGAGTGAAGGCCTCGACCAAATTGGTGAGCGTCAAGTTTGTTTGGCCTGGGCTCCGTAAGGATGTTAGAGCCTGGGCCGGCTCTTGTGTGGCGTGCCAACGCGCCAAGGTGCACCGCCATACCAAGGCCCCTTTGGCGCCGTTTGTGGTTCCAGAGAGGCGGTTTGACCACGTCAATGTTGACCTGGTGGGTCCCCTGCCCCCCTCCCGTGGTTATACGTTCCTCCTCACTATTGTGGACAGGGCCACCAGGTGGCCAGAGGCTATTCCCTTGTCCTCCACGACGGCAGCAGAGGTAGCACGGGCGTTCATCGGCTGCTGGGTGGCCCGTTTCGGCACACCGGGTGACATCACGAGCGACCGGGGCTCCCAGTTTACCTCGGAGCTCTGGACGGCGGTCGCTGAGCACCTGGGGATGAAGATCCACCGCACTACGGCGTACAACCCGCAGAGCAACGGACTTTGTGAGCGGTTCCATCGGGACATGAAAGCCGCTCTGCGGGCAAGCCTCACTGGCTGCGACTGGATGGACCGGCTCCCATGGGTCATGCTCGACCTGCGTTCGGCCCCGAAGGAAGACCTCCAGACCTCCTCCGCTGGGCTGGTGTATGGCCAGCCCCTGCGAGTTCCGGGGGAGTTTCTTCCGGATGCTACGACTCCCTGGTCGGCCGCCTCTCACCTCAGTGCGTCCCGGAGCGCTGCCGGTGCCTTCGCTCCCGTTCCGATGTCTCAACACTGCCTCCCCCGGTCCTACGTCCCCAAGGATCTGCCATCGGCGAGGTACGTCTTCATTAGGCACGACAGCCATCGGTCCCCGCTGCAGCCCCCATACGACGGGCCCTTCCGCGTCCTGGAGGCGGGGGATAAGAACTTTGTGGTGGACATGGGGGGCAGGCCGGAGCGGGTCGCTATAGACCGTCTCAAGCCTGCTCACTTGGACATTGGGGAGCCAATGCAATTGGCCCTACCCCCGCGGCGGGGACGCCCTCCTAGGTCGGCCCCGGCACCTGCCTCTGTTCCTGCTTCGGCCCCGCCTATGGCCCGGGTTTCGGCCCCATCTGTTTCCCCTCCTGTGAAGCGCAGCCGTTATGGCCGCAGGGTCCACCCCCCGACTCGTCACTTGTTTTCCCCGTGACTTTGCACTATGTCATTGACTGTTCTGTTGTAGAGTCTATTTTTATGTTCATGAGTTGCGCTTTTGCTGTTTTGCATTGTTTTGTGTAGGTGAATTCTGGGGGGGCCTGTGTGGTGACCCACATCTATATAACTAGAGACATTCACCTAAGAGAGAATGCACTTCCGCTTCCGGAGCAGAGAGTTCAGTGTCGTTGTCGAATATATGACATGTAAAGTTGGAGCTAGTAAACTACCTCGACTACGTCTACTCTCACGTCTCCTGTCTCGTTGTTTTCTAACTCCACAGTATATATCCGTGAAGACGTTTCGCCTCTCATCCAAGAGGCTTCATCAGTTCGTGCCTGGTGGTAACTTGCCGCGTCACGAATTACTATTAGCATGGAGGGTGTGTCCATAGTGGGACGCTATAAAAGCGGAGATGCAACCTTTTGTTTCGGAGTTAAAACTGACGAGCTTGCTCTTGAGTGCCGATTCACTAATTCTACCTGGCTCGGACCTAACAACTTCCGGGGCATATAACATCCGGGGCACAACACCCCTACAACGACACACAGCTGGCAAAACAGCACCACCCTAATTCCAGCAGATGGCATCAACGTGCCATCAGAGACCCGTAACACCTTTCGGCTCGAAGGAACACGGCCTGTATCGGCTGAGCAACGTATTCGTGAGGCGAGTAGTCAACTTCCACTGAGAAAGAGGAATCGTCTTCCACTTCCACATCCTCAACCTCAAAGCTGTTGTCGGTCGGTGGTCTCGTCACGCACCGTTTTTTTTGTAAAGTGACGACAGAACAGGAAGGGGACTGTTCCCAGTGAATTTCTCGTTTTTCTACGGCAAGCGGTTTAGCCCCAGTGTTCAGCCCACCCAGCCACACCCACACAACCACCCTGAATTTTAGTAGCCAATAGCTATGAAATCATAAAAGCACACTTACCTTTCTGTTGTAATGGCGCAGCGTCCGAGTGATGTCACAGTATCGCTGTCGCTATGGTCGCGTCACAGGAAGTCGGACATGCGGAGCACGTTTAACAGTACAGCATGGCTGTGTTTACAACACCAACTCACGTATATGCTGCCATAAATCCGATAATATCAACCCCGAATTATGTTCCCGGTGTTAGATTCAAAGACGGAAGTCACCAACTTGTCTGTACTAAACTTGAAGTACGTAATAAAATAACAGGAACGAAGCGGACTTTCATTGTGCTGTGATCTGACTTTATTCCAGAGAGAGGGTGCAGAATAAGACAACCCGGAAACAGTGATGCCCCATATATATAAACACTGAGCCCTCTAACGGCACCCTAGGGAGTGTCCAGAGCAGACAAACACAAAATACATCACATCTCCTCCCCACTTATTTAGCTTGGAGTTCCCCGAAAAACATGGATGCCTATTTATATCTCCTGAATATCACCCAACTATTCCTGCAGAACAACACGAAATACTTTAAAACAGATAACATAACTCAAAACATCCTACTATCACTTGCATTAAAAAAACAGGACTTGCACATGTTACACAACCTGGATGAGCGGTGGTAAACTGCCCAACTCACTAACTAACCTAGTGTGGCGAGTGCCCCTTTAACCCAAAGTCCATTACCGATTGCGGCAGTCTGGGGGTTTTCCTTCCCGTGCAAGGTACCTGCTAACAGTCTCTGAGGGAACAGTCCATGGGGGAGCATCAGCCTCAACTGATACTTCTGTGGGGACTGAGTGACTTTTCGGGGGGGAATCCTGCCTACCTGCTGGGGGAATTGGCACTGGATCTTTCGTAGGGGCAGTAGCTGTTTGCTCCAATGAGGCGGGTTGTGGTGGCTTTCCAGGCGTGAGCATTTCCGGGTCACAGGCCCTCATCTGATCTGTGCGACGTTTCCAGTGTAGCCCTGACCCCACATCTACCATGTACGACACTGGCCCCGGCTGAGACACCATCACACCTGGCATCCGCTTCTCCTCCCCCCGTCTATAATCACGCACTGGAACAGAGTCCCCAGGCGTGAAGTCTTTGTCCTTGGCGAATGGGGCCCTGCGACCCTCCCAGCCTGTCTCTGCCTGACCCACCACAGCCGCCAAACTTGGCTTGAGGAGGTCGAAGCGGGAGCAGAGCTGACGGCGAAGGAAGAGCATGGCCGGAGACTCATTTGTTGTGGCATGGGGAGCATTTCTATAGCTGAGCAGGAATGAATCCAGTCGATGTTGCATCGTGGTCTGCCCCCTGGAAGCTTTCAACAACCGCTTAAGTGTCTGCACAAAACATTCCGCCAATCCGTTTGTGGCTGGGTGAAAGGGTGCAGAGTGCACGTGTTTCACTCCATTCACTTTGAGAAAATCCGCAAAATCACTCGAGGTGAACTGCGGACCATTGTCGCTGACCAAAACCTCAGGCAGGCCATGACAGCTGAACAACCCCCTTAAAGCCTGAACAGTCTTTGAGCTTGTGGTGGAATCCATCAGTTCCACTTCCGGCCACTTCGAGTGAGCATCAACCACCACTAGCAACATATGACCCTCCACCAGCCCAGCAAAATCCACATGTACTCTCTGCCATGGCACGCCCGGCCACGGCCATGGCCATGGCCACGAGTGCAGTGGGGAGAGGGTGGGAGTCTTCTGGTTGTGCTGGCACGAATGACACACTTTGGCCTGCTGTTCAATCTAAGCGTCAATCCCTGGCCACCAGAAATAGCTGCGAGCAACAGCTTTAATTTTAACCACTCCCGGGTGCCCCGCATGCAGCTCTTTCAGCAGTTGTGGTCTCAACTTTGGGGGTACAATAACCCAGTTGCCCCACAGAAGACACCCTAGAACCACAGTGAGCTCCTCTCTCCTTGAGCAATAGGGCATCAGTGCATCGTCCTGTTCCTTGACTACTGGAAACTGCCCTGACAAGACCATGTCCATCACCTGAGAGAGCACCGGGTCATACCTTGTTTCTTTGCGATTATCTGTGCTGCACACAGGCAGGGAGTCCAGGTGGTGTAACAACACGGTATCCACAGAACCTGGTTTGTCCTTGTGATCCACCTGCAATGGCAGGCGTGAGAGGCCATCTGCATTTCCATGTTCAGCTGCACTCCTGTATTAGGTAGTGTAGTTGTGAGCCCCCAATACAAGGGCCCATCGCTGCAGCCTCACAGCTGCCATAGACGGGATGGCTTTACTGCGGCTCAATATTGTCATCAGTGGCCATGTGTACGCCGAATATGATCCCCAAGGCCTCCCGTTCAATTTGCGCATAATTTTGCTCAACTTTTGCTCAAAGTTCTGGAGGCGAATGCTATGGGCCTCTCTTGACCACCAGGCATCACATGAGAAATCACTGCGCCCACTCCGTACGGCGAGGCATCACATGCCAGTACGATCGGCAGTTGGGGGTCATAATGAGTTAACACACTCTCAGAGAGGAGCTGTTCTTTCGTCGAGCAGAATGCTTTTTCATGCTCTGGGGACCACTCCCACTGTGCCCCTGCATGCAGTAGTTTGTGCAGGGGGCTGAGTGTTGTTGCCATGTTTGGGACGAATCTGCCATAATAATTCTTCAGTCCTAGAAAGGAGTGGAGTTGACTAACATTCGTTGGGCAGGGGCCTCGGCAATAGCCCTGAGTTTTTCTGGGGATTTGTGGAGGCCTGTGGCGTCAATGGTGTGCCCCAGATATTCCAGTGAGATCCTGAAAAATTCACACTTTTTCTTCTGCACCCGGAGGCCAAAGTTCTCCAAGCGACTCAGCACTGCCTCCAAGTTTTTAAGATGATCATCGTCGTCCCGTCCAGTCACTAAAATGTCATCCAGAAAACAGTGCACATTGAGAAGCTGCTGAAGAACTTCGTCAAATAGTCTTTGGAAGATTGATGGCGCTAACGTTATTCCAAATGGCAGCCGGTTGTAGTGGAACATTCCCTTATGTGTGGTGATGGTAAAGTAACTGCGAGGGCCCTCCTGAACCGGCACCTGCAGGTAAGCATGCGAGAGATCCAGTTTGCTGAAACGCTGCTCCCCCGCTAGGGAAGCAAACAGATCTTCTATCCGGGGAATAGGATAATGTTCAGCACAAAGGGCGGAGTTGAGAGTTACCTTAAAATCCCCGCAGATGCGTACATCCCCCTTTGTCTTCATGATCGGCACAATGGGGGCAGCCCACTCACTGAACTGCACTGGGGAAATAACACCTAGTTGTTGCAGGCGCTCCAGTTCTGCTTCCACTTTGGGCCTGAGTGCTTATGGGACCAAATGAGCCTGACAGAACTTCAGTTGATGTACTGGCTTCAGTGTCAGTGCTACGTCACAGCCTTTCAGAGTTCCCAGTTCATCTTTGAATACATTTGCATGTCGGTGTAGCACGGCTTCCAACGTGTCTCCCTGCATGTGATGTATGAATCTGACAGTTTCTATTGCTCTCCTGTTCAGTCTCAGTCTTTTCAGCCACTCCCGCCCGAAAAGGGGTGGTGCATCACCTTTCACCACATATAGGGGGAGTCGTGCTCTTTGTTTGTTTATCTGCACCCTAACTTTCATGACCCCAACACTGGGGATCACTTGACCTGAGTACGCTTTCAGAAGGATGTGGGTGTGGCGCAGGGGAACGTGGCTGAATTTTGCTTTGTGCAACTCTTCTAAAATAACGGAGACTGCTGCACCAGTGTCTAGTTCCATCTCTGTTGTTAGCCCCTCTATTTTTGGCCTGACCCACATTACTGAATAGGCCAGATTGTCCTGCTGTATGACATTTTCACTCACAACTATATATACCTTGTGCAGGGCTAATTCAGCATCTCAGTCAGTGTCACTCGGCTTGGTACTGGTGTCCAATTTATTTAACTGTCTCTTGGAATGATCTTTCCCTTTCTGCCCTTTTATTTTCCACATGGTGTTACCTGCCTTATTTCCCTGTTTGCTCTCTCTGTGCATGAAATGTGGCCTTTCTTACCGCAGCAGTGACAGAGCTGATCTTTGTAGAAACAGTCATTTTCGGTATGATTTGTCCTTCCACATCGAGTGCATCTCCTCCCCGGAGTGACTGGAAGAGACATGGCATTCACTTTCAAGGAGCCGCTGAGCTAATGGGACTCCCTTGCCACCGCCTCCATAGAGAAGGTGCTTTCCACTGCTCTCTGGTAGATGAGGGCAGGCTCCATTAACAGCTTCTTCTGAATGGACTCGCTGTTGAGGCCACAAACAAACCTGTCCCTCAGAGCATCATGTAAATAAGCCCCAAAGTCACAGTGCTCCGACAGTTTTTTAGATCAGCAATATACTGTGCTATTGTTTCCCCCTCCGCTTGGTTCCGTTTGTGAAAGCGATCACAATGGGCTTCGGGGAGAAATGGGCCTGCAATACAGCCACAGTCTGATCATATGTTTTCTCTCCTGGCTTGTCTGGGGCAATTAAGCTGCGCAATAGTCCATAAATTGTCGGCCCGATCACACTTAAAAAAAACTGACAGCTTCTTCTCCCCTTCAATCCCATTTGCCAGCAGAAAATGCTCAAACCTCTCCACATATGTTGACCACTGCTCCGCCCCCTCGTAAAGGGGAAAAATGCCCGATGATCCCCGCCATCTCTTCGAAGTGATACTGGCACTGCTAACTAGCAACTAGCACTGTTAACCTAGCCACACGTTGCTAACTTGTTAATGTGGATTCTTCGTTACCACAGCGTTGTAGGGAACGCCAGGTGCACCATACTCGTCGCCAATTTGTTAGATTCACAGACGGAAGTCACCAACTTCTCTGTACTAAACTTGAAGTACATAATAAAATAACAGGAGCGAAGTGGACTCTCATTGTGCTGTGATCTGACTTTATTCCAGAGAGAGAGTGCAGAATAACTACTACTATTACTACTCTCGGCTGCTCCCGTTAGGGGTCGCCACAGCGGATCATCCGTTTCCATTTCTTCCTGTCTTCTGCATCTTCCTCTGTCACACCAGCCACCTGCATGTCTTCCCTCACCACATCCATAAACCTCCTCTTTCGCCTTCCTCTTTTCCTCTTCCCTGGCTGCTCCATATTCAGCATCCTTCTCCCAATATACCCAGCATCTCTCCTCCACACATGTCGAAGCCATCTCAATCTTGTTTCTCTTGCTTTGTCTCCAAACCGTCCAACTTGAGCGGTCCCTCGAATATAATCGTTCGTAATCCTGTCCGTCTTCGTCACTCATAGTGAAAATCTTAGCATCTTCAACTCTGCCACCTCCAGCTCCGCCTCCTGTCTTTTCGTCAGTACCACTGTCTCCAAACCATATAACATAGCTGGTCTCACAACCTGGTGACAACCCACGGTGTTGTCAATGGTGATGGCCAGGTCTCAGTGCGGGCAACCTTTCCCCGGGAGGAACATCAGCTCTGTCTTGTCCAGATTGAGCTCCAGGTGGTGTGTCGCCATCCACTCCGAGTTGTCAGTCAAGCACGTAGCAATGTGTGTCTCTACTTGTGTGTCAGAGGGAGGAAAGGACAAGATCAGCTGGGTGTCATTGGCATAAAAATGGTAAGAGAAGTCATGCGAGCGAGTAACAGAACCCAGGGATATCGTGTACAAGGAGAAAAGGAGAGGACCCAGAACCGAACCCTGTGGAACGCCTGTAGTCAGTCTGTGAGGCTCCAACACAGATCCCCTCCATGTCACCTGGTAGGAGCGACACGTCAGGTAGGTTGCAAACATTGAGAGTGCAGAGCCTGTGACACCCTGCCCCTCGAGGGTAGAGAGGAGGATCTGGTGGTTCACTGTGTCGAACGCAGCTGACAGGTCCAGGAGTATCAGAACAGAGGAGAGAGAGTTTGCTCTCACAGAGTGCAGCAATTCTGTCACTGCAAGGAGGGCCGTCTCTGTGTGTGCCGACCCCGAACCCAGACTGGTTGGGGTCCAGGAGGTTGTTCTGATGGAGGTACAAAGAAAGTTGGTTAAAGACAGCATGTTCGAAAGTTTTGGATGGAAAGGGTACAAGTGAAACTCGTTTGTAGTTTCTGACATCAGAGGGGTTAAGTGATGGTTTCTTGAGAAGGGGGGTGACTATAGCAGTCTTGAAGGGAGATGGAAAACATCCTGCCTGGAGGGAGGTGCTGATGAGGTGGGTTAGATAGGGAAGGAGTTCAAGTGCTATAGACTGAAGAAGAGGGGAGGGGACCAGGTCAAGGAAGCATGTGGTGGGGCGACTGGATGTGATGAGGTTTAGAACCTCATCGGGGATGAGGGGAGCGAGGTAGGATAGGGTGGGACATGGAGAGGTGAGGGAGGGTGCAGAGGGTGGGATAGTGCAAGCAGCACTAACCGGGTGGTGAGAAAAGGAGGATCTGATGTCGTTTACCTTCTTGTCAAAGAAGTTAGCGAAGTCATCAGGGAGAAGGGAGGAAGTAGGAGGAGGAGGTGGGGGTTGAAGAAGTGTAGAGAAGGTTTCAAAGAGTTTCTTAGGATTAGAGGCAGAGGACAGGATTTTAAAGCGATAGATGGCAGCCTTAGCAGCAGAAAGGGAGGGGGAGAAAGTTGAAAGAAGATATTGGAAGTTGAGAAGGTCATCTGGGGGTTTGCCTTTTCCCCATTTGCGCTCTGCCACTCTCAGGCTCCGTCTGTCAGTACGTACTGAGTCGGTCAGACAAGGGGCAGGTGGAGTTGGACGTGCAGGCCTGGAGGTGAGGGGACAGAGATTGTCCAGAGAAGAGGAGAGGGTAGAGAGAAGAGAGCAGTAGCAGTGTCAGGGGGTAGGAGAGAGAAAGATTCGGGTGTAGGGAGGATAGAGGTAACAGAGGAAGAAATATCAGTGGTGGAGAGAGAGTGGAGGTGTCTATGGGTGGAAACCATGTGGGTAGGGGAAGGGGCTGAGGGGGGTGAAGAGAGGGAGAGAGAGTAGGACATGAAATAGTGGTCAGAGAACTGAAGGGGAGTAACAGAGAGATTGGAAATAGGACAGTGTCTAGTAAAGATAAGGTCCAGCTGGTTGCCGGCCTTGTGGGTAGGAGGAGAGGGTGAGAGGTGAAGGTCAAAGGAGGAGAGGAAAGAGAGAAGAGGATCTAGCTTGTTAGTGTGGATGTTGAAGTCACCGAGAAGGATAAGTGCAGAGTCATCAACAGGAAAGTGTGAGACAAGTGTGTCAAGCTCCTCCAGAAACTCACCAAGGGGGCCTGGTGGGTGGTACACAACCACGATGGGATGTTGACTGGATAAGAGACAGTAACAGCATGAAATTCAAAAGTGGGCGGAGAAAATTGTGGAATGGAAACAAGAGAGTATTCAAAATTTCAGGGAGATTAGCAGGCCAGTACCACCACCCCGCCTCCCAGCTCTGGGAGTGTGAGAAAAAGAGTACACATCAGACAGAGCGGCGGGTGTGGTAGTGTTTTCTGGCATGATCCAGGTTCATTAGAGCAAGAAAGTTGAGGGAGAGCAAGGATGCGTAGCCTGAGATAAACTCAGCTTTCGGCACTGCAGACTGGCAATTCCAGAGCCCTCCCGTCACCACTTGCTCAATGTGAGTGGAGAGAGTGGGATAGATGAGATTGGTAGGGTCACAGCGCCTAGGAGTGACTCAACGTCTATGCCAGCCCCGGTAAGAGGAAAGGACAGGAATGCGAAGGAAACACATAGTCTATACTAGGTACACAAAATACAGATGACTGACTGGATCTAAAAAGAGCAGTCCGTGCTTGACGAAGTCTTGGCTTGAAAAAGTTGCGCTTGTCTTTGTTCACGCTAGCCTTCATTCAACCTAGGCTTGTTTGCCTGATGCTTGGAAGCGTTAGCTTCCAAGTAGCAGCAGTGATTTAAAGAACACTGATTGCTAATTGTCTGCCATGAGTGCAGGCCACACCCTGGCCACTTAACACCAAATTGGCCAAAGAGGTACACTGAAAATAGGCTTATTGCCCAGAAACTGGACACTTATGTAAAACTCTATCTAACCTCACACAATACTATTAAAACTGCAAACAGCAAGTTACCAAGGAATATATTTATAAGCTAAAAGGATAACTAAGTCAAAACAGCGAGGCAACAAGAAATATTTAAGGGCACACTAGGTGAAAAAACAGCTACAGCTACATTAAGTAAATAAGACAAATAAGTAAATAGAATAAGACAGCTACAGCTAGAATAAGATCCCACTAGGAACCAGCAGCAGATGTATAGAGAAAAGGACTAATACTCAAGCAGCTGGAATAAGACTAATAGCAACTTGTTAAGCAAGAAAGATGATACTTACTCTATACTAGATGAACCAGCAATTCAGAATCACTCCAGAAGTTAATATGCACACTCACATAGAGATAGGATTTTTAGCATGACTCCCACACCCCGAAATATGGATACAGAGCTAGAGAATGACGATAAGATAAAAATGAAAATATGTAAAATAATTAGTATAGATTCCATGTAATTCATCCATGGATGTGAATCCGATATTTATACAAACATCCTCTAATAAAAGCTGAAAATCTGTACTTTAACCACATATGACATTGTTTGATTTAAAATCTGAATTTTTGTACTATATAGCCAAATGAAGAGAAAATTCTCCTTTGTACCAGACATTAAGGATGACACTGTATATTGGTTTAGATTATGTGTGATTTCCATAATACATGTGATTTGATGCACGTAGGTCTTGGAACACAGATTTTCTGGCCGAGTTTCTTAGTGAAGCTTTTGTTTAGGTTGAGATCTGAGCTGGTGGTGTACTGGCTATTCATTTCAGGATCAAGTGCTGCATCGAAGATGGACGGGACAATGTAATCGATCCATCCATTGATGATGGCAAGTGGTACCAGATGCAACTTTGTGCAATCCAAGGTCACCAACCGGCTCCTCCCATCCCACCGATGACAGGCTGGAAAAGTCTGACGAGTGCCATGGACCTGCCAGAGTCTTTCAATCATGGTCACATCTACCACTGGCTGGTAGAATCCATTGAGACAGACAATGCACAGGCTACAGAGAAACCCCTGCGACGCGGGGAACAATATCACGCCTCCGGTTGGGTTGGTGAGATTTCTGTCCAGAATGACGGAAAGCTCATCTTCATGAAAGCTGCAGTGACAGCATCGATGAACAATGAACATAATGTGCTAGTGACACTATCTGCACAAAGTGGTTCCGTGATAGATGGCAGCTGTGACTGCAAGGCCTCTGCGCTTGGCCGGTGTAGCCATGTTGGTGCCGTGCTCCTTACAGCTCTTCATAAGCCGATATGCCCCGACCTCCCATGTCAGTGGAAAAAAGGGAGCAAGCGAAAGGACCCTGGCCCAGTTCATGACAAATCCTACGAAAAAAAACGTTGTCAGTGTTCTGAAGTTTGACCCCAGGCCCATCGCGTAGAGTGATGAACAGTGATGAACAAGTGAACAATTTTGTGGCAGATCTTAGAACGGTGAATCATGGCACTGGTGTCACCAGCATGTGGCAGACACTGTTGGTCCATGTTTATGAGGATTATGCCCTTACAGATTACAGGAAACGAGAACTTTGTCATTTCAAAGACATATTAAAACAGAACCTCGGTGTCAATGAACAGCATCAAGTGATTGCCGGTACTGAGGCTCAAAGTGAGTGTGACACATAGCATGCTAATCGCTATTGCCGATTGACAGCCTCTACTGCTAAGGAGGCGTTAAAGATATCTAACAGCCTGCAAGACGGACCATCCAACCACATGAAATCTTACTTGCGAAAGATTATGTGGCGAATAGTGTTGTATCTTCCTTAGAGTATTGCCCAACTTATACTGCTAGGTTTACAACATAAATCAGTCGGGAGACCGATTCGAAATTTACCGTCATGACAGCCGGTGGTTTTATTGTAGAACAACTGTCACATGACACTCCAAGTCACCTGTAATATCAATACCCTGGTCCGCCTATAGGTGGCAGCAACGGACCATGTATAATCACAATGACATCTCCTCCCCACTTAATGAATATTTGGCATCACTAATATCAGAACACCTGTAACCAAATAAGCCACTATCATGACATGTAAACACTATGTTGTCCATGGTAACTAAAATGTCTCAAATCCCTGGAATCAAAACTGTTCAATTACAAATAACAATAAGAATTAACAGTCCCCTTTATTCCCAGTGACAAGCAACAATATCCCCCCCCCTTTTTTTTAACTAAGGAAATGAGGTGGACTACTCAGACCCTGCCATAACCCTGCGGATTATTCTGCCCCATTCTTCAGGGTGTGGCTACTATAAATCTAGGCGTTTAGGAGACCGCTGTTCTCTCTGGGGATACTGGCGGTTAGCACCAGCCTCTGGCGGATCTACAAGGGGTGCAACAGGGACAGACGTCGGTGTGGAGCATGACAACAGTTCTGTCTCTGAAACTGCTGAAGAGGTGGGCCCAAAAGAAGCAGGTTCTGTGTGACCTGGTGCATTCTCGGTGAGTGTGGGTTGGGCTGGGTTGTCCTGCTCGTATGGCTCAGCACAGACCACTGGTAGTGGTGGTGTAGTGTTCCCAGATGCTGTTTCTGCAGCAAGCAGTTGGTCTGTGTGTCTCCTCCAGATGGTGTCCTCAGTAGTCCGGACTGTATACGACACAGGCCCTGTCTGTGCCAGGACGGTGGCTGGCACCCATTTTGGTCCGGTGTTATAGTTGCATGCCAGTACACTGTCACCTGGGAAGAAAACCCTTTCTTTTGCTTTATGTTGGTGTTGTTGAACCTGAGTTTGTTGTTTCAGGTGAACAGTCTCTTTGGTCATTGGTGGTTTTAGGAGGTCGAGGTTGGTGCGGATCTGTCTCTTCATGAACAGTACCGCAGGAGCAGCTCTTGTGGTTGCGTGGGGCACATTTCTGTAAGACAGCAGGAAGCTGCTAAGCCTCTGGTGGAGAGCCTTGGCCCTGAGAAGCCTTCAAAGTGTTTTTCATGCTCTGAACAAATCTCTCTGCTAATCCATTAGTAGATGGGTGATAGGGAGCAGAGTGGATGTGTTGCACTCCATTTACCTCGAGGAATCACTCAAACTCTTGTGAGACAAATTGGGGGCCCGTTATTACTCTCACCAGCTGTTCTGGGAAGCCAAACTGACTGAACATTTCCCCAAGTTTCTCGATGGTTTTCTCAGCTGTTGTCGATCTCATTATGGCCACTTCTGGCCACTTGCTGTGAGCATCAACTGCCACCAGAAACATCCTCTCCTCGAATGGGCCAGCAAAATCAATGTGGACACGCTGCCAGGGTCCCTCTGGCCATTCCCATGGGTGGAGGGGGGCTTGCCAGAAGTAGCTCCTGGCAAGTTCTTTCACGCGGACCATTCCACTGTGGCCTGCATGTAGCTGCTGTAGTCACCTTTTTCGCAGCGTGGGTGGAATAATTACTCTGCGTCCCCATAGGAGACATCCTGCCTGCACAGAGAGCTCATTCCTTCTTGCTAGGTACAGTTTTAGCTCTGGAAGGTTCCCACTCCTTCCGCTGATCACAACATCATGCCCAGTGGTGAAGAGCACAGGGTCGTTTCAGGTGTGTCGTTTCACTTGAGTAGAAGTGATGGGAGCCTCCTCCACTTGCCTGAAGTAGAAAATGCCAGCCTGCTGTGGCTCATCACGGTCAACTGGCAGGGGCAGCCTAGAGAGGCTGTTGGCATTTGCATGCAACTCCGACTTGCGGTATTTGATGTCGTAGTCATGGGCAGACAACAATAAGGACCATCTTTGCATCCGACTGGCTGCCAAGGAAGGAATACCAGTATGGGGCCCGAAAATTTTTGTCAGGAGACAGTGGTCTGGACAAATTTCCTCCCAAAGAGATATTGGTGAAATTTTCTGACCCCAAACACAATTCCCAGTGCTTCTCATTCAATTTGCGCATAGTTGCGTTCGGCTTGGTTGAGTGTGTGTGAAGCGAACGCGACCGGCCACTCTTCACCACTGGGCATGATGTGAGAAATGACTGCCCCCACTCCGTAAGGGGAAGCATCACATGCGAGTTGTAAGGGCAATGTGGGGTCAAAGTGTGTCAGCGTGTCAGACTCAAGCAGCGCCTTTTTTGTTTGTCCAAAGGCAGCCTCACACTGTTCAGTCCATTTCCATGCCTTGCCATGGCACAGCAACTGGTGAAGCGGTCGCAGCAGAGAAGAGAGGCTTGGTATGAATTTCCCATAGTAGTTTAGGAGCCCAAGATAACAGCATAGTTGAGTCACATTTTGAGGCGTAGGTGCTTCCGCGATCACTTTGATTTTGGATGGAGCTTTTTGTAAGCCCTCTGAATCTATTACGTGACCCAAATACTCTACTGGAGACTGGAAAGACTCACACTTTGATCTGCGGACCCTGAGTCCATATTCTTCCAGCCGCTGCAGTGTGGCCTCCAGATTTTCCAGGTGCTCTTGCTCTGTCTTTTCGGTGACCAATATGTCATCCAAGTAGCATTGGACACCAGCCAAGCTGCTCAGTATCTGGTCCATTGCACACTGGAAGAGAGCCGGGGCCGATGTTATTCCAAAGGGTAGCCTGCAGTATTGGTAGAGGCCCTTGTGAGTGACGATTATGAGCAGCTCTCTCAACTTCTCATCAACTTGCATCAGGAGGTAGGCTTGTGTGAGATAAATTTTGCTGAATTTTTGTCCTCCAGCCAATCCAGTGAAAAGCTCCTCAATGTGGGGCAGTGGATATTGTTCAGCCTCAAGCACTGGGTTTATGGTGACTTTGAAGTCGCCGCAGATTCTCATCGAATCATCTTTTTTTATTACTGGCACGATTGGAGTGGCCCAGTCACTCCGGTTGACAGGCTCCAGCACCCCACTCTTGACCAAGGATTCCAGCTCTGCTTCCACTTTTGGCTTTATTGCGTAGGGAACTGGTCTGGCTTTCATGAACCTTGGTTTGCTATGTGGCTGAATTTTCAGTTTAACTGTTATGTCTTTCATCGTTCCCAGTTCCTCCTTGAACCCATCTGCATTTTTGTTCAGAACCGTTGTCAGACGTTTTTCACCTTTGCTCACCATACGAATTGCAGGCCAGTCCAGTGTGAGCTCCTCCAGCCACGACCGACCCAGCAGAGATGGAAAGTTCCCTTTGACTACATACAATGGTAGTTTAGCTGTCTGGCCATTCACCAGGACTGTGACATTGACGACGCCTTTTGTTCGCACTGACTCGTCGGTGTATGTTTTCAGTTTGAGGCTGGTTGGTTGTAATGGAAGGTGTTGCAAGGTTTCCTTGTAAACAGCATACGACACGATGGAGACAGCTGCACCGGTATCAATTTCCATGCGCACTGGTTTCCCCTCCAGCAGTGGAGTTTCCCAATATCCATCTGGACCTCCCTGCACTGACAGTACATACACTGATGCCTCATCTGATGAGCTGTTAGGCTCAGTGGTGGTGTGGCTTGGTTCCACACTGTGTACAGATTGTCTCTTTTTGAATTTGGGCATTGGCTTTTTGGTTACTTGCCTTGGGTTTCTGTCAGTGCCCTTACTTCTGCAAGCGCGTTCCAGGTGCCCCTTTTTTCCACACTTCCTGCAATCCACGTCCTTACTCCAACAATGAGCTGCAAAATGTCCTGTTTTGTCGCCTCGGTAACATTTTTCGTGAGCCCCCTTGTCCTCGGTGGAGAGCTGGTGTAGTTTACCACTTGCACTGAGGTGCTGAGCCTCCCTGGCAGCTACAGCTCCATTGACACAGCAATCTCGACAGCTTTATCCAATGTGAGTGAACCTTCAGTTAGCAGACGTGTCTGAGTAGCCTCACTCCTCAGCCCGCACATGAGTCTGTCTCTTATGGTGTCATTCAGCACATCATTGAATTCACAATGCTCTGCTAGCCTCCTCAGTGCAGCCACAAACACTGTTACACTCTCCCCTTTCTCTTGGTTTCTGTGTTCTGCAATTACCAGTGGCTTGGGTGAGAAATGGGCCGTCAACGTAGTCACTATGTTAGTGTAGCTTTTAGTCCCAGGCTTGGCTGGCTGGACCAGGCAACGCAGCAGACCAAAAGTTTTTGGTCCCATTACACTCAAGAACGTTGGCACAATCTTCTCATCTGCAATCCCATTTGTTTGAACAAAGTATTCAAAGCGTTCTGTGTAAGAGCTCCACTGTTCAGTATTTTCATCAAAGGGGCCAATGCTCCCAATCATCCCCGCCATTTTCGCCTCGTTAGCTGATTTTTCACAAGTATCTTACCTCTGCCGACACTGCAGTCTCTGACGGTGAAGCTAACTTGCTAACCTGCTAGCTTCCAGCTTTCACAGCAACAGTCTGGCTCAGAATCTTCAAAACGAGCGGAGAAACACACGCCGATGTCGAATAAGATCCTCGTCGCCACGTTGTTGTATCTTCCTTAGAGTATTGCCCAACTTATACCGCTAGGTTACAACATAAATCGGATTCGAAATTTGCCGTCATGACAGCTGGTGGTTTTATTGTACAACTGTCACATGACACTCCAAATCACCCGTAATATCAATACCCTGGTCCGCCTATAGGTGACAGCAACTGACCAGGTATAATCACAAAAAAAACAAAAACAAATAGTGTGTTGACACCTTGCATGCAGTTTGGCATACAGAAGGAGGACACTGCACGAGACGAGTACAGGAACATGCTGACTGGGAAAGTGCCCGGGAGTGGTGTGAGAAAAACTGGATTTTGGGTCAATAGGGATTGGCCAGAAATTGGCTGCAGTGCCGATGACCTTGTTTACGACCCCACCGAGTCGAAACCTGAAGGCCTGCTTGAAATCAAAGTGCTCAAACTTTTACAGAAGTGCCGACCTGATTCCCTGACGTCTGCCATCCTGGATGGTGTCATCACTTGGCAGGAGGTGCAACTCTCCTGTTTCCATCTCACCAAAGAAGGAACACTTTAATTTAAACCCATCCACCAGAATTATTTCCAAGTCCAGCTTCAGACGGCTGTGACTGGTGTGACTTTGTCTTGTGGTCGGTGAAAGGTGGCCTATCGGTGGAAAGAATTCGTAAGGATGTTGTGAAATGTGATGAGCTGGTTCAGAGTCTCCGCAGTTTCTGGAATCGAGTTGTTGCCCCAGATTCTTTTTTTTTTTAAATGAGAACTCCTCGAAATCTCAAGCCTTTCGTCCTCTGACAGAATCAATTAATCTTTCAAATCGGAGAGAGGTAGCATCTGAAGAGCAGTGCTACTCAAATTAATACTCAAAAAAATTACACATTGCATCTTGTAATGCAGGAAATGAATAACCTTTAGTTTTCAAAACGAAACATGTGACCCCATTACAAAACACCCTTCTTTAAATAGCAGGAAAACCACAAAGGGATACAATCTAATTCTTTCTAAAATGTGACAGTTCTTAAAATTGTTATCAAATTAGAACTCAGTATTTCTGAAGCAAGTATTAAGTAACAAAATGTATAATTGTTGAATATGATAATAAAAAGTCAACATAAAAATATGGAATAAATGTTTTATTCAAAATGGGGGTGGCAACATGGACAAAATTAAAATGAATACTAATCACTTCACATTCATACAATTGTGTTTTCTCTCACGTTTTCCTATATTTCTCTACTATGTGTTACAGGAGCAGCATAGCAACAGTGTAGTTCCATTAAGATACAAAAACACCAGCTCCATTAGGAGCCACAGCAATTAAACACTCGCATGTGTGGTGGTGTTTATAATTCGAATACAGATTTCCCTGTTGCTTGAAATGCTGAGGCATTTGAATGAAGAATTCAGTGCAATCTACAGAACACCTGACATTTTAAAAATTACGCATCGATTTGGGCAAAAAAAATTTCAGATGAGCTCGACTGGGGAACATGCGATCACGTAAGTCAAAGTGATGGTACAAAAACTTCAACCAAGTTGTGAATATTCTCTGAACACTGCACTGTGACATTTTGAAAAAATAACCCATGGAGATCATGCAATATCCACGCTTCAGTCGCACTAAACACATGAACAGGCAGTCAACGGGTTTGGTGCCACAGGGCACAGCTGTCACCATCAGATTCAGTGTCCACTGTCTTACCCCACCATGAGCTTATTAACAGCAGGCCCAAGAAAACTGAACAGAGCCAAGAAGTGTAGGTATGTGAGACCTGTGAAATGTCTCATCAGTGTGTCGTTGTCTTTGACAGCACTCAAGCTCAAGAGAGGTGAATCTTTTCCTGGACCATTAGAAGAGTCCAGTTTGGCTTTTGCGAGTTGGTTCTTCTTGATAATGATACCAATTTTGTCACTCAATTCACAGTGTGTATACACAGTCTGAGTGCCATTGTTCTTAACTTCATTATCGGTTTGTGTGCCCTTGTCAACAAAACGAGGCTGATGGGAATAGGAGTGTTCAGCCCAAATTGCCTCCCCTCGTACACTGATGTTTTCATTAACAGTCTCTCCATTGTCACCATCATAGCAAACTCCATAATCCATGTCTCCAGGTTCTCCAGCTTTGACCGAGGAGTTGCCGCCTAGATCTGCATTCATCAACGAAACAGCATCATTGTCTTCAGATCTTTTGGACTGCGAGAAAGGATTGTCACGCCATGCTTGGGATTTTCTCTTCCTTGAAAATTTGCACACCTGAAAAAAAGTATATAAGCAAGTTGGAGAGTATTGCATTAACCAGACATGGCCACAAGCACTATAACAATACTACCCCAGGAATGCAAAAGGCAGTAACACAGTGTGTAACCGGGGTTCAAAAATGTTGCAATGTCATTATTATTATTTTACCATGGGTGAATCCTACTTTTGAGCACATTCCAATACATGAATACATGATAGGTAATTAGATTAACATTGTAATTAACATTGAAGCGGTTCGATCCATAATGAGGCCTGGAGACACGATGTCAGGTCAATCGGTGAGTTTTATTGCCCCTTTTTTATTACACCCACGACTCGCACTAGCTGCTCGCCGCGCAGACCAAAACATCAAAACGCCCACTTCCTCTCGACTCCCACTCAAAAACCACCCCCATTCGTTGCTAGGTTACCAAATCCTTATATGCTACATTGCCTCCCGTTAAAGAAAGCATTCGTCCCAGAATGTGACAGTTCTATGTAACAGCAACTTGAACTGATGGCCCTGGATCTTGAACACACCTGGCCCTTGGAACCTAGAAAGAGAGAAGGGGGGGGGGCAGGCACTCTTTTTTGTTCTGGAATTCTCTCTTTTCAGGAGCTCTTTTTTTTCTTTTCCTTTTTCAGTCTGTTTCGTCATTAGCTATGCTTGCACAACAGTAGCACTGAGCTGGGTGCTGCTGTCGCTTTGATCTTCTCAACTCAAAAGTCTTCTCCTTTTCCTCCTCCCAACTGGCCCCTGCTGACACTTCGTCCTCTTCATCCATTTCTGTCCACATAGGCTGTCTCCTCTCCATCTGAAGCTGCTGTCGCCCCTGCTTCGAAGTCTGGTTGGCTGTCGTCTGCCTTAGTATAGTGTCCTGAAGGTGTAGCACCTGGCTCAACTTCTCTCCCTCCTCTGTATGGAGTTAGACGGTCTTGGTGCACCACCACTTTCTCCCGCCAGCCATTTTTCTGTATCCAGTACACTACATCGGACAGAGCTTCCAGTATAGTGCAGGGTCCCTCCCACTGACTCACCAGTTTGGGGCATCTTCCTCTCTGGCGTGGGGGGCAGTATAGCCACACATGGTCACCTGGCTGGTACAGCTTCCCATGAGCACGGAGGGGGGGGGGGGGGTATCACACTGTTTCTTCTGTCTTTTGGATTCTCCTTGGATGTGGTGTCGAGCAAACTCGTGAACTCTCTCCATCCACTCCTGGATGCGCTGGACATACACGGGCCCTGCTTCACCCAGTTCTCCCGGAGGGTGCCCAAAAAGGAGCTCTGTTGGAGTGCGCAGTTCTTGGCCGAACATGATTGAAGCTGGAGTGCAACCGGTGCCTTGGTGCACTGCACTCTGATAAGCCATCATCAACAACTGTAAGTAGTCATCCCAGTCACGCTGGTGCTTTTGGACGAAGCGTGACAGTTGCACCAGGAGGGTGCGGTTGTACCGCTCAACCATCCCATCGCTTTGGGGGTGTAACGCCATTGTGCGTGTCTTCTTGATGTGTAGTAGGCGATACAACTCTTTGAAGACTTGACTCTCGAAATTTCGACCCTGGTCTCTGTGGATTTCGTCAGGCATACCAAACCTTGTGAAGAACCCGTCAACCAGGACTTCAGCCACTGTGGTTGCCTCTTAGTTTGGGATGGCATTGCTCTCCGGCCACTCGGAGAAGTAGTCCATGGCAACCAAGATATACCAGTTCCCCTTTTCTGAGAGAGGCAGGGGGCCGAGAATGTCGATGGCCACTCTTTCCAACTGGTCCCCCACGTGATATTGCTGCATCTCGGCCTGGGATGCCGCGGTGGGCCCTTCCTGGCGGCACAAGCATCACATCTCCGGCACCAGCTCTCTACATCACTGCGCAGCCTAACCCAGAAGAACATCTGTCTTACGTGGGCTGGGGTTTTGTTGACTCCAAAGTGTCCTGCAGTGGGTAGGTCGTGAGCTAGCCTGAGGGTCTTATGTCTGAGGACTTTTGGTGCTATCAGTTGCCACACCACCCTACCTCCACTGGAGGACTCCCATTTGCGGTACAGGACTCTTTCTTTCAGCTCCAGGCAGTCCCACATGGCCCACAAACTCTTCACCAGCTGGCTCCGTGCAACCACTTCACACCCGGCTGGTCGTCGTCCGTTGAGTTTCTACTCCAACATAGGTGCAATTTCGCTGTCAACAGCCTGCATCTGACCCAGGTCTTCCGACATTAACCTCTCCAACCCCTCTGGAAGTTCCTCCACAGTGCACAGTAAGTGGTGCTCTTCCTGTATCTCTTCCTGCAGGTCTTCCTGTTTCTTTTCCCATCACTCACAGTGTAGGCAGTGGGTCTCCAGACATGGGCAGCGGGAAAGGGCATCCGCATTTCCATGAAGCCTCCCCACTTTGTGCTGGATCTGGAAGTCGTATTGACTGAGCTGTTCCAGACACCTAGCGAGCTGGCTCTCCAGGCGTTTGAAGTTGGTCAACCACTGTAGGGAGGCATGGTCTGTCCTGATGGTGAATGCCTGGCCATACAGGTAAGGATGGAAATGCTCCGTAGCCTTCACCACTGGTAACAGCTCACGTCTCGTCACGCAGTAATTTCAATCTGGCTGGCTAAGGGTTTGGCTGTAGAATGCCACCACCCGCTCCTCTCCCCCTGTCACCTGTGAGAGTACTGCCCCCACCCTTTTGTCGCTGGCATCTGTATCCAGTATGAAGGGGCAGTCTGGTAAGGGGTAGGCTAGGACTGGGGAGGTGACCAGGGTCTACTTCAGAGCCACGAATGCCCGACTGCACTCTTCTGTCCACTGGAACGGTTTCACCGTATTTGCCTGGTGTAGGGGCTGGCAATGTCTGCATAACTCCTTACAAAATGTCTGTAATAGTTTGCCAAGGCCAAAATGCTCTTTAGCTGGGGGACATTCTCTGGCTGAGGCCACTCTGCCACAGCCTTGACTTTCTCTGGGTTGGTGGCTATTCCAGCGCCACTGACAATGTGACCTAGCAACAGTGTTTGGCGTTGGAAAAGCTGACACTTCTGGGGGTGGAGTTTCAGGTTTGCCTGCCACAGTCTTCCCAGAACATCTCTCAAGTTTGCAAGTTCCTGTTCAAAGGCGGAGGCATGGATCAGCAAATCATCCAAGTAGACCAGGCAGGCAGACTTAGGCAGGCCCTTGAGTATCGTCCCCATCAGCCTCTCAAAGGCCATTACTGTAAATTCCCAGAGCCCCTGTCCCAATGAGAAGGCTGTTTTCTGCCTTGATTCTTTGTCCAACTGTACCTGCCAGCACCCACTTCTCGGGTCAAGCGTAGAGAACCAACACGACCCTGCCAGGCTGTCCAGGGCATCATCTACGCGGGGTATGGGGTGTGCGTCCTTTATGGTGACCTCGTTGAGTCTGCGAAGGTCCACGCAGAACCGTGTCAATCCATCTTTCTTTGGGACAAGGATAGCTGGTGATGCCCATGGGCTCTTGGATGGGATAGCGATGCCAGCCTCTCTCATCCTCGGCAGCTCTTTTTCCGCTGCTGCTTTTCTGTGGATGGGCAGACGATATGGGGGTGGTGGATGGGCTGGGCTTTCCCCGTGTCGATGTGGTGCTGCACGACTGAAGTGCAGCCAATGTCATCGGGGCCTGTGGAGAAAAGATCCTTGAACTCCACCACTAACTGTTGCACAATTTCTCCCTGCGACATCGTAAGATGCTCCCCAGCACGTGTACACATTGCCTCTAGGACCTCTGGAATGGGGGTTTCGGTGTCCTCCACTGGGGGATCCAGCACTCCTATCTGGGGTGCCTGACCAGCATGAGAAGATCAGCTTCTAGATCCAGATGACTTTTTGTGGCCCGAAGGAAGTCCAGCCCCAGTATCAGGTCATCCTGAATGGGGGCTACTAGGCCCGCTGTTCTAACGCCATATCTCCTATCTGGAGTTTCAAAGTGAACATCTCCTGACAGTCAGCGACCTCTCCAGTAGCTGTGCGTAACACTCCAGGACTGGGCTTCACCTGGGTGCGTCAGGTCTCTCCCCCTTTGTCCAGCACACTTCCCCTAACAACAGTGACAGAAGCTCCTGTGTCAGTCAGCCCTCTACAGACTATGTCATTCACCTGGCAGTCTGTGTAGATGTGGCTAGTGCCTAGGGCCCCCGGCTCTCCATTCCTGTATTTGTATTCTTTTTCACCATGCTTATTCCTTGGTCATTGTCTCCACTCTCTTCTCTCATATTGTGATATTCAGCGCATATGTTCTCCATTTGTGTTGTTTGTCTGCCCCCATAGGGTGTTAGGCAGACTGGTTCTAGCTTGAGGTTGGTGGTATTGTCTTTGATGTTCTTCTGTGGGGTCTCCACTATTTCAGTTTGGACTAAGCACTGCCCCTTGTGCTTGGCCCTTAGTATTCCCCCTGGTCCTTTGTCGTGAAGTCTGCCCGTTCCTGAGATCTAGGTCCCTTCCTCTCATCACAGTTCCTGGTCAGATGTTCAGTGCTCCCACACACCCAGCAAACAAGTCTCTGTCTGCTCCTCCTAGTTCCCCCCGCCCCTTGTAGCTAGGACGTTTCCCACAGCGCGGACCAGGGCATAGAAGTCTTCCTCTTCGGCATGCATGGTTGGGGGTGTGGCTACCCCCCTCCCTGGGAGCAGTAACTGTGGCCCGTCATCACAGTACTGGGCGGCAGCGGCTCTGTTTCTCTGCATCACTGGTGTGGGGTTGTATTGAGGGGGTGTCATCATTTTCTGGTTCCATGTGAAATTTTCCCCCACTGACCGTTCACTGGTATTCTTATAGGATCCACAGAACCAGCTTGGCTGACTGGTTGGGTAACACTGGCCGTTTTCTATGTCAATTTCTCTTACTGTAGCTCTCTCGTGCATTTTTGGACGATTTGACCTTTCCAAAATTATTCGGACGCCAGGGTATGACGTCACTCCCTGTTGCGACGGTGCTCTGAAGCGAGTGGGCGAAGGGAGCGATAGCACAGCTGGAGCGATTGACGGAGCTAGCATTTCCCGATTCAGCCCAGTACACAGTTTCCACCTCCATAGCTGTTGTGAGTGCTTCTCTCATTGTCACAGGGCGTCTGAGTTTAACCTGAACTGTGCAGCGTGCGCCCGGGCCTGTACCTTAGCTTGTTGAAAAAACATCACAAAGAACAGTGCGTGCTTCAACGTCAAACTCACCTGCTCTTGACAATAACGTGCTGGAATTGGATCAGGGTAATCATCCGTCGGTCCCTTTCCTCCAACAAAATGCTTGGTACGGATGAACGTCATTTTATGCACTTTGTTAACGTTGAATTGCTCGTGTGGAGGGCCGCAAGCTCTGATCCAACGTAAACACTCCTCCAGCTGCTGCGTGGGTTTCGGAAAATTGAGAAACCGTACACCCACCGTATGCGGACTATCCGCGTATCTGGAGTCACTATTGCATTCCTCGTAGCAGCAATGTTTTATGTACACCATGGCACACTAGAAAGAAATAGGTGAAAACGGCAAAAAATTACGCAAAAAACGAGGAAAATCACAACAAAATAGCTCATGGACGCTGCCCCATTCAAACCAACCGTGTTAAAAATGTGCTCAGAGACAACGGGAAAGTATCTCTTTAAATTTGTTTCATGCCATAAGTGGGTTTTTCCCCCGTTTCGTTTCTTTATGTTAATTTAGAAACAAGTTTAGAACATTTAGAACAGAGTTTGTAAATAAACGTAATTATTTTCTTAAGTGGCGAGTGGCAAAGTTTTTTTTTTGTTTTTTGGAAGTGAGTCAAAGCCGACCCCGTGTTCACAGCCCGCGGCTTTCATCACGGAAAAGCCGACACAACTTCTGACCCTACAGATGGGACGGTGCGCGAGCTGCGTTATTTTTATTCCCACCCGCATTCCGAGAAGACCCGCCCATACTCTGCCCCTGATTGGCTAACCCTATCCCTAACCCTAACCTCAACCATCTTAGCCAACAGAGGCAACGAGTACTAGCCAATCAGAGGCAGAGTTAGCAGAATCCGGGTGGGAAAAAAAACGCTGCGCGCGAGCTCGTTTCTTGTTCGGCGCAGAACCAGTGACATCAGTACGCGATGATCACATGACTGAGAAGGCGACCTATTTAAAACGAATGACACTTATTGCACCATCACACAAGTTACGGCTCGCGCTACAATCCTACATAAGAGTCCCGGTCTACAGTACAGCTCCAAATCCCACCTTTTCTCCCCCGCTGTGGGTTGAGGCTGAGAAATGAATAATGCAAGTCTTTCAACGCGGATTTTTCTACACTGTGCATTGGCGTTGCTGGCGTCCGGACTTGGAGAGAATGCGGTTCTGAAAGGTAAGACAGTACCCGCTATTCATTAATGGCTAATTTCGTCCCGCGCGTTTTGGCCGTAATTGCGTAGCGACGGTCTGACTAACTAAAAAATGTATTTGAATGATTTTAGACATAGTAGTCCGGTAACCGCGGCCGCCGCAACCGGAACGCGAACCCGAGTCTCCCGCACCACGGGCGACTACGTTAACCAGTCGACTGTAGTAGTACTGCCCAGCCCTGCTCTTGGGGAGCTACGATCCTGCCGTTTTTCACTCCAACCCTACTTTAACATATTTGATTCTACTATTTACTTACTGACCAAGACCTTCCTTATTTGAATCAGATGTGTTAAATCAGGGTTGGAGTGAAAACCGGCAGGAAGGTAGCTCTCCAGGAGCAGGGTTGGGCAACACTGGACTAAAGGATCCGGCCCGTTAACCACGCCTAGCGAGTCTATTTATCCGTGCACGTTACTACACACACACACACACACACACACACACACAAGGTCAAAGTTATTAGCTCCCAAGGAACTATGGAACCGCTAAAATTCTGCCCAATGTTTGCATCATTCATACAACTTTGCGAAGTAAAACATTCATCAATGTTAAGGCCCCTATTTAGTACATTTTGGAATGTAAAATAACTCCTCAGGTTTGCTTTATACCAAATGTAGCGAAAATTGAGGTGGTCAAAATTATTAGCCCCTCCATGTGATTTTTTTTTCACTTTCAAACCACACCTTAGCAATCAATCAGCATTGAATTTTACTTAAGAGACTCCAATGAACAGAGCTAGTAGCACTTGAACACTTGATTGAGAGGGACTACTCTTAAATCCTTGGTAAGAAGTAATTTCATCATGCCAAAAAGGAAAGAAATCAGTCTGGAACTCAGAAAGAAGATAGTGGATGCTCATCTTAAGCGGGAAGTCTATACTGCCATTTCCAAGCATTTCGCAGTGTCTAGAACAGCTGTGCGTTGCATCGTTGCAAAGCACAAGGAGACCAATCTGTTAAAACAAACCCGGGCGAGGTCAAAAGTGCAAGACTTCAAAAACTAGGGGAGGAAATTAGTCATGTAGGGGACCTTAGTCAGAGATGTCAACAACAATCCCAGCATCTCTGCCAAGGTGATTGTTGCTGAACTGGCCTCTTCTGGACTTGATGTTTCAAAGAAGACTGTTGTGAGGGCTCTTCATCGTGATGGGCTTCAAGGTCACCCTCCAAGAAAAACTCCATTGCTCACACAGCAGCACATCAGAGCCAGACTGCAGTGTGCCCGTGAACATTTGAAACATGGGCATGAGTTTTGGAAGTCTGTCCTTTGGTCTGATGAGACTAAACTTGAGCTGTTTGGGCACATGGATATTGCTTTTGTTTGGCGAAGGAAGGGAGAGGCCTTCAACCCTAAAAACACAGTTGCCACAGTTAAACATGGTGGTGGGAGCATAATGCTGTGGGGCTGTTTTGCTGCTTCAGGCACAGGGAACCTTGTTCAGGTACATGGGATCATGAAGAAAGAAGATTATGTTGACATGTTGAAGGATAATGTAAAGAAATCTGCTGCCAGTCCAGCTTTAGGTCACTGCTGGGTCTTCCAGCAAGACAATGACCCGAAGCATACATCCAAGTTGGTCCAAAACTTTTTGAAGGACACCAACATCAAGGTCCTGGAGTGGCCCTCTCAAAGCCCAGATCTCAATCCTATTGAGAATCTGTGGCAGGAGCTCAAGGTTAATGTCCATGCTGGAAAACCAAACAATTTGGATGAGCTGGAACAATTCGCCATGGAGGAATGGGCTAAGATCCCTCAAGAGACATGTGCCAACCTAGTTAGGAACCACCATAAGAGGTTGTTGTCAGTTGGGAGTCAGAAAGGTTACACTATTGACTATTAATTGTCAGAGGGCTAACAATTTTGGCCTTGTCATTTTTGTTTTTTCTTGTTTCAATTCAGCGCATCAGTAAACTATCTTAATCAAGCTTAGTGGAGATTTTGTCTTTGTACTTTTGGAAGCAATTAAACTATAAACACTTTTGGTTTTGGTCGTTTCCATGGAAATGTTAAGGGTTTTGTTTAATTTCCTTAAGGGGGCTAATAATTTTTATCTTAACTGTATATATATATATATATATATATATATATGTGTGTGTGTGTGTATGTGTGTGTGTATGTATATATATATATATATATATATATATATACACTACCGTTCAAAAGTTTGGGATCACATTGAAATGTCCATATTTTTGAAGGAAAAGCACTGTACTTTTCAATGAAGATAACTTTAAACTAGTCTTAACTTTAAAGAAATACACTCTATACATTGCTAATGTGGTAAATGACTATTCTAGCTGCAAATGTCTGGTTTTTGGTGCAATATCTACATAGGTGTATAGAGGCCCATTTCAAGCAACTATCACTCCAGTGTTCTAATGGTACAATGTGTTTGCTCATTGGCTCAGAAGGCTAATTGATGATTAGAAAACCCTTGTGCAATCATGTTCACACATCTGAAAACAGTTTAGCTCGTTACAGAAGCTACAAAACTGACCTTCCTTTGAGCAGATTGAGTTTCTGGAGCATCACATTTGTGGGGTCAATTAAACGCTCAAAATGGCCAGAAAAAGAGAACTTTCATCTGAAACTCGACAGTCTATTCTTGTTCTTAGAAATGAAGGCTATTCCATGCGAGAAATTGCTAAGAAATTGAAGATTTCCTACACCGGTGTGTACTACTCCCTTCAGAGGACAGCACAAACAGGCTCTAACCAGAGTAGAAAAAGAAGTGGGAGGCCGCGTTGCACAACTGAGCAAGAAGATAAGTACATTAGAGTCTCTAGTTTGAGAAACAGACGCCTCACAGGTCCCCAACTGGCATCTTCATTAAATAGTACCCGCAAAACACCAGTGTCAACATCTACAGTGAAGAGGCGGCTGCGGGATTCTGGGCTTCAGGGCAGAGTGGCAAAGAAAAAGCCATATCTGAGACTGACCAATAAAAGAAAAAGATTAAGATGGGCAAAAGAACACAGACATTGGACAGAGGAAGACTGGAAAAAAGTGTTGTGGACGGATGAATCCAAGTTTGAGGTGTTTGGATCACAAAGAAGAACGTTTGTGAGACGCAGAACAAATGAAAAGATGCTGGAAGAATGCCTGACGCCATCTGTTAAGCATGGTGGAGGTAATGTGATGGTCTGGGGTTGCTTTGGTGCTGGTAAGGTGGGAGATTTGTACAGGGTAAAAGGGATTCTGAATAAGGAAGGCTATCACTCCATTTTGCAACGCCATGCCATACCCAGTGGACAGCGCTTGATTGGAGCCAATTTCATCCTACAACAGGACAATGACCCTAAACACACCTCCAAATTGTGCAAGAACTATTTAGAGCAGAAGCAGGCAGCTGGTATTCTATCGGTAATGGAGTGGCCAGCGCAGTCACCAGATCTGAACCCCATTGAGCTGTTGTGGGAGCAGCTTGACCGTATGGTACGCAAGAAGTGCCCATCCAACCAATCCAACTTGTGGGAGCTGCTTCTGGAAGCGTGGGGTGCAATTTCTCCAGATTACCTCAACAAATTAACAGCTAGAATGCCAAAGGTCTGCAATGCTGTAATTGCTGCAAATGGAGGATTCTTCGACGAAAGCAAAGTTTGATGTAAAGAAAATCTTATTTCAAATACAAATCATTATTTCTAACCTTGTCAATGTCTTGACTCTATTTTCTATTCATTTCACAACATATGGTGGTGAATAAGTGTGACTTTTCATGGAAAACACAAAATTGTTTGGGTGATCCCAAACTTTTGAACGGTAGTGTATATATATATATATATACACTACCGTTCAAAAGTTTGGGATCACCCAAACAATTTTGTGTTTTCCATGAAAAGTCACACTTATTCACCACCATATGTTGTGAAATGAATAGAAAATAGAGTCAAGACATTGACAAGGTTAGAAATAATGATTTGTATTTGAAATAAGATTTTCTTTACATCAAACTTTGCTTTCGTCGAAGAATCCTCCATTTGCAGCAATTACAGCATTGCAGACCTTTGGCATTCTAGCTGTTAATTTGTTGAGGTAATCTGGAGAAATTGCACCCCACGCTTCCAGAAGCAGCTCCCACAAGTTGGATTGGTTGGATGGGCACTTCTTGCGTACCATACGGTCAAGCTGCTCCCACAACAGCTCAATGGGGTTCAGATCTGGTGACTGCGCTGGCCACTCCATTACCGATAGAATACCAGCTGCCTGCTTCTGCTCTAAATAGTTCTTGCACAATTTGGAGGTGTGTTTAGGGTCATTGTCCTGTTGTAGGATGAAATTGGCTCCAATCAAGCGCTGTCCACTGGGTATGGCATGGCGTTGCAAAATGGAGTGATAGCCTTCCTTATTCAGAATCCCTTTTACCCTGTACAAATCTCCCACCTTACCAGCACCAAAGCAACCCCAGACCATCACATTACCTCCACCATGCTTAACAGATGGCGTCAGGCATTCTTCCAGCATCTTTTCATTTGTTCTGCGTCTCACAAACGTTCTTCTTTGTGATCCAAACACCTCAAACTTGGATTCATCCGTCCACAACACTTTTTTCCAGTCTTCCTCTGTCCAATGTCTGTGTTCTTTTGCCCATCTTAATCTTTTTCTTTTATTGGTCAGTCTCAGATATGGCTTTTTCTTTGCCACTCTGCCCTGAAGCCCAGAATCCCGCAGCCGCCTCTTCACTGTAGATGTTGACACTGGTGTTTTGCGGGTACTATTTAATGAAGATGCCAGTTGGGGACCTGTGAGGCGTCTGTTTCTCAAACTAGAGACTCTAATGTACTTATCTTCTTGCTCAGTTGTGCAACGCGGCCTCCCACTTCTTTTTCTACTCTGGTTAGAGCCTGTTTGTGCTGTCCTCTGAAGGGAGTAGTACACACCGGTGTAGGAAATCTTCAATTTCTTAGCAATTTCTCGCATGGAATAGCCTTCATTTCTAAGAACAAGAATAGACTGTCGAGTTTCAGGTGAAAGTTCTCTTTTTCTGGCCATTTTGAGCGTTTAATTGACCCCACAAATGTGATGCTCCAGAAACTCAATCTGCTCAAAGGAAGGTCAGTTTTGTAGCTTCTGTAACGAGCTAAACTGTTTTCAGATGTGTGAACATGATTGCACAAGGGTTTTCTAATCATCAATTAGCCTTCTGAGCCAATGAGCAAACACATTGTACCATTAGAACACTGGAGTGATAGTTGCTTGAAATGGGCCTCTATACACCTATGTAGATATTGCACCAAAAACCAGACATTTGCAGCTAGAATAGTCATTTACCACATTAGCAATGTATAGAGTGTATTTCTTTAAAGTTAAGACTAGTTTAAAGTTATCTTCATTGAAAAGTGCAGTGCTTTTCCTTCAAAAATATGGACATTTCAATGTGATCCCAAACTTTTGAACGGTAGTGTGTATATATATATATATATATATATATATATATATATATATATATATATATATATATATCGGAAATGTATAGGTCGGCCCTGTGATGGCCTGGTGGCCTGTCCAGGGTGTCTCCTCGCCTGCCGCCCAATGACTGCTGGGATAGGCTCCAGCATCCCCGCGGGCCTGAGAGCAGGATAAGCGGTTTGGATAATGGATGGATGGATGGCTGGATGGATGTGTAGCCTACATGTGTGTGCCGTGTATGTGTCGGATGGGTAAGTGCCCCCCCACTCCTCCTTACGCTGAATGGTTCCTGATTCACGCGGCATAAAGTGCTCAGCGGCGTGTTTTATGGTGTTAATTGGTTTGAATGGCGTCTCAGATGCGAGCTGATGTGGATTAGGGGACGGAGTAGCGTGGCTGGATTTCGGACCGATTACGTGTCCTTGCGGAGGAGCCGGACAGCAGGCACGCACGGGACGAGTGCCAATGAATGGAGATGGACAGCGCCGCGTTGAACAGAGTTCCGCTGAATCCGCGTTTTGCCGCACACCGCCGTTTAGGACCGCCGGCAGATGCCACCTAACGAATTCATCTTTTTAAGTTATTAATGAGATACAGTTGGGTTATCTCAATTCTTCTGGTCTCCAGGCTCTGGCATCCGGTTTACGCCGATCAGGTGTAATTAACCTTGCTGGAGAGCAGAACGGTGGATGGATACCAGGTTCTGCCCGGGTCCACGTGATCCCTTTTTAATCACGGATATTTATCATGAATATTAACGTTAACTGATTTAAAAACACACACACACACACACATATAGTATATGTATAGCGCTTTGAGTGGCTGTTGCAGCAAGAAAAGCGCTATATAAAATGCAACTTGATTGATTGAAAGTCACTTAAGGGGCTTAATGGAGAAATGGATACCCGCCCTTTTCTGATACTGTATATCTGTGTAGGTCTCTCGTCATTATGTACATTTTCAGTATCTTCACTTGTGTCTTTTAGGATAAACAGAGGCCCTAACGGGAGCAGCTGAAAGTAGTAGTAGTAGTAGTAGTAGTAGTAGAGGATAAACAGAGGCTCCTTAGTGTTTCCCTTACTTGATGACAGATATTAGCTAGTGAGCCTGACTGGTCAGAGAAGTCCAGTGTTTCTTCTGTGAATAGTGTGTGTGTGTGTGTATAAACTTCATAAATGTTAAAACATTCATATTGTATGTAAATATTTCTGCTCTGGATTTAATTGTGTACTTGATTAAGACATTGATGGCTGACGGGTGTGTCTATATAATCTCTTGAGTCAATAGGAATGCTATTTAAGATAACATTTTGTTTTGTGTACAGTTTCTTTAGACCTAGAAAGAGCCGGTGGGCTTGTATAATGCAATATATTATTGAATTAGGGGAGTCCCGGGGTGTGGGAATTGTTTTTCAGCCTCATTTTGCCTTTTTTTCTGTTCCTCACCTCACATGCACACCTCTATTTTACACTTCTTCAGACTACCTGCCATGATTTATGACAGGCTGGAGAGCAAATGATGAGCAGAGTACCTTCACCATCATCAAACTCTGCTGTCATCTCCATTATTCTTCCTCCATTATGTCCAAAGGTTCTCAGAAAAATTCATATGGTAGCCACTCAACCACAGCCAGACATGAAATTACACAGACGGGGGGACGAGAAAGACAGTCCAAGATCAAGAGAGTGAAAAGAGGGAGACAGGGGGGTCTGGGGGAATAAAGGAGATCAGAGAGGAGTGAATGAGAGAGAAACTGATGTTGATGGAGAAAAAGACGAGAGAGAGGATTGAGAGGAAAATCGAGCGAGAAAGAGAAATTGAGTTTGGTAGAGAGAGAGAGAGGCTGATTGCTTTGACATTTTCTGATGAAGAGCAAATTAAATGTTGATTTTTTTTAATAGATAAGGTTATAATAATGTTTTTCTCCATCTATTGCGAACCACACAGCCTAGGGGAAGTGTTGGTGCCATGCTCTATCCAGTGAAGGGAAGCACTCACCACGTCACAAGTGCCATGCTCCTCCATGAAGCTACACAGTCACAACTCCTAACCTTAGATATTTCAGCAGCATGCTTTACTCTTTGAGCTCATCATAATCTAGCACATAATACACACTGATCAGCCAAAACATTAAAACTACTGACAGGTAAATGTATAACATTGATTATCTCATTACAATGGCACCTGTCAATGGGTGGGATATATTAGGCAGCAAGTGAAGAGTCAGATCTTGAAGTTGATGTGTTGGAAGCAGGAAAAAATGGGCAAGTGTAAGGATTTGAGTGACTCTGACAAGGGCCAAATTGCAATTGCTAGATGACTGGGTGACTGCATCTCCAAAACGGCAGGTCTTGTGGGGTGGTCAGTACCTACCAAAAGTGGTCCAAGGAAGGACAACCGGTGAACCGGCGACAGGGTCATGAGCACCCAAGGCTCAATGATGCGTGTGGGGAGCAAAGGCTAGCCTGTCTTTTCCAGTCCCACAGAAGAGCTACTGTAGCTGAAATTTCTGAATAAGGTAATGTTGGCTATGATGGACAAGTGTCAGAACATACAATGCATCACAGCTTGTTGCATATGGGGCTGCATAGCCGCAGACCGGTCATAGTGCCCATAATGACAGCGCCACCACCGAAACCGCCTACAATGGGCACGTGAGCGTCAGAACTGGACCATGGAGCAATAGAAGGAGGTGGCCTTGTCCAATGAGTCACATTTTCTTTTACATCATGTGGATGGCTGGGTGTGTGTGCATTGTTTACCTGGGGAAGCAATGGCACCAGGATGCACTGTGGGAAGAAGGCAAGCCAGCAGAGGCAGTGTGATGCTCTGGGCAATGTTCTGCTGGGAAACCTTGGGTCCTGGCATTCATGTGGATGTTACTTAGACATGTACCTGCTACCTAAACATTTTTGCAGACCAAGTGCAATCCTTCATGGCAACGGTTTTCCCTGATGGCAGGGGTCTCTTTCAGCAGGATAATGTGCCCGGCCACACTGCAAAAAATTGTTCAGGAATGGTTTGAAGAACACGACAAAGACTTCAAGGTGTCAAGTCAATTTTATTTGTATAGCCCCAATATTACAAATTTGCTTCAGTGAGCGGCCTGTCCAGGGTCTCCCCGCCTGCCACCCAGTGACTGCTGGGATAGGCTTCAGCATCCTCGCGATCCTGAGAGCATGATAAGCGGTTGAGATAATGTAATGGAATGGAGCTTTGGTGTTGCCTTGGCCTCCAAATTCCCCATATCTCAATCTGATTGAGCATCTGTGGGATGTGCTGGAAAAACGAGTCCGATCCATGAAGGCCCCACCTCACAATTTACAGGATTTAAGAGCGTTGCTGCTAATGTTTTCGTGCCAGATACCACAGGACACCTTCAGAGGTCTTGCAGAGCCCATGTCTTGACGGTTCAGAGCTGGTTTTAATCAGGGATGTAACGAATCAGCACCAGGCCCTAATGCAAGATGGTCAAAGCGGGCCCTATAGTAATAGGTCGGATCACCATAACGCGCACCATCTCCTGTGATGTCCGATGGTGTGCTGTCGTTGATGCTACTGCAGCAGCAGGTGCAGTTTGCTCTTGCTCAGCTGAATTAGGCCTGCTTTCTACCTCCTCGTCTTTCTTTAAAAAAAGAAAAGAAAAAAAAAGACTATTTTTGGGAGCTTAGCCTTTTCCTTCTCTGCTGCTTCTTTTAATTTTCTTTTTTGAAACCCGCTTTTGTGTTTGTACTCCATGCTGCTTGCTGTAAGTTTAGTTAACGTTACTGGTCTAATTTAAACTAGCTGAAGGCTATCGTATAGTCTCGTCACATGATCGAATTGAGACTTGACATTGGGCAACAACAACATGCATGCAGTATTACCCAGCAATCATTGCATATTATGTGTAAAATTATAACAAGTATACCAAAATAAGAAGCACTCATTCATTTAATTTAATAGTTTTAGTTTATTTATCATGTTTTATAGTTTATAGATTGCTGCAGACTGGTTTTCATACCACTTCCTCAAACTTAATAGTGATAAAACTGAGGTCCTCCTAGTTGGCGTTAAATCTACTTTGGCCAAACCTGATAGTTGTTCTCTTACTATTGACAATTCTATAGTTCCCCCATCGCCTCAGGTTAAGAGTCTGGGTGTCATCCTGGACAACACATTATCTTTTGAAGCCCACATCAACAATGTTACTCGGTCTGCATACTTCCACCTAAGCAATATTAATCGCCTTCGGCCGTCACTTACACCTAAAAGCACAGCCATACTCACTCACACCCTGGTTACATCCCGTATTGACTACTGCAATTCTATCCTCTTTTGTTTTCCCCTCAAGTGTCTTCATAAGCTTCAATTGGTCCAGAATTCAGCTGCCCGTATCATTACCAGAACTCCTTCCATAGATAATATCACTCCTGTTCTTCAGCAACTCCATTGGCTCCCTGTTAAATATCGTATTGACTTCAAGAGCCTGCTCCTCACCTTTTAAGGCCCTTACTAACTTAGCTCCTTCATATCTTTCTGAACTCCTTCATATCCACACACCCTTCCGCACTCTCAGATCCTCTTCTGCTCTCCAACTCACTACACCATTGGCCCGCTTGACTACCATGGGGACTAGAGCCTTCTGTCATTCTGCCCCCCGCCTATGGAACTCTCTCCCACAAGGCATTTGCAACATTGACTCTCTTTCAACCTTCAAATCCCATCTCAAAACGTACCTTTTCAAACTGGCGTATTCAGTCTGATCCACGCTTCATTGAGTTTTGTGCAGATGTTGATTTTATACTTATCTGTTGTATTAACTTTTTATTGTCTACCCTGCTTTGTTTTGATTTTATGCTGTCTGATACAGTGCTGCTTGTTTTTTTACTGTGTTCTGTAAGGTGTCCTTGGCGCCCACAAATAAAATGTATTATTATTATTTATGTAAAAACCATAATGGAGAATGCCTTTTTGTGGGTGCATATGGCTCACTCCATGGGCCCAGTGTAGCTGCGCTGCCTGCCTTGGCCATATTTGGCCATGCAGGGCAGGCCTCAAATCATCGTGGGCCCCTATGCAGCTGCATATACCCTGCATATATGATAGTTACGCCCCTGGTTTTAATGTTTTGGCTGATCCGTGTATATGTGGACACGGTGGCTTAGGTGGGAGCACTGTCTCTTGGTGTAAATCCTCATCTGCTGTGTTTGGTGGTTTTCTCACAGTCTAAAGACATGCATGTTAGTCGATTTGGAGCAGGGGTGGGTAATCTTATCCAGAAAGGGCCGGTGTGAGTGAAGGTTTTTGTTCCAACCAAGCAATTACACACCTGATTCCACTAATCAACCAGTAGAGTCTTTGCTGAGGAACTTGATTAGGCGACACAGGTATGCAGTTGCTTGGTTGGAACAAAAACCTGCACCCACACCGGCCCTTTCTGGATAAGATTGCCCACCCCTGTGATCGACTGCTGACATTTCCATGGTGTCTCCACGCCTTTCACCCAATGCATGCTGGGATAGAGTTTTGCCACTCCAACCCCAAATTGGATTAAGCAGATGTAGAGAATGAATTAATATTAGACAGGAATTTCCTTATTTTGTTAGAGCTTAATCTCAGCAACAGTTTGAGTGCTCGTGGTGGGCCTTCAGTAGAACGCAGCACCACAAAAGTGTAACCACCTTGTTAAAGTTTCCACTCTTACAGTTTCTTGAGTATTTTCTCTTCCTCTGGACCGAACAGAATGATGCTGGCAGCCTGCAGCCAGGCTGTGTGAATCTGCTTCTTCATTTCTCCTCCTCATCAGCAGGCTTCTTTTCCATCATAGGGTCTTTCTGCTGTTTGAAAATTAGTCACTCCTAAGGCTCTCTCTCTCTCTCTCTCTCTCTCTCTCTCTCTCTCTCTCTCTCTCTCTCTCTCTCTCTCTCTCTCTCTCTCTCTCTCTCTCTCTCTCTCTCTCTCTCTCTCCACTGTTATCTGTCACTCTTTCTCTGTCTTTCAGTCAGTTTTTCCAGAGGACTCAGCATTCTGTTGGAGTCACAAAGTAGCTATATGAAAGTCATTTGCATCTCGACACGCATGCATGAAGAAACAAACATACCAGTGGCGAGCGGTGACCTTTGAAGCCGGGTATGCTACCTCGTCCCCACCCCGAGCACGCACGCACGAACGACCGCCCGCCCACTGCAACCCCCTCCCACCACTGCAAATGACACACACACACACACACACACACACACACAAATACCTCCAGACTGTGGAAAGCTGGGCGAAGTCTGACACATCGGTGGTTTCATCAATTAGCACCGCTACAAAGCTTGCGTCTTTGATTTCAGATTTTATTTGATTCAGCAGCACATTCCCCGCAGATTCCATCAGATCATTTTGGATGTGGCTTGACACGCCAGAAAAGAAACTGCATGTCTCCAAATGATGGGCTAGCCTCTCATCATATTCCCGGAGTAGGTTGACGAGCTCAGTATAATTACCACGATTGTCCGATCCTTCCCCCTCTGAGTGTCCCCGGAATGCCTGCTCCTGTGTTCCGAGGCACACAACGATGTCCACGAGTCTTTAACACGTCCCTGTTTCTTTTTTTTCCTTTTTTTTAACGCGCTCGTTATGTTGCTCTGTGGCCAATTCGCACGCCCTCATTCAACTGATGATCGATTCGTGTGTTGCCAAATGTCTGAAGTTTTACTAGACAATGCATGTGTGCTGGTGTTTTGTCATTGCTGTATGGAGATCGTCTAAATCGCCATAACCTGCCGTGGTCCAGACTGTGCGTTCTGTAGAAAAAAGGAGACATGGCCTACAGAATAGTTTGCTAACCTTTGGGCAGCCAGCTAGCCTTTTTCATATGTGGTAGCTTGAAAGTGACGGACGAAATTCTTCGTTGATTTTGTGATGTCAAGTTCGGGAGTTGGACGTCCTCCTGCATTAGTATTTTTCTCTTCAAAAGTCCTCTGAGAAAACAGGACAGAACGTAACGATTCTACAATATGCGAATTGTCGCTCATATTGACAAGTACTGAAACATATGGCGGTGAGCTAACTGAGCAAGACATCCGTCAATCCATTATCCGAACCGCTTACCGTGCTCTCAGGGTCGCGGGGATGCTGGAGCCTATCCCAGCAGTCACTGGGGAGACACCCTGGACAGGCCGCCAGGCCATCACAGGGCCCCGACAAATGCCAGTTCACAGTATTAGCTCGCTAGACAGCAGTGTTGCACGTGTCCTGATAAACTGGTTCACAGCCAGCGTTTCTGCCCACCAAACTCCCGCGCTCAGAGAGCGCATGCGCAGAGTAAACCGAACGCTTGGCAGTTTTGCCGTGGGCAGGACGGATGGGGCAGACTGCGGTAATGCGAGTCGGAAAACCAGACCGCAGTTGCCGTTTGAAAAGAAAACAATCGAAGAAACATTTAAATGACACGTTGTAATGCAACCGGTTATTTTCTTGCCCGGTGCGGGATTCGAAACGAGGTGTACTGCACCACAAGGCGACGTAACTAACCGCTCGGCTAAAGGGTCAGACCCGTTAGCTAGGGCTAACGTGTCTTATTACTAATTTGCACAAATAACGCTCATGTTACTTATTAAACATGTTCAATTCATTATTATACTGCTGAATGTAAATTCTCTCATCATTTTCAAATGCCTTGGGCATGCACCCCATTTATAGCTTAATATGACCACTCGCCACTGAAACACACATGTGTACACAAATACTTTCTCCTTTTTCCTCTCTTCACACACACACACGCACACACGCACACACACACGCACACACACACACACACACACACACACACACACACACACACACACACACACACACACACACACACACACACACAGGGAAACAAGTAAGCACTGTCTTAAACCTTCTTAAATGCTTCAGACCTCCTCGTTTTCACTAGAAAACTAGAAATTACAACGACAAACCAATACAGAACACAACCGCAGAGCCACTGTCACAGTTGGGTGTATTCTATAAAAGACATCCAACTGTTGCTTTTGTATCCACGAACAAATAAAATTATTTTCACCAATATGACAATTATGGACATGTCTGGTAGCCACGGGTGGATCCTGTTAGGAAATATCCCCCTTTTGAAAACTAAACTGAAGAATCAACCCATACTTATTTAGACATGCTACGCTGTGCAATGGTAAGTCTGAAGCTGTGGGCATGTCAGACCTGAGGATGGCTGTATGTGTATATTGTGTGTTATGGGTTAGTGGTGTATGTGCACAGAGAGGACTTAGGTATGACAGATATTTCTGTTTTTTTTTTTTTTTTACTGTTTTTCCTTATGCCTAAACTTAAGAAAGAGGTAATTGCCAGGGTTTTTCATCGAACTAATTTTTGATTAGTTATTTCCCTCTACTACTACTACTGCTACTTTTGGCCGCTCCCGTTAGAGGTCGCCACAGTGGATCATCCGTTTCCATTTCTTCCTGTCTTCTGCAACTTCCTCTGTCACACCAGCCACCTGCATGTCCTCCCTCACCGCATCCATAAACCTCCTCTTTGGCCTTCCTCTTTTCCTCTTCCCTGGCAGCTCCATATTCAGCAGCCGTCTCCCAATATACCCAGCATCTCTCCTCCACACATGTCCAAGCCATCTCAATCTTGCCTCTCTTGCTTTGTCTCCAAACCGTCCAATTTGAGCGGTCCCTCTAATATAATCGTTCGTAATCCTGTCCTTCTTCGTCACTCCCAGTGAAAATCTTAGCATCTTCAGCTCTGCCACCTCCAGCTGTGATGCAACTGGTCTCTTTTTCCTCAGTGTCGTGCAACTGCTGCCATGGGCCATGTGTTGCACATCGTGGTCTCTCACTTACTCATTCACTCATGGACGACCTGAGAGAGACGCCCAAAATGCCTCGGAATAATAATAATCTAACTAAAATGGATGGAGTCCATCTGTGTCCTTCAATTTTCTCGAAAACCGTTCCTCTGATTGGTTTCACACTTGGCGGGTGTGCCTGGACGGTTTCTTGCTTGTTATCAGGTTGACTTGCATGATGTAGCCTATAATATAGGCGATGTATGGCATGTGTGCTATGCACCTGCAATCCTATATCTTGTGGGGTATTGATTGTCATCTTATTTAGGCCTGTGGTGTTTCAATTCTGTTTTTGCAAGGTGTTGAACAAAAGTGTGATTTGTATGGTATTATGGTGTATTATCATAGTGATGTTGCCTCCAAGGATGTTCTGCTATACAGTGGGCGTTTGCGTCTGCGGGAAAAAAACATTAAAGACTGGACATTTAAGTACTTATGGTACTATGATTGCTGTATATTGAACATTGCATATTGTGCATGTAATTGTGTAGACTATAGAAGGCAGAGCAAACAAAGGCAGACGGTACAGAGGGGAAAGAAAAGGCATTGTGAGGCAGCCCTTTAACAGTGTAACATATGCCACCACTATAGCCCGGGATTACAAGTGGAGCTATTTTCAGATTTATCATAAACTGATTTTCTGTCGACAAGTGTTTTGAGTTTGTATTCAGTACAAAGGCAATTATTTCCTAAACCCCTCCACACCCTTCCCGTATCATCTTTTCAGATGCTCCTTCGATATGCTCTCAAGCCTCCTTCCTTCTGAATGTTGCATCCCGTCCTGTCTTTTTTTATGATCATCCAACCAATTGAAATTCCTTGTACGAGCAAACTTACTTGCCAAAAAATTAGACTTAACAAATATTCAGATTTTTAAACAAGACACTGCCTTTATTTCTCCTTGATACATAAATAAATAGACAGACAGACAGATAAATAGGTAAATAAGTGAATCAAGCATCCGCTGCTCATCATCTGTTCATTATTACATTTCCATTTTAGGCATGTCATCAACAAAGACTAATAATGCTGAAGTAGAACAGACAGAATTAGAGATGCACCGATTGATCGGACAGTGACCGGAACTGGCTGATTTTCAGCTTGATCAGCCATGACCGGTGACTGGCTGGTCAGTCTCAGATATATCCGATTCTGTGCCTGTCAAATTTACAAACGTGTCGCACGATGGTTCACATCGTGCACACAGCTGCACAGACAGTTAACACCACAGCCATACATACACACATACATACACACACACACACACACACATGCTAAAATCGTCATTTACTTTGGGAAAGTAAAACATGTTCGATAAAGCTGGATATACTGAAATTCATTTTCAGTTGGATTTTATTTGTACAAACAAGCTCTTTCCAGTGACCTGGAGCACTTTTTTATTTTGAGATTTGTTTGAGTGAGACTTAGAGAAGGTCCTGTAACCTGGTGCAGTTTTGGGGAAAATGTAAAAGTTATTTAATAGTCAATGTTTTATCATGAACATACAAGTGAAATTTCCATTAAATAAAAGTTACAAAAAATATTGTGTATGCTGTCAATTATAGTTGTTAGGAAATAAAAATCGGAATCGGCGGGTCAGAGTTAAAAAAAAAAAATCAAAATCGGAATGGGTCAAGAAAATTGAAATCGGTGCATTTCCAGACAGAACAAAACAGCATGATATGCATCAGCTCCAGGATCACCGACAATATAAGCGACTGTTGTGTGCCATCACTGGTGTTTACCACAGACCCATCTGAGCTGCAGCTGGTCCCTGAGGTCGACCAGTTCTCTAGCTGAGAACCAGCTGCACTGGCAGGCGTACGCCCGCGCCCCCTGCCTCCTCTTCAGCTTCGACCCCAGCTTCTGGCTGTCTGGCACATTGTTCCTGCAGAGAGTTAATAGTGAAAATGGAGCGAAAGAGAAAAAAACAGAGGGAGATGAGAGAGAGAGAGAGAACGAGAGAGAACTTGAGATGAAATGAGGTGATTATTGAGAAGGGTCTCACATGGACATGGAATGACTGTGTAAGCACCAAACACAAAGAGGGAATACAGGGAAGATACCAAACATTAATGGAGCTGTGCCTAATATGTGGAAAGGAGGCTCCAATACCACCAATAACACTGAACAGTTAACACATCTGAGAATATTATTTGGATACTGACACTGTTGTTTACACCCACTCCCATCCCCAACTTCTGCCTGCCCTGACTCTCCTCTAGGCAGATAGATATTCATCCTCAAGCAGGCAGGGTTAGATACTTTGACAGGTATTGCAGTATGGGAATCAAACCTGAGCCACCTATTAGACCAATGATCTCATTAACTATTAGTTTTATTTAGAATGGGTGTAGCTGTTTTAGTGTTTCACTAGCAAACACAAAGGCTTGTGAACTATGAAATATACAGTATGACAATCTGCAGTTATTTCATAATGTTTGTACCTCCCTGAATGATTCCTGTATCTGAGACAGCCGAAGACAGTGCAAACTAACAAATTGTAATTTGAACATTACATACAGAGGTTAATAAACAGACCAGAGGTAATCAATTACATAACAGGGGCTGAGTCCATTATCTCTGCCTTTCTGCAAATGCAGGTGACTGACATAGTGCTGATGTCAGTTGCTAACTGGGGTGCCGTCGATATATTTGAAGAATACATCACTATCACTGTCAATAGACTCTTATCGCTTAATTTATGTCCCACTGACATGGTGTGATCCCATTTCTGATGCTTCCAGCACACTGGAATGCACTGTTATTGAGATACCCCAGGCCTAATGCAACAAAACCCAGGCCTAATGCAACAAAACATCAGTGAGGAAAGTGCCCACTTGAAAAACCAAATGACAGACCAGCATGCACACATATGCATAGTGCATCTGCAAAGAGCATCCTGACTGGTGGTGCAGGGCTCAGTGTACCATATTGTCCAGGAAACGTGTGGTTTTTCACTAGAAAAAATATAAAGTTAGCACAAAAAGTAAGGACATTTGTGTTTGGTAGATTATTTCTTTGTTGTAACAATGCTTCTCAGCAATAAATCTTATATCAGGCACCCGATTGTCAGCACCTGGGGTACCAGAAGCTCAAAACAAGAGTGATTAGCAATAGCAAAATAAGCTGTTTGGCATTGGCAGAGAAGATTTGGCAGATTTTTTTCATGGGCACAACCAACATACTCAGCTCTGCTGCTCATCCCACAAATGCATGCTCCTTACAAATGTGGTCCCATTTAAAAGGGAAATAAACAGGCTTTCCAACGGTATAAGATTTATTGCCAAGAAGCATTGTTACAACAAAGAAATAATCTACCAAACACAAATTTCCTTACTTTTTGTGCTAAGTATATTTGAACTGACACAACAGAGTGTCAAATGTTTAGAAGGGCCCAGTCGCTACAAAACTCACTCAAAGCACATTTCTAAGTTTTGGATTCAGGGATAAAAAAAAACTGTTTGTTTTTCATTTCACTCTGGGAGAAGTTGATTTTTTAGGGGTAAAGCTATTTATTGTATTAGTCTAAGGAAAAACTGCGTGTTTCGGCAGATACTATTTGAGGGCACAATGAGGATGAAACGTGTGTGAAAGCTGTTTCATGGCTCCACACTGCCATCTTCTGGACGGCTTGATGGACGTACTTCGTAATCACAACTAAATGGTTTTTGGTTTTGTTGAGTGAATTTTATGTCCTACAAAAAAAAAAAAAAAAAACAGACATAAAGCTACTACCCCATAATTTCCTACTTCCCCTCCTAGGGGCAAGAATGCAGCCTGGGGTCCTTTGCTTTTTTCTTTTTTGTTTTGATGATGGTAGATGTTGTTTGTTTTTTCTACTTTGAAACATTTTTTTCTTGTATTTTTGTCTTTATGTGCAGCATTCCAGCAAGACAGATTATTTGCAAATTTGCTTGGCTGTTCATCAGCTTGAATTTGAGCACTTCTTAGTTCACAGTTTAAAACACTGGTCTTAAACAGTAGGCCAGACGAGTCATACTGTGAATTCGATGCTTGTTGCTTTCTAGCCAGGAACGACTGGGGCCTTTATGCCTACTGTTCGCCTGTAATCACTTTAAGGTGGCTGTATCTTATCACTCAGGAAGAGGTTTGTCTGGCTCACTCAGCAAACTGTCTTCCACCTCACATTTGGGGGTAAAGTAATCTAAACTTTACATTTAACTGCAGATATAATGAAGAGTGAGGCACAGTTCAAGGTAAGAGGTGTGACACTATAATGCTATAAATCTGTGATAACTCCACTGTATACTTCTGTACCTGTTCTTTTAGGTAAGAATGAATCTAGGCAAAGATGACACAGATAACAAAACTCAATATAATGCATGTCCTACTGGTACAAGGGTCCATGACAGGCTGTCCAGCACTGGTCAGGTAAAGACTGATGGGTGTGGTAGAAATGAATATCTACTTTCTTTAACGCCTCAAGCCCAGTTAACCACTTATTTACACACATATGTGCCCTTTGGCTCTATGCATCCTGGACATTCAACAGCTTCCAGTGGCTTACCGCAAAAACAGGTAATCACAGGATGAGTCCCACACGTAGTCATTGAACATCAACACACGGAAGTCACATGATGTACACCTCAGTTGGTCACATGACCTGCCAGCACAGATTTAGTGGGTTGATCATTATCAAGGTGTCTGTTCGTTCCATTGAATATAGATCAAGATATTTTAAAATAAGTTAAACTTATTGCCAGTTAGAAGAAGGCACTGACGGCTATTCAGTGATGTGTATAACAACGCATCAAAATAAACAAGATAAGCAAATTCAAATAGAAAGTTGGAATCTTAGCATGTCTGCAGACATCTACCAATTTCCAACACCCTCAGTAGATATCAGCTTGCTGTGACTCCTGCGTAATTTGTTCGTATCACTACCACTTAAAAACCTCTGCTCATATTTACTAGTGGTATTATGCTTCAGGAAAGCCAAAATATAACATGTTGCCCCATGAAACAGGTGAAATAAATGCAAAAGGAAAATGAATTTAAATCTTCTAGAATATACAACAGTATGTTTGAACTAAATTCTCAAATAAATAACACAAAAAAAGTGAAATATTTAAAACTTCTGAAATTGAATTAAAGGATTATCATATTTCATCTATATTTCTGAACTTGCATAATTTAAGACATTTAAATCTTACTTTTAGGACCAGTGGAGAACATGATTATTAATTCCTGTGTGCTTCTGTGTATGTGTTGTCTGTGTGCATGAAGAGAGTGATAGAAAAACAATGAGAGAGAGTGAGAACTGAACATACATGACCTAGGAGGCAAAATTCTGAAGGTTGTGGCTCCACAAAACAGTTGTCGCAAAATGTAGCGGACTGACGCTCACACCCAAGCTACTTTTGCTATTCTCAGTGAATGCAGAGACCTTACTAAGTGAGTCGGTTTAAAAAAAGAATAGTAGTCAAACCTCTGTGACATGGTTGTACCAATACCATTTGTGATGGAGGTTCCGCCAAGATAAACAGGACAGCATCTGTATGCCAAAAATAAACATTTAAACATAATTAGATATTAAAGTTCATTTCTGAACTTGAAATGTCAAATTTCCATATCTGTAATTATTGAAGAGAGCTTTTCCCAAATAATTGGTACTAACAATACCAAAATATGACACAAAGAAAGCTGAGTTTTTTCAAACATTGCTATGTAAAGATGAATGCAAGGCTTTCCTTATGCAAGTACTAAGCAGATTTCTGGAGTCAAAAAAAAACATTTATGTAAATAACTTCCATTAAGAAGTTTCAAGACAAAGGTTTTTTTATTTTTTAATTTGGACCACTCAAAAGCAGTGCAGCTGGTGCAATGAAATGCTTTACTTGCGTTTGTTCTTGAAAGTAAATGTAAAAAAAAGAATTCAAGAAAGGGAAAAAAAAATTTTAAAAACAAATTTCATATCTTATGTCAAACTGTAAAAATACTGAAACAAAATCTTGCATTTTATACTTTTTTTCAGCTTAACAAACATGAAAAAAGAGGTTTGAAATGGCAGAGCAGTGTGCGTTTTTGTCACTCAACTTGGACTGACTTACTTTCTCCCTCCTGACTGAGATAAAGGCTTTGTCTCTGCATTCGGTCCTCTAGGAGGCTGCACAGTACGCAAAGTAATGCAAAGGAAAATAGAGAGCAGGTTGTCACAATGTGGTAGAAAGAAATTCGATTCAACAGTGCAATACTCACTAGGCGAATACTTTATAACGGAGACCCACTACATGCTTATTTTCTATTAGCCTTTCTTTTTTGCACTCTGTGCAAAGATTATCATTTCCAAATATTTTTTTACTGTTTGCCAGACATGATCACACTAAACTGAAAGCCTTAACACCAGAGATGCATTTTGATGTGGGTTTTACCAACAATTAACACTAGGTTACTACAAATATTTTCTCTTGACTCTTCTTCTTTCGGTTTGTTCCCTCTTTTTCAGGGGTCGCCACAGCGGATTTTATAGTTTCCGTCAGTACCCTGTGAGGGCACAGCAAATATTTTCTCTTGACTATATAGCTCATTTCCCAGCGTATCATCAACAATGATTTTGTTCTTTAGGACTATCTTAAGTGCAGTTATCAAACCTGCAAACAAATTGCAGTTTACACCCGTGCAGGTCCACTTTATGTTTGAATGATGACATGTAGTTTGTGGCAGTGATGCATCTTCAGAGTGCTCCATCTGGTAATACTGTGTTGTGAGTCTGTAGCAGGTGGGGCGGTAGAAGCGTTTACCTTTGACTGAGTACAATCACTGTAGTCTTCATTCAACAACTCCTCGATGAGGGCGTCCATATCATCAGTGTCTCCTTCTGAGTGATGGACAGGTTTCGTGGCACTGAGTTAAACATAAAAACAGAAAAGACACAAAAGTCTTATCGTGTCTGTAGCCGGTTATTATTTTGGAATGAATCGCAAGATTATCATAATAGTTTAGCAGTCTCTGTCGCCTTGCACAGCAGCATTTCCCTCCACAACACAAGGGTGAGAGAGGGCCGAGAAGAAAAAAAGGTTGTCGTTTAGCAACGATTAGTAATAAAAATGACATTTTATGGGAGAGACAACATAAAGCCACCGTAGTAGCAAGCTGGCGTAACAAGCTATCCACCTCCCATCTGTCCTGCTAGCTAGCTAACTAGATAAGGTAGCGTTACTTAATACCTGTGTTGCTTCTCCCTATCATCTCCATTCCAACTACTTGCAGCCTTACTCAACTCCATCGAAACAAGAGGTCTGACGGAAACGTTGCGACAAAACTTTTCCTCAACTTCATCGAGCAGTTCGTCCAGGTCCTCGTCCATACTGTACTTATTCTCAACCGTCTTTGTTAGCGTTAGCTAGCGATGTTACTTTGCCCCCCAAACTAAGCGTGTTCGTTGCTAAGAAACAAGGGTGACTGGCAGCTTGTGTAATACGCTATTTTACAACGCCAACTAGTGGCGAAGGAAAGGAGCATGTAAGGATGTGAGCGAGCTGAGACGCTAAGTCATGAACATAAATATCTGTACTTTATTTTCTTAACCGCGAAGTTAAAAAGAAAACACATAAAGAGAAGCTACCGTTGTCGGCAGGATTCGAACCTGCGCGGGAGACCCCAATGGATTTCTAATCCATCGCCTTAACCACTCGGTACGGCCACGACAACTGCTGCCGTATATACATAGTTAGAGATTCCGTTTAAACGTATAACGTAAGGTTCTTGTTATCGAGGGTTAAAATAACCGTATTTATTGAATTTCAGTTTCCTGACGCCACGTTAGGCGGGCTCAAAACCATAAACAGCAGACGACGCTTTTTTGGGACTCGGTGAATGATTCTGTTGTTTTTGTTTTTCAAATGATTGTCAACGAACTTCTCACGAGATAGGGCTAGTATGGGAACCTATGCAAAATATCAATCGGATACGAGTTTTCTGGGGCTGTCCCATGGGCTTCTATTTAAATTCCATACATATTTGGACTTTTTCTTTTTTACCGTCATAGCCATATATCAGACTTTCGTTTCGGCTTTTGCGGTGAAAGCATAGCGACGAAGGGATTTCTTCAAACTTTCCACAGAACAGCAGCCGGCTCTGGGTAATATATGCAGTATTCACACCCGCTGATTTAGACAAATAGCCTCCAGCCTTCTATTTTTGTTTGTTATTCATACAAGTCAATCTTTCCCATTTCCTCTAATGTCCATATAAGAATTGTGATGACCTATTACGACAAATTATTGCAGTTTTTTTTACAATTACTACAAACCTCATTCTTAGCCTGTGTCCACTCACTCACATTTTAAAAAAAAGAAGATGTCGCCTCCCTTCATTGGCTCCCCGTTTATACTAGATCTAACTTTAAAGTGTGTTGTGTAGTTGGTTCAGTGTCAGACGTCAACACACGAAGCAGAGGAACGGGGGAGCGTGTACTTTACTTAGCACTTTTTTTTTTCATGGACACGTTTTACTTCTTCTTCCCCTTTACACATGCGTAACTCACAGTACCTGGAACATGGTAGTCCCACCTAGCGGTCTCCAAGGTAAATGACATTAACAGAACACAATGCATCACTATGTATTATATATGGACGCAACAAAGTGCTACTGTTAACCTATAAAATACTTAATGGGGGCTTGCCCCTCATATTTGTCAGATCTTATACAGCCTTAAGTACCTTCTCCTGCCCTGCGGTCTCAAAAGGCAGTCCTCCTTCTGTGTCTCTGGAGTTAAACAGGAGTCTGCTGCAGAGCCTTCTCTTACTCTCTTTGGAAGAGTCCCCCAGCCACCATCAGAGAATCTGACTCTGTAGACTCTTTCGAATCTAAACTGAGAACCCATCTGTTCTCACTAGCTTTCTACTAGTTGTCTTATTTCTTTGGTAGTTTGATTTCCTTCTGAGTTTTGTCAGAACTATCCTCTTTTGGGAGGGTCTCAGTCTCAATATATTTATAACTGTAGGTCTTGTAGGTCTTTACAATTTCATTACCCAGCACATTTGACACCTATTGCATGTTTGTCCGTCCTCTGTTGATCTTCCTGAGGTTTCTCCCTTATTCTTTTTTTTTTCCTTACAAGGTTTTTCTTGTGGGGTTTTTCCTCATTCAGGTCCAGGGTCCAAGGATAGAGGGTGTTGTATGTTGTTGTATATTGTACCAATTGTGAAGCCCCTCGGGACTACCTATTGATTTTGGCCTGTACAAATAAACTTGACTTGACCTGACATGTAGGTGAAGGGGACAGTGATGGAGGTGTGGGTTAGACTGAAGCTAGCAGGGTAGCAATACAACACCTCACCTCACCTCAGCCTCTCACATTTTATTGATTTCACTCTCAAATGGGATTACTTTTTTCTGTCCTGTGTTTTCTTGATCACAGCAGATAAGTTTGATTTTGACATATTTTGTGGTTTTCGTTTCCCTAGCCTCCTCATTTCAGCCAAAGCAAAGGGACAATTCAACAGAACAATACAATACAAACAACTTTAGCAATCCCGTCAGGGGAAATTTGTTTGGAGCAGCTTGTTGTACACAAAACACAGTAACATGCAAACAAAAAAATAAACAACAACTAATAACACTCCAGTGAGCTAAATGTGGAATAAAATATATAAGATCTATAAGTAATTAATAGTACTGATAGGCTAGATCAACTTGGTAAACACAACGAGCAAAGCGCTTTCTCGTTAAGACATTATTCTACTCCTTTTGTCTTTTCCTTTAGGTCTTACGTATTTATTGTCTTGTGATTGTAAGTGGTATTTTATAGGCCTACATTGTGGTCGTCGATCCACTAAAAAGTCTGCCCAGCTTTAGCTATCTAGTTGTTTATGGATTATTGATTTCCATCTTTTTTATTTTATCACACCGTATAGTTTTTCACGTACTTGCCATAAGGATTCATGACATCCTCCACACAATGCATTTGACCACAAAAATTAATAGTTATCCCTTCTATTAATTTTTTTTCATTTCTGTTTCATAGCATGTGAGACTTGACTCTGAAGGGTAGAATTGTGCTCAAATTCAGGTATTTAGTTTCGAAACAACACTTAGATTAAATCCAACCAGCAGATGATCACATGCACACACACACACACGCACACGCACACACACACACACACACACACACACACACACACACACACACACAGAGTTGTAAATCAATTGCTGAAGATCTTGCAGTCTGTCTCTGGCCCTTTCCCAAATGGCACCCTTAGCCTTGTGGTTCTCAAAGTCTGCACTTTGGTGTGATGTCGACCAGGTGTTGGATGAGTTCTACACTAGTCCTTCACAGTACACGGGTACAAAATCTAGAACTGGGGCACCCTCACAAGTCCACATAGGACCAGCACTCCATTTAATTAAAAGAAAAGAAAAAATGCTGTCTTTACTCATTTTTATTTACAATGTTACAACTTCATTTAGCAGACGCTTTTACCCAACGTGACATACATCTGTGAGTTAATACAACACAAGCAAGGATCTAGTCAGGAGGTGACAATGCAAGTAAGTGCCAAAAAACTAGGTTCAAGACTGATAGGACATAGGTGTCAACAGGCAGTGCACAAAGGTAATGCATAGGGTGCATAGAAGCGACCCCCCCCCCCTATTATTATTATTAATACCATCAGGTGTTCATGAAAGAGCTGGGTCTTTAGCTTCTTCTTAAAGATGGACAGGGACTCAGCGAATCAAATGGAGTTTGGTAACTTGCTCCACCACTGGGGAACTACAGACGAGAAGAGTCTGGCTAGTGGCTTTAGGGCTCCGTTGTGGCGGAAGAGCCAGGCGCCCTTCATTGGCAGAGCGTAGTGAGCGGGACCGAGTATAGCCCTGAATGAGGGAGTTTAGCATTTGCTCTTGTACTCTGGCTGCAGTGGTAGTTGTTAACTCTGCACACACCTATTTCAACTTTCTATGGCTGTTGAGTTCATTCGGTTGTGTATACATTATAAGTTCTGTAAGCTGGAACTCTTTGCAGTGATGCAGGAAGCTCAATAAAACCTGAACAACTCTATAACCGTGGTATGATCTGTTTCAACCCATATAGATGTCTCCAATATTTACATAACAAATCAACTTTATCCATTGACTTAATAATAGGATATTAACTTGTCGCCATGTTAACAGTGTTTACAAAAGAACTGGGAAGAGTTGATTATCTAGCCAAATGTGGAAATTACATCCATCACATTCAGCATCAACATTTGGAGTGGATAGAAATCAAGAACTATTGAAGGTGGTGAGTTTTTTGTTTTGAAGTAATAGAGGCTAAGAGATTTTATCAAAATGTCTTGCCAGGTAAAAGCCCACAGTGTAAAGACTCCTTTTCCAGGCTGTCTTATGCATCTAAGACAGAAAGGTATATACGCCAAGCAATTATCCCATAATACCATTGTGATTAAGGACTCATTGTCGGTGAAGGACACAGTGAGAGATGGGACACCCTTTGGCCTCGCTCTCCCAAGACCACAAGTGTACCATTCAGGATAGGGCCTCTTCCTCCCCGTTACTTTGTGTTTTCTCAGTATCATTCTCTCTTCATAAAAATGGTTTTGTCTCCATCGTAACCAAATTGACCTTCATGGGCACATTCATAGGTGGTTAATAACTAATCTTCGCCTCTCAACAAATGGCCATGCAGACTCTTCATGTGACCAAAAGGAAGAAAAAAAATCCACAACATCTTGTTTGCATTGATGTGCTGTCCCACAATGTTTCACAGCTGCTTGCTTCGTCATATAGCATGTTATGTTAGCTTATCTAGCACTATCTCATCATCTCATAGGCATTACCCCATCTCATAATTTGACATGTCTTTGGTGGATGCTGACATTTACATGCTTTAATGTGTTTCTTCAATGCCTTAACATGATTTTAACATCATAACATGTTAACACGTAACACATTGTGGACCATCAAAAACATGTAGACAGGTGGCGCCCTGGTAGCTTAGTTCATTGAGCACATACCACATGGGCTCAGGCCTTATTGCAGGGACCCGAGTCTGGCTCGAGACCTTTACAGCATGTCATCCCTCTGCTCGCTACTCCCCGTTTCCTGTCTCTCTCTACTGTACCATCGATTAAAAAAAAAGCCTTAGAATACTTTACGTGTTTTTCTTTTTTGGACAAAGGTGTGGAGTGGGTTTGTTGATGTCTCATGTTTTTCACCGCTCTGGCTTTCCATGATGGTGGGCCCTCTGGCATTTGTCGCTGTCTTTGATGCCCTCATACATAGACAGCATCAGGTGGGAGTCGATATGAATCTGCATTTTACCCCAGGAGAAAGGGGCAGCACAGATTCTCTCCCTCAAAGCAGCCATGTGATATGCGCTCCTTTTTTAATGGATTTGTCATCTGGGCAATCAGTTTTACCACCCCGGAGATACCGATGCATTTTCAGCTCAGAAAATGTAATACAGAGCATCTGCTACATATAATCCTCATGGGCTATGAGTGAAACACCTACTGGAAGCTTTATCCTAAGGCACAGGGTTCAGACGTCAGTTCAGAGTTCAAACACACACGTGTTTCATGGAGGCTGGAGAGCAACCGTTTTGCCCCAGTGTATAGATAAGCATCAGGTTCTTCTTTACAAGTGGTTTAAGTGATGCACCCGAAGAGGTTTCTTTTTTCATCAACCCATTTTTCTCATGTAGTTTTTTCGTCATAATGGCCTGAAGTGAAGAAACACAAGACAACAATGGTCATATTTCCACCTTCTCAGGTCAGCCTTAACTAAAATCTTCATATGTTGCTCTTGCTATGTTTCTCACAAATCCAATACTAAATGTAAATGCTGTATGGCAGTTGTAATGGTAATTGCGGTAACTGTTAGTTCTTGCACTCTGGACAGAAGATTGCTCCTTAAATTGGATGTATTTGGGATACAAGTAACCCTCTGTTCATCAGTCCATGACTGTCTTGAGATTCAAACCAGTGACCTGGTTGTCTTTTATTACCACTAGATTATGTTTTTCTCCCTTTGCTGTACATAGTGATGCAGTGATTGTGGTTTAATTGGGTGGTAGCCCATGTAAAGAAGGTGCTGGTGCTTGTCTTGTCTTAATGAGTTTATCTTGTAGTGATAACAGAATTCTGATGGACTTACATAGTTTATCATGAAGATCAAAAGTGCCACTGCCAGCAATCCTATGGCAAAAACCACTAATTTACTCACTGATTTACTGTCAGGACAACCTGCAAATGGAGAACAAATTTTAATTAATGTAATGGTTCATTTATTGAAGCTTCGCCAAAGCGTATTACATGCAAGGTGCTCTTCGGTGTGTGTTTTCCATGAGCTCCAACGTTTACCTTCCAGGCTGATACATGAATATATGATAATGACATACAGATTAGGTAGTGGTTAACATGGTGCATCTCATACAGATGCTGATGGTGCCTTGCATGTCATATAAACACTTTGACAAAACTGTCATTATATGATGCAGTGGGATGAGAATGGGCTCTTGTGCCTGCAATGCCACCTGAATCTGTGGTAAAATCTATACTGGTAAAATCTAGATGCATGAAGTAAATGTCTTCTTCCACCTTCAACAGTCTTTGTTGGGGTGCACTTGAGCAAGGCATGCATCACTTAATTTCTACAGTGGAGCTGCTCAGTGGCCAACAGCAGAGGGCTGTGGTTGGACAACTCTCAGTAGCCAATAGTAAAGGACTGTGGTTCTGGGCAGCTCCCAGATGTGACATAAATGAATTAGAAGAGACCGCTGAGGGTAAATAACTATATTTAAATGAGGCCAAAGATAAGTGACACAATTTCCACAAAAAGGGCAGTGATGTCATTGAACAAACCCAAGGGAACCAAAGCTACAAAAATGTAATGAATGAGAGAGGAGATTTTGGACTAGTACCTTCTACGGTGAGGTTGATCGATCCCTCCTGGTTCTGTTCACCCACGGGTGCAGCCAGCAAGCACATGTAGGTGCCACTGTCCTCAGAGGTCACGTTGGGCAAGAAGAGATCCATGGAGTCGCCCAACAGCTCAACGTGGCGCTTTGAATCCACATACAAATTTATGGTGCCGTTGGGCAGGTATCTCATCAGCAGGCCGTTTAGGTGAGAGGAAGAATCCTGAATGACCTAGGATATCAGCACAGTATAAACACGGGTGACGCATAGGCATCTGTACTTTATAGTTCAAAGTCCAATTTCACCTTTTATCATCTAGCCACCAACCTTGAAAGATTAAGTAGAGCTCAAGTTCATTTACAGCCAAATAAATTTGCACATACAAGGCATTTCTCTTGTTGGGATGCTGAACATAAAGTTAAGACATGAATAAGATATTTCCAAATTGAAAAAATATATATCTGATTTTTATGGGGAAGTATATATCTTATGAATAAATAAATAAACTAATCATAACAGTTGATATGATTACTGCCACCACTAGACCTATTTCTAATGTTGGCATACTGCTATTACCACTTCTATTAATACTATAGAAGAAGAAGGTTATGAATGATATATTGGTTTAGTTTTTAGTATAGATTAAAATGAATTAATTATTGCACTGCACCCATTCATTTCTTTTTTTTTCAGTTTTGAAAAAGCCATTTCCTGTCTTTATCCGGAAGAAACCTAGGCTGCTACGTATACTTAATAAATAAACTTTATTTATATAGCACTTTTCAAAACAAGGTTACAAAGTACTTCACAAAACAGGATAAAATTGTTTAAAATGACACAAAACCAGTAAAACCATTAAACGTTGAACTGTAGAAATTGCAGGAAAGTAGAGACGGACAATTTCTCTCATTGACTATACGAACACGTGTGTCTTTTATTTTTTTCTTACAAAACCAACAAACCGAGCAACATGGCGCTGTCCCAACCAATCATCGTCGTAGCTCACCCTGTCAACCCGGAAACACTTTCTTAAAGCGACCAGAACTGATATGGTGAATTATGTCCATAGAATCCGCTATATACGTCCCCTCAGAATCCACCATAATAGAAAAAGTCAGCGTGGAGGGGGGGGATGGCCCGGCGGCGACGGCTTCGCCGAACAGGTGTGGAGGCCAGGGTGCCCACAGGGGGGGCCTTGGGGACCCTGCGGCAGTGGGGGATGGAGGAACATTAGGGGCCTTGTTGGCGGGTGGGGGCAGGGTAAGAGGGCGCCCACGCTGTGGGGGCTGGGCAAGTCCAACAGGTCGGTCCAAATCCAGGTGAGCTGGTTTGAGGCAGTCCAATGAAATGCGCTCTGGCTTGTTGCCAACTTCCACAACAAAGTGATTGTTCCCGGTCTCCAGGACGCGGAATGGCCCGTCGTAGGGAGGCTGCAGGGGTCCATGGTGGGCGTCCTGGCGGATGACAACATATTCTGCAAACTGCAGGCTTGCGGGGATGTTAGAATGTGGGAGGCCGTGTTGCAAAGTGTGGACCAGTGCAAAAGCTCTGGCGTTTTCCAGGAGCGTGGTCCGTTGATGGGCTGCAGACCAGGGAGCCATGGTGTTGGGGACAAAATCCCCTGGGACCCGCAGCGGCTGTCCATAAACCAGTTCAGCAGACAAGGACTGGAGGTCCTCCTTAGGGATGGTCCTGATGCCTAGCATGACCCACAGGAGCCTGTCGACCCAGTTGCTATCCTTGAGGCTGGCCCAAAGAGCGGTCTTCATGGAGCGATGAAACCGCTCGCACAACCCGTTGGCCTGCGGGTGGTATGCGGTGGTGCAGTGGAGCGTCACCCCTATGGTATCTGCAACTGCATTCCAGAGCTCAGATGCAAACTGTGATCCCCGGTCCAAGGACAGGTCAGATGGGGTGCCGAACTGGGAGAACCAGGTCCCGATGAATGCCCAGGCTACGTTGGTGGATGTCGTCGATGACAGTGGGATGGCTTCTGGCCATCAAGGGGCCCTGTCCACCATGGTGAGGAGGTAAGTAAAACCCTGAGAGGGGGGCAGGGGGCCCACTAGGTCCACATTTAAATGGTCGAACCTCCTTTCAGGCACCGGGAACTGTGCCGTGGGCTCTGGTGTCACGGTGTACTTTAGAGTGCTGACACTCCTCGCAGGTGTCAGCCCAGTCTCTCATGTCTTTTTTGAACCCGTGCCAGATGAACTTGGCTGCCACTAGTCTTTGAGACGGCTTTGTGCAAGGGTGGGAGAGGCCGTGGACAGCGTTGAAAACATGGCGCCTCCAGCCAGTGGGAATGACGGGCCAGGGCTGACCCATGGAGACGTCAAACAGGAGTGTAGTGCCAGCGTCGTCAGAAACCACGTCCTCTAACTTTAGCCCTGTGACAACCATCCTGAAAGCCTGCACGTCTGGGTCAGCAGCCTGGTCAGCTGCCATTTGGGCATAGTCAAGACCCAAGTGGACGGCCCCCACAATGGCCCAGGAGAGGCAGTCAGTGACGAGGCTGGTTTTGCTAGCAACATGCTCTACGTCTGTGGTGAACTCCAAGATGTAGGAGAGCTGTCGTTGCTGGTGGATGGATCACGGCTCAGCCACCTTGGCCATGGTGAACGTCAGTGGTTTTGGTCCACAAACACCATGCACTGCCGGGCATTCAGCAGGGAACGGACGTGTCAAACGGTGAGGTAGAGAGCGAGGACCTCCCGATTGAAAGTGCTATACTTTTGTTCACTGGGGCGTAACTGTCAGCTGAAAAAAGCGACTGGCTGCCAATTGCCATTCACCCACTGCTCATGCGCTGCCCTGACTGCGTAGTCTGAAGGGTCTGTGGTAATGGCGATTGGAGTCTCGGGTGATGGGTGCGGCAGCATTGTTACGTCAGCCAGAGCAGTCTTAGCTTCCACAAACGCCTTGTCCCTCTTCGCGGACCAGTCCACAGTCTGTTTGGTGGCCTTGCCTTTCAGGGCCTCAAAGACTGGTCGCATGAGTTGAGCAGCTCAAGTGGTAAAAGTTCACCATGCCGAGGAACTCCTGTAGGGACTTGACTGTGAGCGGTCGGGGGAAGTTCACGACGGCGTCCACCTTTGACGGGAGGGGTACCGTCTTTGGTGACTCGGTATCTGAGAAAGTCGATGGTGGTAAGCCCAAACTGGCACTTGGCTGGACTGACGATAACCCCGTGCTGGCTGAGCCGCTCGAAAAGAGTCCGGAGGTGGGACAGATATTCCACTTTGGAGGTGCTGGCGACGAGGATGTCATCTAGATCAGCGTTTCTCAAACCTCTCCTGGAGGACCACTTGTCCTGCATGTTTTAGATCTCTCCCTGCTCCAACACAGCTGATTCAAATGATCAACTCGTTATGAGCTCCCGAATCTGCCTAATAACAAAACCAATCATTTATATCAGCTGTGTTTGGAGCAGGGAGAGATCTAAAACATGCAGGACAAGTGGTCCTCCAGGAGAGGTTTGAGAAACGCTGGTCTAGATAGACAAAAACGAAAGGCAAGTCCCGTAGCACCAAATCCATGAGGCGCTGGAATGTCTGCGTGGTGCTCTTGAGGCCGAACGGCATGCGCAGGAAATTGAACAGTCCAAATTCGGTGATCACCGCCATTTTGGGGACATCCAGTGGGTGGACGGGCACCTGATGGTATCCACAGACGAGGTACACTTTGGAAAAGATGACTTTTCCAGCCAGGTGGGTGGGAAAATCCTGGATGTGTGGGACTTGGTAGCGGTCCAGTGTCGTATTGTTGAGTCAGCGGTAATCATTGCACAGGCGCCACCTGCCGCCAGGCTTCGGGACGATGTGGAGCAGCGAATGATGCTGAGATGCTCCATATTCTCGAACTCATCCCTGGCGGCAGTGAGCTTGGCGGGGTCGAGGCGCCGAGCCCGAGCATAGACTGGTGGGCCAGTGGTGGCGATGTGGTGCTCCAGTCCGTGCTTGGTGGTGGAAGACGAGAAGGTGGGCTGCGTGAGGACTGGGAACTCAGCGAGAAGCCGGAGAAATTCGTCTGTGGCGGAGAGCATGCTAGACAGTCTGATGGAGTCCGCCCCGCTGAGAGTACACACATACGAACTGAAAGTGACAGCATCGATCAAGCGGCAGTTTTTGGTATCCGCCAGTAGCCCACAAGCGCATAGGAAATCCGCGCCGAGGAGGGGGACGGCAACTTTTGCCGTGACAAGGTCCCAACTGAACCGTTGTCCTACGAAACACAGCTCCGCGTACCTAGTGTCATAAGTGCGGATGGGGCTGACATTTGCGGCTTCCATGGGGGGGGGCACATCCGCAAGACAGGATGTCTACTCTCTATGCGGGCAGGACGCTCCTCTGCGCGCCCGTGTCGCACAGGAACCGTCGTCCAGAAAAGGTGTGTTTGATGAAGAGCAGCCTGCCAGTTCGGCCGACGCACATGGCCACTACTGAGCGCCGGCCCCGGCGTTTCCCGCCGCGCTGAGACTGCATGGAGATCTGCACCGCTTGGCCTTGGGTCCAAAATTTGCGTGGTAAAAACACCGGCCGTGGTCCTGCCGCCGTTGAGGCGCTGCTGCTGCGTCGGCGACTGTTGTCTTCTGGCAGTGATGAAAATGTTTGGGCAGGAAAAAACGCGTCCGCGCAGTGCTGTTGACCAGCCAGGAAAGTTTTATCAGCCTCCTCGGCCAGAGCACGACAGTCAGTGATGGCGGTGTTGGCTAAAGCAGCCCGTACCTGAGAAGACAGCTGTCGCAGAAACAATTGGATGAAGAGGAAGTCGGGCTTGTGCTCTCCCAGGAGATCCAGCATGCTGTCCATAAATTCAGACGACTTACTGTCACCGAGACATTGTAGAAAGAAGAGCAGGCTGGCCCGCCCAGCGTCAGACAGATGGCTTCCTTCACCCCTCTTTCAAACCATCTATCTTCTCTGTCCAACACATTTTGGAAAGAGAAGATAGATGGTTTGAAAGAGGGGTGAAGGAAGCCATGTGCGAAACTGGAAAAACCATCCCTCAACTGAAGAGGAGGTCTGCGACACCACCTATCTCCCACTTACAATGCCGTCCTTTCATCTCTACTCCGGAGACTCAAGAAGCCTAGCCTCCAAGAACAATAGTCGGTCACTAACGGCTCCAACGACTCTCATGACCACTGAACAATGAAGTCGAAACTAACACCCCCAACGACCGTCGCTTCTAAACAAATGCAAATCAATAGCTCCGATAACGACGGGCGCGGCCAAACATCGGTACACAAAAGAGCCACTCATATCTATGGCTCTGTTAGCGACGGGTGTTGGTAAACACCGGGACACAAAGAGCCATGGACATCTATAGCTCTGACAACGACTCCTAGAGGATAAATTCTGAGTCTCATCACCAGCCAGTCAGACTAGCTTGGTCTAGTCAGAAAGGCACGAACCGAGGAAGCCTCTTGGATGAGAGGCGAAACGTCTTCACGGATATATACCAAGTCCAGTTGCACTTGATTCAACTCCTTTGGACACGTCACACTCCTTCTCCCCTCTTACAGTCACTTACATCCTATCTTGTCTTCTAGCTCCCCCTACTGTCCTCAACTGCGTCAACTCAAGACGTCACAATTATGTCCATAGAGTCCGCTACAGAACAAAAGTCTTCACCAAACTGAAAAGCTTCACTGAAAAACACACTTCGAAACTTACAACTGACCGTCACATTATTCACAGCTGTTGTCGGCCACAGCCACGCCGTACACATCACCATTAAACCCGACTCACAGGTCATCTCTCTCTCCATAGACCCAACCCATGGCCTAGCGACAGTGTACCACCCCCTCGAAATCGCAAAACATCTCCCCCAAATAACACTTACCCCCCCCCCCACCCGTGAATCTGAACACGCTACACTATCTTCACGTCACAAATCACATTATACATAAATTATATATTGTAACGTGCATGGATAAGAAGACACGCTGGCCGCCGGCTCGCGTGTCTGACCCTTTAGTCGAGCGGTTAACGATGCCTCCTGCGGTGCGGGCTATACGGGTTTGCTTCCCGGCCACAGCAGCTCCTGTGGTTGCGTTGTCCCCCGAATTCGCTACAATATGTTTCATCCATTTCAAATGCGGTTTGTTTTGTTATTTTCTTCTGCTCTACCCGAAGCAGAAGGATTCTGTCGAACAAGACACGAAGATGTACCTTGTTTGTTTCAGACTGCCAGTAAAAGAAAAAAAAATCTAATGCATTTACTTCTAGGCATGCTGAAACTTTTCTTCCGTGAAGACACTAACTTTCCTGAATCGATTCTGTGACCGTAAACAAACAAGCATTACCGTTCAACAAATCAAACTTGAACCTCGACCCGTTAGTGTCATGCGGACCGAGAAGCCTCTATTGACTTTTCGGTACGGCTGTCACATTTTGTAAAGGTCGCAGATTTTTGCATAACACTAGCAGGAGGCGCCTTACCTTGTACCACCTCACATGACGATACCGGATCCCTGCCTTGTGTGGAGCGGTGCACCTCAGGATACCGTCCCCGCCGCATTCGGACCTGGTCCCCTCAAGGGATCTGGGCGAGCACCATATTTCGCAGACACCTGATGATTACAATCCGCTGTCAGTCGGATACGTCGCTCTTTCGGACCAAACAAGCGTCAACTTCACATGTTAGACTTAAAAGCCTAAGGATACTTACATAGTACAAACAGCAGGGACGGGCGCAGCAGATTAGTGAGCATTATTTGAGGTAAAGTACACAACAACAAAAAGCGGAAAAAAACCCCCCGAGGAAAACGGTCGAAGGGTTCGAGTGGACGTGATTTCCAAAACGGACAGACAGAAAATCAAACCGACAAGGACACAGGCACCGTCTGAGCCCAAGAGTTTTTATAGCACGCCTGTTTCGTTTCCTCTCGGAACGAGGTTTTTTTTTTTACGTAGCGGCTGGGGCTTCCCGCTGCCCCGCCCGGCGTTGATTAACAGACGCCCTGGGTATTTCGACCTTGAAGGCGTATGAGTCCTGAATAGAGGGCGAAATCGGAAGAGCTAAACTTCGACATGTACTTTGAAGAGATGGCATTTATTATCATCTGCATGATATATCTAGGTGAGTACACGCAGCCATCTATCGGTCCGCAGTCACCAAAACCGACAGCTCCCTGACAATTACATCATCACATCACTATTGATAGTCATACACATCCAAAGGAGTTGAATCAAGCGCAACTGAACTTGGTATATATCCGTATGTATCCTATATATCCGGATATATACCAAGTCCAGTTGCACTTGATTCAACTCCTTTGGATAACCATTACCTGGATGAATGAGAACATTCACAGACATGATAGTCATAAACTTTATTTGCATTCATACAGTCGTGAACAATAGCCGAGATATTGTCTTAGTTAACAGACAGGCGATAGAGTGCGGACAGCTGGTCTTTATCGCACCCGCTAAATCACTATCTGCCAGCGGCGTCTGATTGTTTTGCTACCATATATCAAACAACAAATCAAGTGTTACTGTTAGCCGGTGTTTTTCCATTTATACTTGAACCTGGTTTCAAGTCATGACTAAAAGCTTCTGTCGTGGGTGGCCGTGCGATGTAGAGAAATAACTATGATAATAATGTAGTTTGTCATGGACTTTTCCATAGCCCAACATCCGCTCTGGTGTCGCGGTTTGACTTTAGAGCGCTGACACTCCGCGCAGGTGTCAGCCCGATGTCTCATGTCTTTTTTGAGTCCATGTCAGACGAACTTGGCTGTCACTAGTCTTTGAGATGGCTTTCTGCAAGGGTGGGAGAGGCCATGGACAGCGTCGAAAACACGACGCCCCCAGTCAGTGGGAATGATGTCCCACACACAGGAGTGTGGTGCCAGCGTCGTCAAAAACCACGTCCTCTAACTGCAGCCCTGTGACAGCCGTCCTGAAAGCCTGTGTCGTGTATCTACAGGATAACTGAATTATACAACGATCAAGGTGTATCTTGGTCTTCTTCTTTTATTTGCTAGACCGTAGTAACATGACAAAACGACTGCGTTAAGCAGACACGAAAACACATGAGTGATCCTCTTGCTCTGTCTTCTTCCAAGGGCGCACACCAGAGTGGCGCGCGTACATTTATACAACATACACAACCAATAGACATCGAGGGTCGGAGGTCAAACATAAAATACATATTACTGCAAATAAAAACATTTGCTTTCGTGTGTATCTCCATACACTACACTACTCCCCTGAAATCTGAACCCTGTACATTCACAGTACAACAACATTTCATTTCCTTTTCTTTTTTTTCTTTCTTTTTCTTTTTTTTTTACATCTTTTCAACATTAAATTGCTACAACAACAACTGGGTTCTCACAGATTTAATCTATCAGGTGGCTTCACATGCCGCTGTGGCCTCTGGCCACCCTCTGCAACTGAGGAGGGAGCAGTCTCACTGGATCCTTGCTGCACAACCCTCTCAGTGGATTCTGGAACGTTTACAGGCATTGTTACACATGCATGTGATACATTTGGAACAAGCCTCAGATCATCATCGGATTCATCTGACACATTACAGTTCTCAATCTCAGTATTGATCATTTGATTGACATGTCTCTTGTACACCTTTCCATACACTTTCACAAGATACGTGACAGGAACAAGTGCCTTTACAATGCACCCAGGCACCCATTTAACACCTTCCCCTCCCCTGTGATTTCGGACCAACACCTTCTGTTTTGGCAGGAAGTGTCTGACTTTTGCCAACTTATCTGCTTGCTTGGACTGTTGACTGTCCTGTCTCTGTTGCATGGACTCTGCAAAATTAGATTTGGTGAGAGACAACCTGGTTTTGAATTGACGTCTGAGAAACAATTCTGCAGGTGTTTTCCCTGTAGTACACTGTGGTGTACTCCTATGACAGAATAGGAAATTGCATACGCAGTGCTGCAATGTCATATTGCTACTCTTTCCCTTTTCAAGAGCTGTTTTCAGGTTCTGCACCAAACGCTCTGCAGCCCCATTAGAAGCTGGGTGGTAAGGAGAACTCTTACCCCATTGTTTTTCAGGAATGTTTCAAACTCAGCAGATACAAATTGTGGTCCATTATCAGACACAAGTTCGTCTGTAAGACCCCAAGTGGCAAAGTATCCCTTCAAAACTTCTATGGTCTTTTCAGATGTAGTGCTACTCATCAAAGCTACTTCTGGCCAACGTGAATAGCTATCAGTGACCACTAGGAAGCTGAACTTTCCCTTCTGAGCATAATCTATGTGTATCCTCTGCCAAGGACGGTTAGGCCAGCTCCAATTGTGAACAGGAGCTGTGGCAGGTTGGTGTCTGTTTAACTGGCATGTCTGGCAACTGTTTACCAGTGACTCTGTCAGAATCAAGGTTGGGCCACCAAAAGTGACTACGGGCTAATGCCTTCATCTTTACCATTCTCTGGTGATTTTCATGCAATTCACGTAACATCTGTGGTCTTAACACCTCTGGTATGATTACCCGGAAACCCCCACATCACATAGTCAGATTCAACAATCAGTTCAGTGTTTCTTATGAAGTATGGCCTTAACTCATCTTTATTCAAATGCTTTGGCCAACCATTCAATGTGAAGTGCTTCACTCTCTGTAGTACTGCATCAGTCTTTGTCTGTTTTGCAATCTCTTGTGAGGACACTGGCACTTTATCCAAGAATGAGACCCTAAACACAGAACTATAATCTGAGTCTGCCTCTTGAGTCTGTAGTGGTAAACGCGATAATGCATCCACATTTGCATGTTGTAAGGATGGCTTGTAACGTATGTCATACTGGTATGCTGCTAAAATTAATGACCACCTCTGCAGCCTAGCTGCTGCCAATGTAGGCACTCCAGTCTTGGGCCCTAGTGTCTTTAGGAGTGGTTTGTGGTCTGTAAGCAGAGTAAACTTTTGTCCATACAGATAGTCATTAAACTTGGTCACCCCAAAGATGATACTAAGTGCTTCTTTCTCTATCTGAGAATAGTTGACTTCTGTTTTAGTGAGTGTCTTAGACACGTAGGCTATAGGTTTCTCACTGTTGTCTGGAAACTGATGTGAATTCACGACACCTATGATGTAAGGCAAAGCATCACATGCCAAAATTACAGGCAGTTTAGGATCATAATGTGTAAGCACCGGTGCGGCTACAAGCTGTGCTTTAGTACGCTCAAATGCCTCTCGACATTTTCTTGTCCAATCCCACTCTTTATCTTTATGGAGGAGCTCAGTCATAGGCTTAATCTTGCTGGACAGGTTTGGTATAAATTTGCCAAAGTAATTGAGCATGGCTAAGTACAACCTCAATTCTGTCACATTTTTTGGCACAGGAGCTTTGTTAATAGCCTCCGTTTTCTCTTTAATTGGGCGCACACCCTCAGCATCAATTACATGCCAGAGGTAGGCCACACTGTTGTGAAAGAAGGCACATTTCTCTTTGTTAAGCCTAAGCCCATGTTCTTCCAGTCTCTGTAACACTTGTTTAAAATTGCGCAGATGTGCGGTGGTATTTGTTCCTGTTATCAAAATATCGTCTAAGTAGCATACCATGCCATCAAGCCCTTGTAATACTTCATCCATAGTGCGCTGGAAAATAGCGGGCGCGCTAGCGACCCCATATGGCAAGCGGTTGCATACATAGAGACCTCTGTGTGTATTGATGGTGGGAAACGGCTTACTTTTCTCATCCATGTCGAGCTGAGTGTAGGCCTGCGTCAAGTCAAGTTTAGTCAAATGCTTTCCACCTGCTAAAGTGGATAAAAAAATCCTGCGGTTCTGAAAGTGGGTACTGATCTACATCAAGCCACTGATTTACCGTCACGTTATAATCTCTGCAAATGCGCACTGATGCATCTTTTTTCGGAATGCACACTAGCGGCGCAGCCCATTCACTATGCTGCACAGGAGAGATAATTCCCTCTTGTTTGAGTTCAATTAACTTTTTATCCACGGCTTCACGCAGTGCATGAGGCACTGGCCTCGCTTTGCAAAATTTTGGTATAACATCCGGTGATGCACGCAAGGATGCAGTGACGCCTTTCGCACGGCCTAGCTCTGCGTGGAAAACTGCTCTGTGCTCTGAGCACACTTGCTCCACTGGGTCAGATGCGGCAACGCGATTCACTTTTAGCCAATCTAAGTTGAGCACTCGAATCCAATCACGCCCCATCAGCGCCGGTGCTTTACCACGGGCCACTAGCAAGGGCAGCTGTAAATGCTGCTTCCCACATTGCACATTCACTAGGATTTTACCCAACAAAGCTAACGGTTGGTCTGTGTATGTTCTCAATGTAATGTCACATGAATGCAATTTCGACCCTTTCAGTTTCGATTTGTACAGGCTCTCTGAGATAACCGACATTGCTGCCCCGGTATCTACCTCCATGTACATCCTGACACCATTGCATTTTACCATCACCTTGTAAGGTTTCACATACTCACACTTAGTCTTACTGAACACAGTCTCATATCAGTTCGCTGTTCAGAATCAGTCGCTGAGTCCGGTTCGCAAGTTGTGTCTGTCTGGTCCACAAAGTTCACCTCTGGGCCGCCTTTGGTCTGAGGCGGGCGGGCAGACGAATGTCCAGCAGACCGCATCCCTTGGTCCCTACCGGCGTCGGTGCGCTTGTTCCGACAGGCTCGCTCCAGATGTCCGTTCTTTCCACATCCGCAACACTGGAAGTCTTTGAAGCGGAGCTCCCCGGTCCGTGTCCTTTGCCGAGGCACCTGTAGCAGTCCTGGTGGCTGTCGCTGACCTCCCTCTGGTTCGGCGAAGTCCTGGGCTCTCGGTGTCTCTGCACTCCGACATGATCGCTCGCATATCCACAGATGACTGTCCCTTCTGCATGCTTTCTAATAGAGAATTCGTGCATTCGAAATTGTTCGTTAATTCCACCATCTTTTGCCATGTTAATCCCTCGCCACTGGCGGCATTCAGTAACTTTCGACGCAGCTCTTTGTTAGATGTCCCACACACGAGCTGATCTCGGAGCTGCTTCTCGAGGCTCGCGCCAAAATTGTACGTAGAAGCTAATCCTTTCAAGCTAGCAATGTAATCAGCAAACGTCTCTCCAGACTGTTGTCGACGGCTTCTAAAAGCAAATCTTTCCGCCAATACGTTCTTCTTTGGCGTGTAAAAATCCCGCAACGTCTGTAGCAAGGTTGCAAAAGCAACTTCACTGAACCTTTTCGGTGATATTGTGGTGGACACGTATTGGGGACAGAATTCAACCCAGGAACTAAGGGTTAAGTCATGGTTGCCCTGGCAGGTTAACGCAGGGTTAAGTTATGGTTGTCCAGCCAGTTTTCTGGTTATTCTTGCCACCTCCGCTCAGTCGAGCTGTGGTTTGGTTGTCTCTCTGATTTACCGTGGATTAAAGAAAGTTGCCTACACGGCTAAAGTGTGAACCTACGGTCTTCTCCGTTCCTTCGGCTCTACACTGGTGACCCCGACGTCGGTTTTCGGATAAGTTTTCTGAAACCACACACATTATGGCTACGAACGCCGTTGCAATTAAACTGCCGGAGTTTTGGGAGTCTTCCGCGGCTACATGGTTCGCGCAGGCTGAGGCACAGTTCGCGCTCAGAGACATAACAGCAGATGAGACCAGGTACTACTACGTAGTGGCAGCGCTGGGGTGCGCTACGGCTTCCAGGATAAGCGGTTTCATAACCAACCCACCGGCCGATGGTAAATACGCCGCACTTAAACATCTCCTCCTTGAAACTTTTGAACTGTCAACAACGGAGAGAGCACGTCGCCTCTTCGCAATTCAGGGCTTGGGAGATGGCAAACCATCGGAGCTAATGAGCAGGATGTTAAACCTACTGGGTCAAGAAAAGCCATGTTTCCTGTTTATGGAGCTGTTTCTGCGCAACATGCCGCCCCACGTCCAGACTGCGCTCGCTAACTCCACCATCACTGATCCCCGTGAGCTGGCAAAGGAGGCTGACCGATTCTTCGTCGCTACGCAACGTTCCTCCATGCCGGGGTGCTGGCTCCTACCTTCACTGGCCCCCCGCCGACATCGCGGGCGTGGCCCGACGGTGGCGCCACAGCATCAGACCGCTACAAAGCCCTCTGGACTCTGTATGTACCACGCTCGATTTGGTGCGAAAGCTAAACGGTGCCGTTCCCCCTGCAACTACAGGCCGACGGGAAACGAGAGGGCCAACACTCAGTAGTGGCCATGAGTGTTGGCGATACGAGCAGGCTACTCTTCATCCTCGACACCATCTCCGGTCGGCGATTTCTTTGTGACACGGGCGCACAGAGAAGCGTGCTCCCTGCTACTGACGTCGACATCATGGGCGGGGAGCGGGGCCCCCAGTTGGCGACGGCTGACGGCAGCCCTATCCACACCTACGGCGTGCGGTCTGTAGAACTGTGTTTTGGTGGACAACGTTTCACGTGGGAGTTCGTCATGGCCAATGTAACGCTTCCCCTCCTCGGAGCTGATTTTTTGTGCGCTTACGGTTTGCTAGTGGACATTCAGAACAGCCGTCTGGTCGATGCCTTAACCTTCTCCTCCTTCGCATGTACGCGGAGGGAAGCGGCCTATGCAGGTCTAGCCAACTCTCTCTCAGAGGCAGACAAGTTCAACCGCCTCCTCGCTGAGTTCCCTGACCTCACCCAGCCTACCTTCTCTGCACCCACCGCTAAGCATGGGGTGGAGCATCACATTGCTACGAAGGGGCCCCCGGTCTACGCCAGAGCCAGGCGTCTCGACCCCGCCAAACTCGCCATTGCCAAGTCTGAGTTCGAGCACCTGGAACGCATGGGGATCATCCGCCGCTCTGACAGCCCGTGGGCGTCCCCACTCCACATCGTCGCTAAGCCTGATGGAGGTTGGCGCCCATGCGGGGACTACCGCCGACTAAATGACGCCACCACGCCCGACCGCTATCCTGTCCCGCATATCCAGGACTTTTCTGCAAACCTGTCTGGCAAATGCGTCTTCTCAAAAGTCGACCTGGTCCGTGGTTATCATCAAGTTCCCGTGCACCCCTCAGACATCCCCAAGACAGCGGTGACTACCCCATTCGGCCTATTTGAATTCCTACGAATGCCATTTGGACTCAAAAACGCGGCCCAGTCCTTTCAGCGGCTGATGGATTCAGTGCTCCGTGGCCTTCCTTTCATCTTTGTCTATTTGGACGACATACTCATCGCCAGCGCCTCCGAGGAAGAACACCTGTCCCATCTTCATGCCCTCTTCACACGCCTCAGCCAGCATGGGCTGATCGTCAACCCGGCGAAGTGCCGGTTCGGGCTGACAGCCATTGATTTCCTCGGGCACCGCATCACTGGGGACGGGGCAGTCCCCCTGCCCTCAAAGGTGGAAGCGGTGGCGGCCTTTCCGCGCCCCCAAACAGCTCGTGCGCTCAGGGAGTTCATCGGGATGGTGACATTCTACCACCGCTTCATTCCCCGAGCCGCCTTTATCATCCGGCCACTGTACGAGGCGCTGAAAGGCATGTCCCCCAACCAGGCGGTCGACTGGACAGCAGAGCGGGACCGTGCGTTCACCGAGACTAAAGCTGCGCTCTCCCAGGCTACCCTGCTAGCGCATCCTTCACCTACAGCGCCTATTTCCATAACCACGGATGCATCGGACTATGCTGTTGGTGCGGTTCACGAACAGTGGGTGGGGGGGGCTTGGCAGCCTTTGGCCTTTTTCAGTCGCCAGCTTACACCCCGAGAGCGCAAGTATAGTACTTTTGACAGGGAACTCCTCGGTCTCTGGCTCGCCGTCCGGCATTTCCGTTTCCTGCTAGAGGGCCGCGAGTTTACTGCGTACGTGGACCACAAGCCCCTCACGTTTGCCATGTCCAAGACGGCCGAGCCATGGTCCGCTCGCCAGCAGCGACAACTCTCCTACATTTCGGAATTCACTACCGACATCCAGCACGTCGCTGGTAAGTCTAACCAGGTAGCTGACTGCCTCTCTAGGGCAGTGATTGGAGCGGTCCACCTAGGCCTTGACTATGCACAGCTGGCCGCTGACCAGGCCACGGACCCGAGCATCCTCCGTCTCCGGGCCTCCGACACGGGGCTCCGCCTGCAGGACGTTCCTTTCAGCGACACAGGTGTCACCCTCCTGTGTGACGTCTCCACAGGACAGCCCAGGCCCATCGTCCCGCACAGCTGGAGACGCCCCGAAGGAAGACCTACAAGCCTCCTCTGCGGAGCTGGTGTACGGCACGCCGCTGCGAGTCCCAGGCGATTTCATGCCCAATGCAACGCGTCCCTGGTCAGCTGTGGACCAACGAGCCTCCTTGCTGGATGGGGTCAGAGCTTTCACACCCGTCCCTACCGCCCAACACGGCGCGCCGGTGTCCCAGGTGCCCCCAGGTCTGCAGTCAGCGGACTACGTGTTCATCCGTCACGACGCACACCGCCCCCCTCTGCAACCCCCTTATGACGGCCCCTTCCGCGTCCTGGAACGGGGAACTAAGCACCTGGTGGTGGATTTTGGGGGCACGGCCGAGCATGTTTCAGTGGACCGAGTTAAACCCGCACACCTGGACTTGACACAGCCGTTGGAGTTAGCCCAACCTCCTCGTCGCGGTCGTCCCCCGGCTCCGCCTCCTCCCCCCGTGGAGGCCCGAGCTGCCTCTTCTGCTCCTCAGGCCGACCTCCACAGGCCCGCGTCAATGCCTCCCAGAGACACTCCGGCCCCTGTTATCCGGAGCCGCCGCGGACGGCCTGTCGTCCCCCCACGCCTGCCTGACTTCGATTACTAGGGCGAATTCTGGGGGGGCTCATGTGGTGGACACGTATTGGGGACAGAATTCAACCCAGGAACTAAGGGTTAAGTCATGGTTGCCCTGGCAGGTTAACGCAGGGTTAAGTTATGGTTGTCCAGCCAGTTTTCTGGTTATTTTTGCCACCTCCGCTCATTCGAGCTGTGGTTTGGTTGTCTCTCTGATTTACCGTGGATTAAAGAAAGTTGCCTACACGGCTAAAGTGTGAACCTACGGTCTTCTCCGTTCCTTCGGCTCTACAATATCAAGTCCTTTAGCAAGGCAAAATTCTTCGGTCCAACCACGGACAAAAATACGGCTCTTCTCCTATCTTGCTCAATTTTGTTAGCAGATAAGAATTGCATAAGCTTTTTTTTTCTTCCTTAATTTATTTCTCTATTTTCCCATTTTTCTCCCAATTTAGTGGCCAATTGCTCCCTATTTTAGTTCAAACACCCACCCTCGTACTGCATGCGTTCGCCAACTGCATCTCTCTGGCCGGCAGTCTCGAAGGATTCGCCTCCCCACTTTCGTGACAAGGCGACTCCAGGCCGAACCGCTGCTTTTCCCCCCACACACAGAGACGCATTCATGTGACGAACACAAGCCGACTCCGCCACTCTCCCGAAGACAGCGTTGCCAATTATTGCTACTTCATCGAGTCCGGCCATAGTCGGATCTGACGAGACCGGGGCACGAACCCCAGTCCCCAGTGGGCAACTGCATCGACACAAAGCCGATGCTTAGACCGCTACACCACCGCGGACCCTGCGTAAGCCTTTCTTCATAACTGTCGAAGGTTTGTGCCGTTTCGTCGAACTGCAGTCCTATATCTGTACTATACAGTGCCATCACGTACGTTAGCTGATAAGCTGCTAGCATCGTTCAAAAATGACCGGTCAAGACGGGAGCAACCCGTTGCACATAAAAATAAAGAGGAAAATCCCATCCTCTTCGCCAAACCTGTCGTGTATCTACAGGATAACTGAATTATACAACGATCAAGGTGTATCTTGGTCTTCCTCTTTTATTTGCTAGACCGTAGTAACATTACAAAACGACTGCGTTAAGCACGCACGAAAACACATGAGTGATCCTCTTGCTCTGTCTTCTTCCAAGGGCGCACACCAGAGTGGCGCGCGTACATTTATACAACATACACAACCAATAGACATCGAGGGTCAGAGGTCAAACGTAAAATACATATTACTGCAAATAAAAACATTTGCTTTCGTGTGTATCTCCATACACTACAGCCTGCATGTCTGGGTCAGCAGCCTGGTCAGCTTCCATTTTGGCATAGTCAAGACCCAAGTGGACGGCCCCCGCAATGGCCCAGGAGAGGCAGTCAATGACGGGTTGGTTTTGCCAGCAACCTGCTCTATGTCCGTGGTGAACTCTCGAGATGTAGGAGAGCTATCACTGCTGGCAGGCGGACCTAGGCACAGCCACCATGGCCATGGCAAATGTCAGTGGTTTGTGGTCCACAAACACCGTGAACTGGTGGACCTCCAGCAGTGAATGGAAGTGTCGAACGGCAAGGGTGAGGAGCTCCCGATCGAAGGTGCTGTACATCTGTTCGCTGGGGTATAACTGTTGGCTGAAGAAAGCGAGCAGCTGCAAAGCACCATTCACCCACTGCTTGTGCACTGCACTGACTGCATAATCCGAAGCGTCCATGGTAATGGTGATCAGAGCCTTGTGTGACAGGTGCGCCAACATTGTTGCGTCTGCCAGAGCAGTCTTGGTGTCCACAAATGCCTTTTCCCTCTCTGCAGACCAGTCCACAGTGTGTTTGGTGGCCTTGCCTTTCAGGGCCACATACAGGGGTCACGAGCAGCTTGGGGGATATAGTAGTGGTAAAAGTTCATCATGCCGAGGAACTCCTGCAGGGACTTGACTGTGAGCGGTCATGGGAAGTTCACAACGGTGTCCACCTTTGATGGGAGGGGTACTGCCCCATCTTTAGTGATTCAGTGTCTAAGGAAGTTGATGGTGGTTAGCCTGAACTGGCACTTGACTGGGTTGACAATCAGCCCATGCTGGCTGAGCCTCTAAAAGAATTTCTGGAGGTGAGACAGGTATTACGTTTTGGAGATGGTGGTGATAAGGACGTCATAGATGCAAGTGAAAGGCAGGTCCCATAGAACCGAATCCATGAGGCGCTGGAATGGCTGTGCAATGTTCTTGAGGTCAAACAGCATGAGCAGGAACTAGAACAGTCCAAATGGGGTGATCACCGCCATTTTGTTGACATCCAGCGGGTGGACGGGCACCTGATGGTATCCACGGACGAGGTCCACTTTTCCAGCTGGGCAGAAAAGTCCTGGGTGTGTGGGTCAGGGTAGCGGTCCAGTGTTGTTGCATTGTTTAGTTGGCAGTAATTGATACATGGGTGCCACCCACTGCCAAGCTTCAGAACGATGTGGAGGAGTGAAGCCCATGAGCTGTTGGAGTGGCGAATCATGCCGAGGTGCTCCATATTCTCAAACTCTTCCCTGGCAGCGTGAGCTTGGTTGGGTTGAGGACCAGTGGGCCATGGGTGGCGATGTGGTGCTCCACTCCATGCTTGGCGGTGGATGATGAGAAGGTGGGCTGCGTGAGGACCAGGAACTCGGCGAGAAGCCGGAGAAATTCGTCTGTGGCGGATAGCATGCTAGACCGTCTGATGGAGTCCGCTCCACTGAGAATGCACGCATATGAACAGAAAGTGACGGCGTCGATCAAGCGGCGGTTTTTGATATCCACCAGCAATCCATAGGCGCATAGGAAATCCACACCGAGGAGGGGGACGGCCACTTTAGCTGTGACAAATTCCCAACTTAACCGTTCTCAGCCGAAACACAGCGCCACGTACCTAGTGCCTTAAGTGCGGGTGGGGCTGCTGTTAGCGACCCCCATGGGGGGAGGGAGGGCATATCCGCAGGACAGGAATGTCTACTCTTGACGCGGGCAGGATGGTCCTCTGCATGCCTGTGTCACATAGAAACCGCAGTTCGAAGATGGAGTCTTCAGTGAATAGCAGCCTACCAGTTCGGCCAACGCACATGGCTCCTACTGATGACCGTTTCCCGCCATGCTGGCCTTGGGTCTGTACTTCACGTTGTATAAACACAGGCCAGGGTCCCACCGCTGTTGAGAAGCTGCTGCTGTCGAGGTGACTGTTGTGTCTCCTGGCAGTGGTGAAAATGCTTGGGCAGGAAAAAACGTGGCGGCACAGTGCTGTTGACCACCCGGGAAATTTATCAGCCCCGTCAGCCAGAGCATAGCAGTCAGTGATGGCGGTGTTGGCCAAAGTAGCCCGTACCTAAGAAGGCAGCTGTCGTAGAAACGGTAGGATAAAGAGGAAGTCAGGCTTGTGCTCTCCCAGGAGAGCCAGCATCCTGTCCATGAGTTCAGGCGGCTTACTGTCACTGAGGCCTTGTAGAGATAAGAGCCGGCTGCCCCACTCAGCATCATAAAGTTCAAAAGTTTTCAACAAGTGAGCATGGAGTGTCTCGTATTTATTATCCTGCTGCGGAGAATTCTTGAAGAGTCACACTACTCTGGTTGCTGTTGAACTCCCCAGGGCCGACACACAATAGCATTTTGTCGCATCCGCGGTGATTTCACGCAACGCGAATTGCGCTTCCATCTGGGTGAACCAAGTCAAGGCTGACGACTCCCAGAACTCCGGCAGTTTGAGAGAAACTGCATTAGTCATCATGTTTGCGAAGAGCTGCCTCTGGAAACATCCAGCAGACAAACGTCGGGCCAGTGTGGAAGCTGGGAGAAAACATATAGACGAACAACTTCTCTCTTCGACTACACGAACGAGCGTATCGTTTATTTTTACTTTTTTAACCCTGCCTCAACAATATGGGCTTCCGTTACCATGGCTACACCCGGAGCCCTTAAAGTGAGCATGTCAACTTAATACAAACAACAAGCTATGGTGAATTATGTCCATAAGTCCACTACAGTGCACTCTTAAATATTTTACTCCCCCTCGGTGAGTTTAAAAAAGCACTGCCGTGGCAAGTTGTGTGTTAATCATTCCATTAAAAATGATCCTCCAGTTTATAGATCACTTCGGGTTTGTGGTCTTGCAGCTATGTGTCGTATTCCTTTGTTTCATTCCAGCAGGCAGGATGAATGGTCATGTGGGGGAGAAGAGAATGGGTTATTCTTGCTGTGATGGCTACCAGCTTGAGACTGATGTCAACCTGCACTGCGATCAGACTTGGATCACTGGACTAATGGTAAACAAGAAATCATTCATATACAAATTGCTTTACCTCAAGTTGCTATATCTATATCAATATAGATGTTGGGAAAAAAACTTTTGATACATAGCAGTACAAGCTTGTTTCATGCGTCGCGCACTCATCAGATGCCAACTAACTTGTACTGCTATTAAACGTTTTTTTCCTACATCTATATCGATGTTCCGCTCCTCATTTGTTGAGCACTTTCATCAACACCACTGACGGTTTCTGAAAAAAAAACGCTATATATATACGTATATATATATATATAGATGTAGGAAAAGATCACGTGTTTTGGGTTTTTTGAATGTCGCACCTCTCCCTTCCCCATTGGACGTTGCGCACGTGATGTGCATGACGAGGCAGTAAATGGTATGTCCTTTCCCGAGTAGCTTTATTGACAGCTGATTATTGCTTATGGCATGAAACAGGCTTGTACTGTCTCATAAAGAATTTACTTGACTCACTGGATTTTATATATATATAATCCAGTGAGTCAAGTAAATTTTCTATGAGACAGTACAAGCCTGTTTCATGCTATAAGCAATCATTAACGGGATTATTTTTGCTCCTTATTTGTTGAGCACTATCCCTACCGTTGAGTGTTTCTTTTAACAAAGGCATATATATATATATATATATATATATATATATATATATATATATATATATATATATATATATATCATCAGTTCCCTGGAGATGCCAGGGAAGAGGAAAAGAAGAAGGCCAAAGAGGTTTATGGATGTGGTGAGAGAGGACATGCAGGTGGCTGGAGTGACAGAGGAAGATGCAGAGGACAGGAAGAGATGGAAACAGATGATCCGCTGTGGCGACCCCTAATGGGAAGAGCTGAACGTAGTAGTAGTAATATTGTGTGTGTAAAGGCGGCACGGTGGCGCAGTGGTTAGCGTAGTCGTCGCACAGTAAGAAGGTCCTGGTTTCAAGCCCCGGGGTAGTCCAACCTTGGGGGTTGTCCTTGGTCGTCCTCTGTGTGGGATTTGCATGTTCTCCCTGTGTCTGCATGGGTATCCTCCGGGTGCTGCGGTTTCCTCCCACAGTCCAAAGGCATGGAGGTCAGGTGAATCGGCCATACTAAATTGTCCCTAGGTGTGAATGTGTGTTGACCCTGTGACGGACTGGCGGCCTCTCCAGGGTGTCTCCCCGCTTGCTGCCCAGTGACTGCTGGGATAGGCTCCAGCATCCCTGCGACCCTGAGAGCAAGTTAAGTGGTTTGGATAATGGAATGGATGGATATATATGCACAGCTTACAAATATGGAATTGTGACATTAACTAAATATCATTAGTGAATATTTTCAAAAATTCAGAATAACTTGTTTGTAAAGGTGGTATATTTCAAAGAAAGTCTTAAGATGCCTTCTGTGCCATAAAACAACTGTGATTTAATCATCAATTGTATGTTTTTGCTCTTAATAGTTTGTTACACCAATGTAATTTTTTGAGATGAACAAAACAAAATGTAATCTATAATGTGGATGTTTGTGATATTTCTTTCATGCAGACTTTTGCCATTTTCAACGAGATCCCAGAGCTGTGTCTACTTCCATGCAAAGAAGTATTCTCAGGAAAAATCCTTTTAGACACATGTGAAAATGTCTCTCTGATCGTCGTCTGCCCCAGCGTATGTCACCCAGTTCTCTATACTGGACTTCGTACTAATTTTATTCTGGACCGATTTGAGACTATTTCTGTTTATGTTGGTACAGTGCCACATCACAATCACTCTTGGATTTCCAGTTGATATCACTGGTTATTTAGATTTCTATCTGAGAAGGCTGGTTTTACTGGCCATAATATGAATATGACAGTTTTAGTACCCAGAGTTTTTTACTTGTGCTCAAAGAAGTCTTGCAGATTTAGTGCTGAAAAATATAAGAAAGGGTTGGCAAAACTAGAACTTGACTTTTAGGGGCATCCAGGTAGTGTAGCAGTCTACTCCATTGCCTACCAACACAGGGATCATCGGTTTGAATACCCTGTTACCTCCAGCTTGGTCAGGCATCCCTACAGACACAATTGGCCGTGTCTGCGGGTGGGAAGCCGGATGTGGGTATGTGTCCTGGTCGCTGCACTAGCACCTCCTCTGGTCAGTCGGGGTGCTTGTTCAGGGGGGAGGAGGAACTGGGGTGAATAGCATGATCCTCCTACGCCATACGTCCCCCATGTGAAACTCCTCACTGTCAGGTGAAAAGAAGCGGCTGGCAACTCCACATGTATTGGAGGAGATGTGGTAGTCTGCAGCCCTCCCCGGCTCAGCAGAGGGGGTGGAGCAGCAAATGGGATGGCTCGGAAGAGTGGGGGTAATTGGCTGGTTACAATTGGGGAGAAAAAGGGGGCAAATTCCACAAAAAAAACAAAAAAACCCAGAGCTCGACTTTTAGCAAACAAAAGGAAAGGGCATAAAGATCATTGTAGAAAGCTTTTACCACATTGAGTCCTGATGTAGAGCAAATGGTCTGTGAAAGTAATTCAATACTTTGATGCAATAGTGTCTTTTTTATTACCTTCCTATTTTATATGATTTATTTTATTTTACCTTTATATGGTGTATTTACCTTTTTATATTTTTAAATCCTTATTTCTCTAATATTGACTTTGTTGTCAAGAGCATCCGCAAGTAAAGCATTTCACTGCACCACTGTTTGCAACTGTTGAATAAGACAAACCTGAAACTTGGAGGTCTAGCCGGATGTGCTGTTCCGCCTCCGATCAAATCAATTTGCACGAGACAAGCCATCAGTCAGAAAGGTGGGCCAACCTGACTTTGAGGTGCTTTACTGTGGCAGCTTAAATTTCCCAGCCCTTTTTTCTGACGTTATTTGTTTACATCCCTCCACTCACCTGGTCACTTAGACCAGGGGTTCCCAAACTTTTCCATGCCAAGGCCCCCCAAATAGCATTAGCTTCTGGCCGGGGCCCCCCTTTTTGCAAGATGTCTTTAAAAACCCATTGACAATTCTACGCCAAATGTTAAAAAGAAGGGGAAAAAAACTCCTGAATATATTTCCTTACTTTTGTTAATGCAGTAATAATGACATTTATACTTCAAATTTTGATCCTTCCATTATATTGAATATTTCTGTTTTCCATTATAAGCATTTTTTGTTATAGAATATACTTGATCATAATATACATAATTCAATTTATTTTTCAAATTTTTTTTTTTAGCATTTTCCTTCATCTTCCCTCCAATTTGCTGAGGCCCCCTTGGCGTCCCCTGGTGGCCCCCACTTTGAAAACCACCGACTTAGACTAAAGCAATGAACCACGTAAAGGTGTTGTTGTGCACACTGTTTGAGCTGTGTCTAACTTTGCCTCATCTGTAGGTGGCAAATGGAGTTCAGGTGGAGGAGGAGAGAACCTCCTTCTATGGTGATGTTTGCACTGACCACGTCTCCTCTCTGCCAACTGCATTGAACAAGGCTGAATCCGTTATCCAAGGGTGGCACGGTATGCATTGTCCGGTTGATTTCTAATGCTTCCCTTTCAAAACTGCCTTGCCTAACAACTTCTTAAGTTTTAAAGTGCAGAGTGCTTCGCATACACTACACATTAACAGACCAAAAAAAATAAAAAACAAAAAACAAAAAATACAGCCCTGTAAAGGGCCAAAAACAAACAACTATGGGTGAAGTAAGCATAACGAATGGACACTCAATCTACACCATATTGATTAAAATCAATTAGTTGAAAAAAGGTACAGAGTCTGTGTTACGGCCCTAGTGCTGCGTGTCTAATTTTCCCTCTCCAGTTAATGCTCCGCCTCCTGTGGAATGGCTGATTGAGCCCAGGTCACCCCAATTGCTCATCAGCTGGGTCACCTGGGCTCCAAGGTGTAATGATTGCTCATCATTACACCTTGGAGAGAGACACCCAACAGTGCCAGTGGGCCATTGTTGGCAGCCAAAGCTTGAGAGAGAGACGGCCAGTGGGCCATTGTTGTCAATCCGGAGAGCGAGCTCTTGTCTTAATATCCATTGCTCCTTGTGAAGGAGCGTGAAGCTTGTAATTGCTCTTGTTTGTTTGTTTGTTTAGCTAAGCCTGGTTAAGAGCCAGCATCTTTAGTTGCCCTTTTGTTCTGTATTTTTGATTGAAGGTTATTTTTTTGTAAATAAATCTACTCTTTTTTGCACTTGGTTCTGCCTCTCACCTTTCTTATTCCCCCGGGACACTTTTATTTCCTTTGTTACTTCCCCTCATCCCCTAGACCTTTAACGGGGAACGTAACAATGTCCCACCGGCCGTCTCTCTCTCTCAAGCTTTGGCTGCCAACAATGGCCCACTGCAGGGTGTCTCTCTCCAAGGTGTATACCCAGCTGATGAGCAGTTGGGGTGACCTGGGCTCAATCAGCAGTTCCACAGGAGGCGGGGCATTGCCTGGAGAGGGAAAATTAGACATGCGACACTGGGGCCGTAACACCCCCTCCCATAAAAACAAACCCTAGGTTTGTATACTAGAGGGTAATTGTACATAACACACGGCACTGGGGCTGTAACAGTCTGCTAAATCATTTTCTACGGGCTGGTTCTTCTTAAATTTGGGGGCGCCAATTGCAGAGGCATGATTGCCTTTTGTGTTTAATCTAGCCCAGAGTCAAATGACCTTATTTCCCCCGTTTATCTGATACTGTGCTTCTATAACCATCGAATTAAACATTTTGTTGATTATGTACACAAATTATAGCAGCACAGCCTTACTTCTGTAGCGCTATCTATCCCTTTTAACTGTCAAGGACAATGCTCCTGAGTTCTCTATACAACTCGGTGTCCAATAAACTATTGAAGTATGCTAACTTCACTTCTTATGTGTTTAAAGTATGTTCTAAAGGCTCTAAATGTCTTACAGTGTCATCTGGTAACTCCAACTAAAAAGGTTGACTACCCCTTTAAGGAGCTTAAATATGGCACATGACCCCTTTAAGGCAATCTAACATGGTCTAGACACCTCAATGTGTCACAGAGTAATTTATATTAAAACGGTGGACTAGCCCTTTAAGGTTCTAAAATATGGTGTATTAGCCCTTTAAGGTTGTAAAAATATGGTGGACGGCCCCTTTAAGGCTAACTCAACATGTCACTTACCATAGCCTAGACACCACAGGAATAAACACACATGAATAATCCACACTCACACAGGTACATAGAATTATATATGCAAATGTATTATGAGTAATAATAGAATGAATGAAAGTAATAAGCCTCAATGGCTAACAAGCATCTGCATTCATATACACACAAATGAATCAGACCAACACATTAACATACAGCTCAACAACCCTATAACTAAGCCGGTAATAAAAATAAAAGAAAGTCAACCCCCAGTTGCAGGCCTGTTTCTTTATCGGGTACGTTGGGGCCCTAAGCCCTCTTCACTCCCCTTGGGAGCCTGCACATCCAGCTTGTACTCACAAAGAATGAATGCTCCTCTTCGTCTCGCGCTTCCCGCCACAGCGCAGCAGCAAACGTCAGGCAGGCAGCCCTCCTAGCTAACTAGCTAGTTAGCCGTTAATTTACTCAGAGTCAGACTTAGGAGTTTCCGCTTGGCTGCAGGGTAACAGTGGCTGGTGTGGCGATGTGTTACAGTAACCTCCGAGTGGCATGCCCTTTTCACGACAGGCAATTTCTGCTCGGGAATCACCAGGAGAGCCCTAATATAAATTTCCCAAGCATGCTAAAGTCATTGGCCCCTAGTAATTACAGTAGCGCTCTGACAATAGTCCTTTGTAAATACAGGGTATACTGTGATTTTTAGTTCCACTGTTAATGAGGGGTTGATGGTCACAATAGTGAGCATTACAATTAGACTATTTTAATCAAAATCCAATAACTAAGAATAATCTTTGCTCCCCATGGTTAAACTGGGTATTGAATAGATGCACTCATATGTATGCAGTCTCTTGTACATGATTACTCGCAGACTGGGGGAAATTCTAACTTTTCTTTTTCTGTCTCTTCCTTGAAGGTTGGGTGATCTTCCTGTCTGCTCTATTTGCTGTGATGTATGTGTGCAAGTGGGAGGAGTTTTAAGTACCACATCCACACATGTGATCGCTCAGGTTAAACAACACTTCATATGGAAGAAAGTTGAATAATTTCATGTGTTCATGATTATGGAGAGAAATGTTTCATCTCTCATCCAAGTGACCTCTTCAGTCTCCATTGACTGCAGGAATCCAATACAGAGGCATTATGACCAAAGCCGATTGGTTTCATATGCAAATTGCCGTGACCAATAACTACTAGAGTTAGAATGGCAATGGGTACTGTTAACAGGGGATTGGGGAATAATTGCAATCACAGAATTGTAAAATGATGATAGATGTACACTTACCCCCTCCCCTCGGTTCAGGGATGGTCATTCCCTCTTCACATAGATGGCCTCTTTTACAATGGAAGTCTATAGATGGAATGTTCAAACCATGCCCTTATAAGTTACATACTTCATTCAAACTTCAAACTTCATCTATCAGTTATCTTGACCGCTTATCCTGCTCTCAGGGTCGCGGGGGTGCTGGAGCCTATTCTAGCAGTCATTGGGCGGCAGGCGGGGAGACACCCTGGACAGGCCACCAGGCCATCACAGGGCTGACACACACACACACACACACACACACACACACACACACACACACACACACACACACACACACACACACACACACACACACACACACAATTCATTTCTAGGGACAATTTAGTACGGCCAATTCACTTGACTTACATGTCTTTGGACTGTGGGAGGAAACCGGAGCCCCCGGAGGAAACCACCGCAGACACAGGGAGAACATGCAAACTCCACACAGGACGACCCGGGATGGCCCACCAAGGTTGGACTACCCCGGGGCTCGAACCCAGGACCTTCTTGCTGTGAGGCGACCACACTAACCACTGTGCCACCATGCCACCCAAACTTCATTCAAACAAGTTGTATTTCATAACCTCTAAACTTTTCTTTTTGGGAAATCACAATTTTTCATACAAATTTCAGAAAATGGGAGAGTATTTTCTTACAACCCCAGGCTCTACAGGGTGCAACTAAAAAGGGGGACACATCAAAACCATTCAATAAACCAAGATGATTTATTACAAAGTAAAGAATAAATTCAATACAATGAAGTATGGATGTGTGTGTCAGTAAATCAGTGGTGTAAGGTAGTGCATGTGTGGGTGTATTTGCTGATCTTGTGTGTTGTCAAATGTAAAACCAAACAGGCCCAGGTGTATCCTCTCTGGTCTAATGAGCCATCTCTCAACCTGAAATACAATAAAGTTGAACAGAACAATCCAGAACCAATCCACTGGGGGAAGTGGTTCGGCACAATTGCCCCTGGCTAGAGTGGGCGATGTCATCAGAAATGGAGATATTTCAAGTATTTCAACAACATGGCACCCAGCAGGCGGCTTTTAGCGCTCACCAGCAGCTTTCAACTAGCCCACACAGTTTCCCCAGAAACTGCACTGTTCCAGTAATACTTGATGTTTGACCACTGTTACCTATCACAAATAAAATGAAATTAATCAGGAAGGGGGGGGGGTACGTGGTCCTTCTACTTCAGTGGGCCAAGGGGCAGAATACCCTTTTATTCCTTGCTACCTCCAAGGAATTTAACAATAAACCAGTAACAAAAGAAAATGTTTTCAGGTTACGAAGTGTTGAAATGATAGGAATTACATAAAGTGTCCAGACACAAACATCATAATTTATGTAATTTATTGTATGAATGAAATTCTTTTAAAAAAAATATGTTTTTTCAATATACTTTAATAAAACAAAATTGTTACAATAACTCAGTTGCCTTATTTTGAATGCCATGTTTAGGCTTTAGGATTCGATTTTTTTATTTTATCAACATTAGAAATCACTAGACATAAATGTTACTTAAAACAAAGAGGGAGTATCAGAAATGTTTGTGAAGCATGTGAATGTCCGTGTGTGACTGTTGTGTGGTTGTGCGTGCATGTACATGCTTTTTCTTTGCATTTTTGGTGTGCATGAAGTTTCTTTTGTGTACAGGTAGAAGTGTTATTGAATGTTGTGATTACCAATATTATCAAGGCACTTCACTTTAACACTTTGAGATATTATTGGCCTGGATATATCAACATTGGATCTTGCCTCAACTCCTCTGGCCACTGCTAATCTACAAAATCCAAATCACCATCGTGGAGCGCTTCGAAAGGAAGATCAGCCAGTTCCTTCGCAGGTGGCCAGGTCTGCTGTGAAGCCTAAGCAGCTTCGCTCTTTACGGGCATAACACCAAGGCAGAGCTTCCTCTCAGCAGTCTGCCAGAGGAGTTCCAAGCTCCAAGCTGATCCAGGAGGAGGTATGCACCAAGGTGGAGGAAGCTTGTTACAGCAAATGTGTGAGTATGTGCAATATGGGGCCTGGACCAAGAGGAAGCATACAGCCAGCTGAAAAACCACCTGGGCAGAAGTCTTGAAGGCGGAATCACACCAGTTTAAGTTTTTGGTCCAGTCAGTGTATGATGTCCTCCCGAGCCCTTCCAACCTGTTCAGCTGGGGCCTGGCAGACTCATCTGCTTGCCAACTCTGCCAGAAAAGGGGATCCTTGGAGCATATCCTGAGCTGCTGTCCAAAGGCCTTGGGAGAGGGGCGGTATCGTTGACGCCATGACCAAGTTCTATGGGATGTAGCAAACACCATCTGCACTGGGATCAGCTACAGTAAGCAGCAACACCCAACAAAACACACCATCGCCTTTGTTTGAACAGGGGAAAAGCCCCAGCCAAAGGCCCAGGGTGGGGTGCTTGCAACAGCAAGGGACTGGCAGTTCCTGGTTGACCTAGGGAGACAAATGAGGTGCCCGGACACCATCGCAGCTTCCACACTCAGGCCAGACATGGTCCTGCTGCCCATGGCAACCAAGCACGTGGTTTTGCTAGAGTTAACTTTTCCCAGGGAAGATCAGATGGAGGAGACAAAAGAAAGGAAGAGAGCCAGGTATGCTGATCTGGTAGCTGAGTGTCAGAGGAATGGGTGGAAGGCCCACTGTGAGCCAGTTGAAGTGGGCTGCAGGGGCTTTGCAGGCCAATCTCTACACCAGGTGCTGGGACTCATGGGGATTTGTGGGCTGCAAAGAAGAAGAGCCATTAGGAACATCTTGGAAGCTGCTGAAAAGGCTTCCCATTGGCTCTAGGTGAAGAAGGGTGATGCGTGACGTAATGTGCTACCTGCAAAACAAGTCGGGGCTTGATCACCCCCGGCTGGGTCGCTCGGGTGAGGGTGTCTGATGTTAAGCCCTGAAACACCTGATGATGTGTCCAGGTTGCACCACGTGGTGTATCAAAGAACTATAAAAATAAATGTAAAATGTAAATAAGAAATATTTGTAACTACACGTTTGTTTGTTTTTTTTAAACCACATTAGCAGTATAAAACCACTTCACATTTAAACACTGAAATGTATGCCATTTCAACAGTGCCCTGGCCCCTAAAAGCTTTTCAAAACAAAACCCAGTCCCATGGGTTGTAATGTTTTCTACTCCTCCATTGGCTGCTGTGCATTATAAGTACCTATCCCATTGGTTGTTATAGTTTGAATGTTTCTCCATCTTATTGGTTGCTGTCCAACCGAAATTAGGGGTGTGACGCTGGGCAACATAAACTGTATGATTCTTTGTTGAACCACATTAGCAGCTGATGAGTGCGAGACGCATGAAACAGGCCTGTTCGTGCGTCTCGCACTCATCAGCTGCTAATGTTTTTTTCACAATGACCAAATGCGCCGGCTTAAGGTCATTGCATTTTTTGCATGTTCATTTCTGAAGCTACTCATATGGGCATTAAACCTAATTTTAAAAGGGCCCTCTGTTAATCCCACATAAGTGTCACCGATGCCTGGTAGATGACTCCCTCTGTCTGGCATTTTCCTTCAAGAGGACACGATGCCTTAACACGACATTTGCAGTTGGAGGTGTTTGGTTGTGGTGAGGGGGTCTGTGCCTTGGCCATGATACTTGTGTTGTGAGATGAAATAACCTGCTGAACATTTGGCATGCAGCTGTAGCTCATAAATGTATTTATTATTAATAAGTAAATAAATTTAAACTTTTGAATGAGTGCCCCAGACCATCTATTGCAAAACATTTTTCAAAAGGAACACAGTCAAAATTAGCTATTTCTTCTTCTTTTGGCTTGTTCCCTGTTTTTCAGGGTGTCACCACAGCATATTTTATAGTTTCCATCGGTATCACGTGAGGGCACAGCACCAATGGTGGCCATTGTTAACCCAGGCCTCAACTAATCCAGTATTGTCTTGTCAATCTGCATACTGATTTGACAAAATTTTACGTTGGATGCCCTTCCTGACACAACCACTAACTTTATGGACTGGGGCACAGGTAAAGCCCTGGATGCCATCCTAGTATTCATGGACTTGTGCCCATGCCTGTTGCCACAAAGAAATAATGTATGAATAATATATATAAATAAAATTATCATTTATAATCTGAAGTTTGTGTTTCCTTGGGTTCTCTGTCTTACACTTAGTATGAAGATCTAAAACAATTAAGCTGTGACAAATATGTAAAAATAGAGGGAATTGGGGGCAAATATTTTTTGCAGCATTGTACATTAATTCAGTAAGTCTTTCTTTTAAGTTAGTCTTGAAGTCAATTAGGTTCTCTACGCTGTTAAAATTATTTTTGTGTGGAGTGACAAAAGTCCTTACTTTTATTCATAGAGCACTAACCATAACTCAGGATCTCACTCACCTCCTTAACCCATTCTTCACATTGCTTCCATCTGGTCGCAGGTACAAGTCCCTCGCTTGGAAACAGGCATGCTTTCATATGTTCCTTCTGCCTGTGAACTTCTAAGATTTTCTAAGTTCTGTAAGTGGTTATATTACTTTCTGACAGGCAGACCTCAGACAGTGAGAGCAGGTACCAGCTACTCATCTACCATAGTTCTCAACACAGGAGCACTGCGGGGTTGTTGCCTTAGTCCCTTACTCTACAGTCTCATCAGTGTTGCCAAATATAATAACAGCATAGTGAAATTCACAGATGACACTACAGTAATTTGACTGATAAATTACAACGATGAAGATGCCTATAGGAAGAACGTGAGGGAACTAGCCATATGATGTCAAGATAATCTCTCCCTAAATGTTGAGAAAACAAACGAGATAATTGTTGATTATAGGAAGTCAAAAAAGGTTCAGACACCAGTTTACATCAGTGGTGTCCCTGTTGAAATTGCGAATAACTTTTTAGGCATTCAGATCTGACTCCCTCTCCTGGTCATTAAACACAATTTGCATCATTAAGAAGGCACAACAGAGACTACACTTAATGAAATGTCTTGAAATTTTCAGAATATCCACAAAAAACCTGGTCAATTTCTATCACACTACCATAGAGAATCCTTACTGGTAGCATACTGGTGTGGTTTGGCATCCTGACTGAACAGGACCAAAAACAACTGAGAAGGATAGTAAAAACAGCCTCAGAAATCTTAGGAGCAGCACTGCCGCAGCTTCAGGATATTTACACAACCCATTATAGAAGGAGGGCCCTTAGTATCATGGAGAACCCTAGCCACTCAGCACATGGGCTGTTCTCAATTCTTCCCTCAGGATGCTTGCAGAGCATCAGAGCATGGACCAGCCACCTCAAAGACAGTTTTTACCCCCAGGCGGTCAGAATAATGAACAGTAGGCGCCTTACATAACTTTGGTGAGAGAGCTAGGGCATATGTATTTCATTGCATTTGAAGGTACATGGTACTTTTTATATGTATATGACAATAAGGTGAAACTTGAACTTGAACTTCTATGTCATGTGGTATGTATATATGTATTTACATGTATTTATCTTCATATCTTTTCAGTCCACCATTTCCCCCCAAACCTGTCTGATAATGGAGTGCCCCAAAGAACTACAGTCAGCCCACTTTCATTTCTATTCCAGTCAAGAGGAGTGACTTACAGAAGGTCCTGAAAAAGATCATAACACTAAACATTGTAAGCGGAGTGCTATTTAAAGCCAAGGTCAAGATCAGGTCCCATGTCAACTAGAACATCAATAAAACAACCAAAATCATACCATGAGGTGACACCCTGAAACCCTGTAAGTGCAGAACTACTTCACCCATCATTAGCTCTGTGCTTGCGCTCACATCTTGGGGCTGTGGAATCTCTTTGCCAGGCCCTGCTCTCTGCGCATCATTGGTGCACTGAGCTTGTTCCTTCTGCCATTTAAGTTCTAAACTCACTGAACCTCTAAACCCTTGTATCAATGTATCGTTGTCTCCCTGTCCTGTATGTGAGGCTCTGCAGAAAAGGTGAAAACAAATATCCTCTTGTGAGGGCAATAAAGTTTCTAATTCCTTTCATCCATCCAGCCATCCATCCATTATCCAAACCGCTTATACTGCTCTCAGGGTCGCTGGAGCCTATCCCAGCAGTCATTGGGCAGCAGGCAAGGAGACACCCTGGACAGGCCACCAGGCCAAAAACACACACACACACACACACACACACACACACACACACACACACACACACACACACACACACAGCAAATCCACACAGACACAGGGAGAACATGCAAACTCCACACAGAGGACAACCCGGGGCGATCCCCAACGTTGGACTACACTGAGGCTCAAACCCAGGACCTTCTTGCTGTGAGGCAACTGCGCTAACCACTGTGCCACTGTGCAGCCTAATTCATTTCATCAAATTATTATTTTTTTGTGAGGTGATTGGGTATAGTTCAATAACTAAAGGGCAATCTTTATGGTACCACTTGTGTGGTGTTCCCGACACAGAATATTAACCAGTGTGGGTTGGTTGGTTTTGAATGTGCACATTCAAATGTGATTGGTGCTGAATGAGGTGGAGGTCAGCTATTGGTTGTTCCTGAAGAGTATATAAGGCAGAATCGCCACCAAGGCGTTCTCTTGGTACTCCGCGCTACTCGGGATAGCTAGGTTGTTACAGCGTAAGAATAAATATACTACGTTACTGTCATAAGTCTGCCGTGTGCACTTTCCAGTTATCTACTTAAACAGTTTTAGAACAGTATTAGTGTTTCATACACGACAGTTTGGCGACGAGGATGGGATGTTTAAGTTGGAAGTGACAGAGTTAGCATGTCAAGCAGCTCCAGCGAGGCAGAAGTAAACGACGAACAACCCGTGAGACGTTCGGTGAGTGAAAGGACCGTCGAACATTCGGTAAGCCAGAAGATTTCCACTTCGAGGAAAGTGAGGAAAGTTTTGATAGTTATCGCCAGCGCTTAGAGCAGTACTTCGCAGCAAATGGATTGGACACTCGAGATGAGAAAACCAAAGCGGTATTTCTTACGGTGGTAGGAAAAAGGGCGCATAGCTTGCTGATGGATTTGTGTGCGCCAGATAAGCCATCGGGTAAAACATATGAAGTGCTGGTGGGAATGCTAGAAAAGCACTACATCCCGAAAACCAACTTTATTGCCGAGAGATGCAAGTTTCACGGAAGAAACCAAAAGGAAAACGAAACAATAAGTGAGCATTGCAAGTTTGAGAAAGTTAGCAGCCACATGCAAATTTGGAACATTTTTAGATGAAGCACTGCGTGATAGGTTTGTCTGTGGAGTTAAGAGCAGTGAGCTAAGAGATCGGTTACTCAATGCGGCTCACACAACAGACTTAACGTTACAGCTCGCAGTTGAAATGGCGCTTTCTTTTGAGGTAACAAAAGGCAACAGTGCGCAACAGTTTGCACAGAAAGGCTATAAAGCTAATGTTGTAGAAAAGAAGGCTAACCTAAAGCATAGAGAGGCTACGGTAAAGTCTACAGCTAATGGAAAGCCCTGCTATCGCTGCAATGGAAAAGGCCACAGACCGGATGAATGCAGGTTCAAGGACGCAGAGTGTCACCAGTGCAAGAAAAAGGGACACATCGCACAAGCATGCCGTTCACCTAAAGAAGGAAGCTATGGCAAGGCATCGAAAGGGACCAGGCATTTGTAATGTTGCAACGCTCTCAAGCACGGGACATGTACAAATTCCAGCGCTATCAAGCAGCAGGGAAGACTCAGCACGTCCTCAGCACGTGGACCAGAGCAACGCTCACAGTCTTCGGGCAGATGGAGATCCTATCCAGCCTCAGCTCTGCAGTGCCAGAGACGACTGCTGTGTGCCGACAAGGTGCATGGTGGATGCTGTACAGAACATTGACACTGGTCAGACATTGGACAGTGGAGGGGCCGAACTTTTTTCAATGGACACGGGTAAAGGTGACATTGTGAAACCTTACTATGTGTATGTCAGTGTAAATGGTACAAGGGTGAAAATGGAGGTAGACACTGGCGCAGCCGTGTCAGTGATATCTGAAACCCTACTTAAACGCAGGTTTAAAGATGTGAAACTTAGTCTGTAATGTCCGTAGATGCCTTGTCTTACTGACATAAGAATAATTCAAGAACGAGCCGACTTCGTAGGTTCTTAACTGTGTAGCTTTTACTAGCGTTCATCCGACATACAACCTTCATAACATGCGCGTCTCACTTCCTGTATACGTCACACGCACTGCACGTACACCCGTGAGTAGGTCAAGTTAAACACGTGACCTTTCATTCATTACATCTCCCCCTCTAAAATTATTTTCTAAACATTTCTCTGAACATTTACTGCCAACAATTTTAACCTGTATATCACCCCCCTTTTCACAAAGAAATAAAAAATCTCCCACAGTACACAAGTCCATACGCCTCACAAATCCAGCCGGATTGCTGGCTTGCTCACCCTGCCAGAGCGAGTAACATATGGTGTGGAAGTTGGCATTTCTGCTGCTCGGGACTCATCCATGTTTCCACTCTCCCCTGGAGTGACATGGTCAGGATCCCTGCTGACAAAGGTGAGTGTTTTAGGTGTGGCCAACAGGTGGCGCCTGTTCCTTCTGTAATGTTCACCTTGAGCTGTCTCCACTATGTAGGATCTGGGAGTGGAGCTCTGACTGTGAACAACTGCTGGCATTGTCCATGTTTTCTGTCCATCAAGTTTGGTGAGTACTGCGTCACCCGAGTTCAGTGGGCGCAGTGTCCGCACGCCGTTCCTGCGGTCGTAGTAGAAAGCCTGCCTCGATTTGGCTGCGGCGTCAGCGGTTTTGATCAGTTCCTCTTTAGGCCAGGCCGGTTTCAGGTTATGCTGCAATGTGGGTAAGGTGGTTCTGAGTCTCCTACCCATGAGCAATTCCGCTGGACTGGCTCCAGTGGAAGAAGAGGGTGTAGCTCTGTATGTCAACAGGGCGAGGAGAGGGTCTTCCTGCCTTAATATGCTTTTGGCTATCTGAACAGCCCTCTCTGCCTGTCCATTACTCTGGGGGGTAGTGTGGGCTTGAAGTCACCTGGATGAAATCATAATCCTCACTGAACCTCCTCATCTCTTCTGAAACTAGCTGTGGCCCATTATCGCTAACTACAATTTCAGGGATACCAAAACGTGCAAATGTAGCCTTCAGCCTAGCTACAACCTGACTGCTAGTAGTTGTTGGTAGATTTAGGATCTCCAAAAACCTGGAATAATAGTCAGACACTATCAAGTAGTTTTGCTTTTTGTACTCACACAGGTCTATGCCAACTTTCTGCCATGGTCTGGATGGGAGCTCACTTGACATTAAAGGCTCTTTTCTCTGTGTGTTCTTGTGTTCTCTGCAGAATTGACATTGCTGTATCTTTGTTGTAATGTGCTCTGTCATTTTGGGCCACCACACTGACTGGCTAGCTCTCTCTCTGCACTTAACTATCCCCTGGTGCCCGTCGTGTATTCTGTCTAAGATCACCTCCCTCATCTCTGTGGGAATGACGATACGACTGCCTCTGATGACTAAACCATCTACCGCAGATAACTCCCCTCTCACCTGATAAAAGTCTCTGACTGTCTCCGGCACTTTATCGACATACTCAGGCCAGCCGTGTCTGATGAAGCACAACACTGTCTGGAGCTGCAGATCCCCATCCGTGCTCTGTTTTATCTCCTGCATCCTTTGAGGTGTGGCAGGCACCTGGCACACGATGGCATCAATGTGCGCTGCAACATCATCATGAGAAGCACCATCTCCGTAGCGCTGCTCTGGGCCTCTGGAGAGTGCATCAGCCACAGCTAAAGTTTTGCCTGGTGCGTATTCAGCCACTGCATTGAAACGCATCAGCCTCATTAACAGTCTCTGGCACCTAATGGGCACATTATCCAAGTCTTTGCTGTTCATGAGAGGCACTAGTGGTTTATGATCGGTGACAAGTCTGAAATTGTCAAGCCCAAACAAGTACTTCTCGAACCTTTCACATGCCCAGACGCTGGCTAAGCACTCTTTCTCGATCTGTGCGTACCTTGTCTCTGCGTCACTCAGCCGTCGGGAGCAGTAGGCCACGGGCTTCCAGTGTTCCCCGTGCTGCTGGAGCAGAACGCCTCCCAGCCCGTAGCTGCTGGCATCTGCTGACACCACCGTAGCCTTAGTGACGTCATAAAAGGTGAGTACCGGGGCGGTGGCGAGTGCTGCTTTAAGGTCTTGGAATGCTGTGTTCTGTGCAGGTCCCCACAGCCACTCTGTCGTTGCTTTAAGCAGTCCATAAAGCGGCTGACCTACAGTGGACAGCTCTGGGACGTATTTTGCCAAATAGTTCACCATCCCGAGGAACCTCTTGAGTTCCGTCACGTTCTGGGGCTGAGGAAAGTTCTCTATTCCGGCCACTTTGTCCGGGTCAGGTCTGATGCCTGCCTCGTCGATGATGTGACCAAGGAAGCGGACTTGTTTCTGTTTGAACTTGCATTTCGCTTGGTTCAGTTTGAGACCTGCTGTTTCAATGACCCCCAGCGCCTCTGCTAGGCGCCGGTCATGGATTTCCTCATTCTCTCCATGTATAAGGATGTCATCCATGTACATCTCTGTGCCCTCTAGCCTGGTCAGAGTTTCCGCCATCTTTCTCTGGAAAATCTCTGGAGCACTTGTTATACCAAATGGAAGGCGGCAGAAAGCATACCTCCCAAATGGGGTGATGAAAGTGGTGAGCCCCCTGCTGTCTTCATGCAAGGGGATCTGGTAAAACCCACTTGCTGCATCCAACGTTGTGAAGAACTTTGACCCTGCGAGCCTTGGCATTATTTCCTCCATAGTGGGCAGCACGTATTTCTCACGTTTCTCCGCTCGATTCAGCCTCCTGAGGTCAGCGCAGCAGCGAACCTCTTTCTTGTTCGGTTTCAGCACCGGCACCATAGCGGCGCACCATTCTGTGGGCTGAGCCACTTTTTCAATAATGCCCTCATTTTCCATGCGCTGCAGTTCTTTCTTAACCAGTGGTACAAGTGGCAGTGGTATCCGTCTGGCTGTATGCAACGCGTATGGCTGGGCACCCTCCACCAGAGCTATTTTCACTGGGTCTGTTTTCAGCAGTCCACTTGAACCGAAAACTCCACTGACCTCATTCATCCGCTTCACTAGACCCATCTCCACTGCCTCTGGACGACTCAGCAGACAGCTGCCTCTCCCCTTGATCACATACACTGGAAAGGAGTATTGTTTCTCCTTGTAGTTGGTTGTGGCTTGAAACTGTCCTATGCAGCTGATGTTTCCACCTGGGCTTATGAAGCATGTGTCAGGAGGTCCCAGTTTTATGTTTGGCTTCAGCTTTTTAAATGTCCCTTGGTTGATAACAGTAGCGTCAGCCCCCGTGTCAATTTTAAAGGTTATTGGTACATCACTTATTGTTAAACTAACAGTCCAATCTTCCTGACTGCTCTCTTTGCCAACTTCTCCCAGAAAGTACAGCTGTTTAACCTCTTCAGTGACTTCTCTCACCGCTTTAGAGTGACATACACGCTCCCAATGTCCCTTTTTATGACACTTGTTGCACTTACTGTTCGTTGCAGGACACTTCCGCTCATCGGTGTGCTGCGTCTTGCCGCACCTCCCGCATTTATCTACTTTGTTGGTTGCAGGTCTGCTGCCACCATGACGCTGTCCGCCCTTTTTGTTTTGGCGTCCGTCCCGCCGTCGGACAACATTGACGTTAGCCAGCTGAGCCTCTGGTTGGTTAGCTTGGAGGCTGAGCTGCTTTGTTATTGCCTCCGCCTGGCGCACTTGTTCAATGACTTTCACCAGAGTAAGGTCCGCTGTGAGCTGGAACTGACGGGAGAGCACCTTATCTTTTATGCCCACTACCAGACGATCTCTGATATGTTCATCCCTCTTGTCCCCAAACTCACAGTGTTCAGACAGCTCATACAATGTCCGGATGTACATCTCCGCTGTCTCTCCTGGCTGCTGGCTACGTTGATAGAAGCACGCCCTCTCATGTATGATGTTACGGCGGGGAATAAAGTAGTCGTCGAACCTTTTCAGTACGATATCATAGTCCACTTTATCACCCTCCGCCGCGAAGTCAAACGAGCTGAATATCTTTTCAGCCTCGCTGCCCATTGCATAAATCAGCGAACTCACTTGAATCTCCCCGTCGTCTTTATCCAGCTTTGTCGCGAGCCTGAAGCGCGAAAACCGTTGTTTCCACTCCGGCCATTCAACGGGGCAGTCAAACTTGAATTCACTCGGCGGATTAAACTTCGGCATGACCGCTCGTGTTCCGATACACAGACTATTCTGACACCATGTAATGTCCGTAGATGCCTTGTCTTACTGACATAAGAATAATTCAAGAACGAGCCGACTTCGTAGGTTCTTAACTGTGTAGCTTTTACTAGCGTTCATCCGACATACAACCTTCATAACATGCGCGTCTCACTTCCTGTATACGTCACACGCACTGCACGTACACCCGTGAGTAGGTCAAGTTAAACACGTGACCTTTCATTCATTACATAGTCCTGCAAATTGTGTGCTGAAAACCTACAGTGAGGAATCATTGCCATTGATAGGAAAATTCGCAGCAAAGGTGAAATGCAAGGAACGCTCAGAAAAGCTAGAACTACTAGTCGTGAAAGGAAGAGGTCCTGCATTAATGGGCAGAGACTGGAAAAGTCAATTAAAGCTAGACTGGTCAAGAGTCAACAGAGTGGCTCCTGATACAGTGGATGATGTGTGTGCCAGACATGCATCAGTGTTCAAACCTGAGCTAGGCAAGTTAAAAGGTATTGAAGCCAGACTACATGTAGTTCCAGATGCAGTGCCCAAGTTCTGTAAGCCTAGAAACGTGCCTTATGCATTAAGAGAAGCTGTAGAGAGAGAACTGGCAAAATTGGAAGCTGAAGGTGTCATCTCACCCATTAATTACAGTGAGTGAGCAGCTCCAATAGTTTGTGTGCCTAAAAAGGATGATAGTGTGAGAATATGTGGAGACTACAAGGTCACCATCAATCCATGGTTGAATGTGGAACAGTATCCACTACCCAAAACCCAAGATTTATTTGCTAAACTAGCAGGAGGTCAGCAGTTTACCAAATTAGACTTGTCGCAGGCTTATCAGCAAGTTCTGTTAGAGGACAATTCAAGACATTACCAAACTATCAACACACACAGAGGGTTGTATCACTACAATAGGTTACCCTACGGTGTTGCTAACACCCCTGCTATTTTTCAAAAGATTATGGATCAAGTTCTTCAGGGCATGGAAGGGGTCATCTGTTATTTAGATGACATCTTAATTACTGGAAAAGATACAGAAAGGCACCTGACTAACTTGGAAGAGGTGCTTAGTAGACTTGAAACTTACAATCTCAGGGTTAAAAGAGAGAAGTGTGCATTCATGCAGAACAGCGTTTCATACTTAGGGCATGTCATTGATGCCAGGGGCATACATCCAATGAAGGAAAAGACAGATGCTATTCAGAGGGCTCCAGTTCCGAAAAATGTAACTGAACTCAGGTCATTCTTAGCTCTGTTAAACTACTATGGGAAGTTTATCCCTAATCTATCTACTCTGATTCATCCAATGACAGCGTTGCTGCATAAAGATGCAACCTGGGAATGGTCAGAGAAATGTCAAAGTGCATTTGATAGTGCAAAGAAGTCTCTTCAGTCAGATAAATTGTTAGTACATTTTGATGCATAGATACATGTCATACTAGCATGTGATGCTTCTCCTTATGGAGTTGGTGCTGTAATTAGCCACAAAATGAAAGATGGAAGTGAGAGACCTATCGCATTTGCATCCAGAATGTTAACTAAAACAGAACAGAATTACTCTCAACTGGAAAAAGAGGCACTGGGTCTTGTTTTTGGAGTTATGAAATTCCATGAGTATCTTTATGGAAGGAAATTCTTGTTATTGACAGACCACAAGCCACTGTTGAAAATTCTGGGGCCTAAAACAGGTGTGCCAACACTGGCCGCCGCTAGATTACAAAGGTGGGCTCTAATTTTGGCAGTGTATACATACGAAATCCAGTACAAGAAGTCAGAGCAGCATAGCAATGCTGATGCTTTATCAAGATTACCTGTGAAGCCTGATGTAGATGTGGTGTCAAACCCAATTTAGAGAGTGTCTTACCTGGAAGACTTACCTCTTACTGCTAGAGAAATAGCCAAAGAAACAGACAGAGATCCTGTGTTAAGAGTGGTTAAACAGTTGGTGTTAACTGGATGGCCTAAACATGTACAGGATGAGTCACTGAAGCCTTATTTTCAGAGAAAATTAGAGCTTAGCATTAAGGATGATTGTTTATTATGGGGTTACCGTGTGGTATTGCCTGATAAACTAAGAGACAGGCTATTGTCGGAATTACATGAGCACCACTGGGGAATAGTTAAAATGAAGTCCCTCGCCAGAAGTTTATTCTGGTGGCCTACATTAGATGACAGTATTGAACGTGAAGTGAATCAGTGTACTACACTGCTCAAAAAACTAAAGGAACACATAAGCAATGCAATGTAGCTCCAAGTCAATCACACTTTTGAGATATCAACCTGTCCAGTTAGGAAGCAACACTGATTTGTGAATCAATTTCACCTGTTGGTAAATTGTCTAATTTCCACCAGGTGGAAATTAGACAATTTGCAAGACAACCCCTATAAAAGGAATGGATTTGCAGGTGGTGGCCACAGACCATTTGCCTGTCCTCATCTTTTCTGGCCGATCTTTGTTTAGTTTTTCATTTTGCTAGTGCCCTCACCACTAGAGGTGGCATGAGGCGGTATCTGCAACCTACAGAAGTTGCTCAGGTAGTGCAGCTCATCCAGGATGGCACATCAATGCGTGCTGTGGCAAGAAGATTTGATGTGTCTCCCAGCACAGTGTCCAGAGCATGGAGGAGGTACCAGGAGACGTGGAGGGGGCTGCAGGAGGACAACAACCCCGCAGCAGGACCGCTATCTGGTCCTTTGTGCAAGGAGGAACAGGAGGAGCACTGCCGGAGCCCTACAAAACGACCTTAAACAGGCCACTAATGTGCAGGTTTCTGCTCAAACAGTGAGAAACAGAATGCATGAGGATGGTATGAGTGCCCGACGTCCACAATTGGGGCCTCTGCTCACAGCCCAACACCGTGCAGCCCGATTGACCTTTGCCAGAGAACATCTTGGTTGGCAGATTCGCCATTGGCGCCCTGTGCGCTTCACAGATGAGAGCAGGTTCACACTGAACACATGTGACAGACGTGAGAGAGTCTGGAGACGCTGTGGAGAACGTTCTGCTGCCTGCAACATCCTCCAGCATGACCGGTTTGGCGGTGGGTCAGTGATGGTCAGGGGAGGCATATCCTTGGAGGGCCGCACAGACCTCTACGTGCTAGCCAGAGGTACCATGACTGCCATTAGGTACCGGGATGAGATCCTCAGACCATATGCTGGTGCAGTGGGCCCTGGGTTCCTGCTCATGCATGACAATGCTCGTCCTCATGTGGCCAGAGGGTGTCAGCAGTTCCTGTATGTCGAGGGCATTGATGCTATGGACTGGCCTGCACGTTCCCCAGACCTGAATCCAATCGAGCACCTCTGGGACATCATGTCTCGTACCATCCGCCAACGCGATGTCGCACCACAGACTGTCCAGGAGTTGACCGATGCCCTGATCCAGGTCTGGGAGGAGATCCCTCAGGAGACCATCCGTCGTCTCATCAGGAGCATGCCCAGACGTTGTAGGGAGTGCATACAGGCACGTGGAGGCCACACACACTACTGAGCCTCATTTTGAATCGTCTTGAAGAATTTCCACAGAAGCTGGATCAGCCTATGTTCTCATTTTCCACTTTGATTTTGAGTATGATTCTGATTCCAGACCTTAATGGGCTAATGATTTTGATTTTCATTGATCATTCTTAGGTTATTTTGCTCTAAACACATTCCTCTGTCTAATAAATAAAGATTTTCAGCTGAAATATTTCATTCATCGAGGTCTATATTGTGTTTTTAGGTGTTCTCTTTATTTTTTTGAGCAGTATATTTGTCAGCAGCAGCGTAGTATGCCTGCTACCGCACCGATACATATATGGAAATGGTCTTCGAGTCCATGGGAAAGAGTACATCTTGATTTTGCTGAGGACCACAAGCAGATGTTTTTAGTAGTGATGGATGCCTATGCTAGATGGCCAGAGATGGTTCCCATGACCACTACTACTTCATCTAAGACAATTGAAGCAATGAGAAATTTATTTGCAGCTTATGGGTTGCCTAAAGAGGTTGTAACTGATAACGGACCTCAGTTCGTATCGCAAGAGTTTGAGTCATTTTTGACTAAAAATGGAGTAAAACACATCAAGTCACCTGTATACCATCCTGCAAGTAATGGTTTAGCTGAAAGATTGGTCCAAAAGCTTAAGAAATCCCTTGCAAAGAATAGAGCCATTGGTGGTATGACGCTTGAGCACTGTGTAGCAAATTTTCTGATTGGGTACAGAAACACACCCCATACTAAGACAGGAAAGACCCCAGCTGAGCTATTTCTGAGAAGACAGGTGCGAACCAGGTTGTGTCTTATCAAACCAAAGTTCTCTCAGAGAATGCAGACCGAGTCTGAACCAAATCTTTCTCGTGTTAGGTCTTTTAAGGTTGGTCAACACGTGTTGGTAAAAAATTACAGGGGAGGGGAGAAATGGTTGAATGGAGTTATAAGTGAAGTGTTGGGTCCTGTCACATACAGTGTTGAAGTAAATGGAAATTGTGTGAAAAGACATGTGAACCAGATGTTGGGTGTCAAGGGAAATCCAAATCAGACTCAAATGGACTCTTGTGCTAGAGCTTCTTGGGAGATTGATGATTTCAATGCAGACACTGATGTGTCAGAACATCCTGAACCATAGGTTGTGGAAGAACGACCTGTAGAACCACCACCGCCAGTTGTGGAAAGGAACACTCGTCCTGTGAGAGACAGACGTCCTCCTGATAGACTGAACTTGTGACTGACATGCAGATTGGTTATTGAAAAAAAAAGAGAAAAGAAATCTGTAATGTAATGTATGGTTACTGTTGAAGAAATACTGTACATGGTTATGAGCTTAAGAGCAAAAAGGATATGTTAGAATCCTAGAAAAAAAAAAGAAGTTTGAATTTACAGGGGAGGAGCTGTGGTGTTCCCAACACAGAATATTAACCAGTGTGGGTTGGTTGGTTTTGAATGTGCACATTCAAATGTGATTGGTGCTGAATGAGGTGGAGGTCAGCTATTGGTTGTTCCTGAAGAGTATATAAGACAGAATCGCCACCAGGGTGTTCTCTTGGCACTCCGCTCTACTCGGGATAGCTAGGTTGTTACAGCGTAAGAATAAATATACTACGTTACTGTCATAAGTCTGCCGTGTGCACTTTCCAGTTATCTACTTAAACAGTTTTAGAACAGTATTAGTGTTTCATACACGACAACTTGTTCCTTGTTTGTGTTGCTCTGTTCTGTTATGCAGAGCCACAATTGCAACCCACAAAATGTACTTGAACACAGCTGAGTCTTGTTCAGGGTAGAATCAGTCTGCTTTTGAACTCAAGCATAAATGAGTCTTGACCTAGGAAAAATTGTCATTTGGTCTATTTGACTGTTTGAGTTGCTACTTTTTATTATGCAGCACCATACTCAAGAAATTGACGCATGCTTATTCTATTTTACAAAGTGCTGCTACAGTGAGTTTTCCCTGGTTAAAATAGTTGCACTTGTGGATGGAATGTCAGTCTGTTTAATTGGGGGGCTTTGCCTCCACCCAATTAGCCTTTTACTGTTTAATTAGTTTTTGGCTATTTTATGTTTCTACAACATTTGAAATGTGAGATTTATGTTCATAGCAAATATCTTGCTATGACATACTTACTAACAGTACTATAAATACAGGAACAAGTTCTGTTACCCATTCATATATGTTAGCATTCTCAGTCTTCCTAAATATGTGTATTTGTATGGACAAACACAGTTAATAACTTCAATTGTTGAATCCAAAGGTACAAATGTGAACGGGGCCTAAGAAAGGATGTGAAACTCTGCATTGTGATCAAAATTCTAAACCTTTCAAACACATTGAATGGTCATAAGTAAACTGAAGACTCATAAAAAATGGTAAGAGACAATTTATCTTAAACATTCTTCAGAACACAGTACACATATTTTAGATAGTTTACAAAAATATTTACACAGTTTTTATTTTCATTTTGTAATGATTTTAGAACCAGAAAAAAAAACTGAATTGTATGATTGTCCTTTTGTCTCTTTCTTAAATTTTATATATTAAACTAAAATGAGACATTATACACAACACCGAAAGGTGTAGAGAACAGTGAAATACAGTTTGGTCTTGCAGAAGTAAAAACGAACACATTTAAAGTTCACTTGAAGCCTTTACTGGCACAGATGGAGAGTCACATTTTTACTGGCTTCATATCTTTACAGTCCACCATTTCCCCCCAAACCTGTCTGATAATGGAGGGCCCCAAGGAACTATAGTCAGCCCACTGTCATTTCTATTCCAGTCAACAAGAGAAGTGACTCAGAGAAGGCCTTGAAAGAGATCATAACACTAAACATTGTAAGCAGAGTGCTATTTAGAGCCAAGGTCAAGAACAGTTCCCATGTCAACTAGGGCATTAATAAAATGGCCCAAATCATACCATGAGGTGACACCCTGAAACCCTGTAAGCACAGAACATCCCTGCTTCACACACCATCAGCTCTGTGCTTGGGCTTACATCTTGGGGCTGTAGAGTCTCTTTACCAGGCCCTGCTCTTTGCGCATCACTGGCGCATGGATGCTACAATCTCGGGCCTCGCAGAATCCGGGCACTCCTGCGATTCCTGCCATGCCTGGTGGACCCACAGGACCAGGGAACCCACGAGAACCGCGAGGACCCTCCATGCCATTCTTGGGTTCTCCTGGGAGACCTGGCAAACCTGGGGAGAGAAAGTTAAGATCATAACTTGAAAGTATGAACCTGTAGTAAAGTATCAGAAATTACTTTCCCTGCGTAGGAACACCATGGGTTCAACCTTGCACCCGGTGCCAAGTGCAACGCAAGCATCTTTGCTAGTTTCAGACCGACACAGTTGTCATTGTCCCATCCAGCACCTACACTATTTAAATAGCAAATGTACTTGCGCCCATGGGCGCAAGTACATAAAAGTTGGTTTTAAAATGAGGTGTAGGCAGGTGCATTTGTTGTACAGGTACATTGCTATTTTGAGGCTGCGGAAAGTGATTGTGTGATTGACCAACTAAAACCTTGTCTTAAGTCAATGGCACAGTATTATACTGTTATTTTAAGGCTTCAGTATTAAGATAGTAACATGTGCCTATATAGGAGGGTGCACAACATGCCTACTTCTTAGAAAATCTGCTATTATAATAGCAATCCGCCAAGGTGCAAGCACACCTGGCTTTTAAAGGGAATGGGAGATGACACTGATTGGTTTATTTCATGTTACACCCAAAACACACCTATGATTAATTAAGAGACTAAGTACAACCCCTTTGAACCATGCGCCTTACTTTGCGCTCAGATTATCTGCCAAATATCAAAACTGGATTTGGACACACTCTTAATGCACTTGTGCCATGCACTTTACACTGTGCACTTAGATTGTTGAAATACAGCCTCGTCTATCTAAACCTGTTTTATTTTGCCAGAGCAGAGCACTTTACAATACCTAAATAAAGATGAAACGTTCAAAGCAGCACACACTGCTGTCAACTCCTTTTTTTAGTGAATCTGCCAATCACTGCAGGCTTTGTATTCTAGCAACCTGACAGTGCAGACAGTAATGACAGTGGGAATGAAGATGAACAAACTACCAGCATTACAGTAGGTCGTAGGTGTTTGGTTTTTCAAGAGAGGCCATTATCAGTTTTATGACGTGGGAATGTCTGGTAATTATTTGAGCGATGCTCTTAAGTATTGTCTCTGCTTATCGACAAAAGAAAATATTTCACAAAGCCATGCCTCACACAAACAATTAGTTCTGCATGTTTACACTGAAAGCTGCCAAGTATAACCACAGACATGCCAGTGGCCCCCTGGCAGCTTCACTGGAGAAGTATAATGGACAGCTGAACATCACACCTGTGGGGCCTTGGAGTCCATCATGTCCGGGCAGGCCTGTACCAGGATCCCCCCTAGCTCCTTTGGGGCCCTTTTGACCTGATGAGGAAATCACAAAGAACTAGTGGCTAGCACTACGTAGGTTAGCTGTCACCAACAAAGATTTCTGCTTAAGGGTAACTTTTTTTTAAAGCCACAAACAATCAGGTGTGTTTTTGAGACAAATTTCTGAGCTTCTAAAATTATCAACTGAAACCCAGTGCCTTGTTGGGAGTTACTGTGCCACGGTAACGACTAATCCTACTAAAAGCATTTGTCTCAATAAATCCATAAAGAAAGTATTGCAAACAACATATACATATTAAAAAAATCCACAGGATTATAGGGGAGCCTGTACTGACTCCTGGACCTGTGAGGGCCTTTTCTGAAGAGGTGAAAACAACAAAAGAATTGCTGACCGTCACTAGATGTCAGCTGTTCCTGAGTTGTCAGTTTCTGTCATTAAGGGGCTGGACGTACCTCTCTCACCCTCGGCACCCTTCTGACCTTCCATCCCCCTGTCTCCCTGCATCCCCCTGGCTCCCTTGGCACCAGTCTTGCCCGCTTTGCCCTGACAGATGGAAGCAGAGGAAGACAGAAAAAGAACGAAACAAAAACTAGTTGGTTTTGTCCCATCTGAGCATCTTCCACCTTTATGTATCTTTTCAATATACAAGCTTAGATTTTTCAAACCTTGATTTACACTAGAACGACCAAGACGGTCATTATGACCCTTTAGGATTTTCAAAGTTTAATAACTTTGTGGTGGGAAAAAAAGATAACAGACATGCCTCCTAAAATTGCATATTTGTATTTAAAATGAGTTTTAGATCAATTGCACACACACAAAAGTTATGATAAGATCTACCTAAAACGACCATGAGCGGTCAAAATGACGTCTTGTAATTTGCGCATGATCGTGCGCGTCATGTCACCATTTATGACGTATTTGATCACATCATTTCCTTCGTGAACTTCAGTGCGCTGTGCTAGAAAAAAAACTAGCGTTCTCCAGTGCATAGTAATAGTCTAAATTTGTTTTTTGATTATTGCCAACATATGTGGTTACAGATGCCGTTTCAGATGCACCATGACTACCACCGATGCATTGCAGTATTTTATATGTGTTGGACAGCAGCCATTTTAAATTGTTTAAAAAATTATTAAAAGTTGTCAAAATGTTAATTTTGGTGTCAGTTTCTTAACAGACATACTAACATATGTAATGTAGTATTATCTCAATTGGGTATTTATCTTGACAGAATATAGAGTTTAAAAACCGTGGCGGTCAAAATGACCGCCCACAGTCATTCTGGTAGTTTTTAAGTTCTGGTTGTTGTTTGGGACCTGTTTCAATATTTATTTTCAGTTTTTTTTATTATTATTTTTTACATTTCACCTTTTATAAGCCTTGTTACATTTGTTAGATCAGCAATATGTGTTTTCCTTTTTATTTTTCAGGTAATATTTTCACTTTTTCAATTTTGCTATTCATGTTCGACCATGTCTCTCTGAAGTTTAAATTGTTTAAAAAGAGTATTAAAGTTGTTAAAATGTTAATTTTGGTCTCAGTAGTTTCTTTAAACACTAACATATGTAATGCATTAATATCTCAAATGGGTATTTATCTTGACCGCCCACGTTCATTTTAGGTAGGAGTGAAAGCCCAGTTGTCTAGTGTTTATCCAGGCAAGGGTTGCTGTTTCTCTGCAGCTCCCTGCTTCACAGTGAAAACACTGTCACACATCTGCTGTTATAGTGTTTGGTAAAAATGAAAATGAGCTTACTCTTGACGCAATACATCAGGCCTTAATAACACATGGTTAAAATCAGTAGTCTTGAAAACCATACCAGTCTTGCCAGCTGTTCATGTTAATCTTTCTTGGCAAACAGGGACTGACTCCCATCTCAATGAAAACATATTCAAGAAGGTAGGCTCATCCAAACAGCAGACAGTACAATTCCAGTTGTAGAGATTGATCTGTTGGGCCTATGTAATTGAGATGGGACGCTAGTGAATTGCAAACGACAATGATGACAGAGGCAAATTCATGACTCTTACAATGTGAAGTAATTTCCATGACAACCAGTGGGACATGCCCATGATACTGATTTCTCATTAACACTATTCACCAATGTCATCACTGTTGTAGGCAATCCTGCTGATTTGCATTTCAACTACACACCTCGCCTGTATGGATTTTAAAGCTTTGATTCAACCATCTAATTATTGGACAGATCCACCTTTTTGAATCATATGAAAGATCAACAAAATTATCTAGCTTGGATTGTCTGGCTTGCAAGTTCAGAAAATCAGTTCTTCAGGCTAATGTCACTTCCAAATTCTTAAGAGACTCATGATTTCAGTTCTGGTAGCCTGGTGACTCACAGGTTTGCCTGGTGATCCAGGCAACCCTCTGGCTCCTGGGGGTCCGATAAGGGTTCGGTTATTAATGGGGCAACCCTGGGAACACTTGGCCCTGATGGAGGAAGCATACTGAGAGATCTGGGCCGTCACAACGCCTCTGCAGAGCTGCAGAACCTGCTCATCAGTCAGACCTGGTCCCTGCAGATGGAAGAGTCGAGCATTTAATCAATTTACACCCCCACATTGAAAAATATCACCTTAACAAGTAGTTTGTTCATTTATTTATTATTTAACATGTATTCATTTTATTTGTTTCATTCATTCAAATAAAATAACATTCATTGTCCATGCTGGCTTAGTCCAACTCAAGACCTTTTCAGTTTGAGGCAATAGTGCCAGTTTCTAAGCCACCATGGCATCCTTAACAGGTAATATAATCTTGTACTAAGATCTAAAATGTTATTTTGTTGAAAACATGAAGAAAAAAAATGTGAATTATATGGTTAGATTTGTTTAAAATGCATTTATGATAAAATGTTTTCAGGGTAAATCTGAGATAGGATGTGGGAGTTTATTTGTACATCACTATGTCTACCTAGGTAAGCCTTGCCCAGCTTTCACCATCCATATGGAGGTGTGCTGGAGACCAATTGTTCTATTAAACTGACAATCGATCAACTATTACTCGATCAGAGACTATTACTCACAGGGGCACCTGGACCTCCCTTTTGTCCCACTTGTCCTTTGACACCTAGGTCTCCAATTGGACCAGGCATTCCTCTGGGCCCTGGGATACCGGGGGGCCCTACAGGGCCAGGAATGCCCACACGACCAATAGAACCTTTGGGTCCTTGCTGTCAGGAGAGAGGGACAAGAGGATTAAATGTTGGGAAAAGGAGATAATACAGGAAGAATTGATTGACAGGGGAAAAACTTAGAGAACAAGAAATTACGGGACTGAAGAAATGCGGGTGAGACATCGGGGTGGTAAGCGGGAGACAAGTCTGTATAATTCAGTTCAACCTTCTCAATGTCATATTGCACTAACCTGTAACTAGTTGTCACATATTTTCCGTTTCTTTATAGAATTCGAAAAACCCTGCCTTCACCATCAGACAATTTGCAAAGGCTATCTGGCAAACATCCCTAACCTATACACCAGGCACGGCTCCAGGATTTCAGTTTTGGGTGGGCCAGGCCAATTATGGATGGACCTGGAACTCCCTAGGGGGGTCCGGGGGCATGCTCCCCCGGAAGAAAAAATTTCAATATTGACAATTTAAATGCATCAATTTGGTGCATTTTGAGACCAAAATCGAGCTAGATAGAATAACAAATGTAATCACAAAAACCCCACATAATTCATGCAACATTGACAAAATGAGCCAAAATGTTAAAAATGACTCAGTGCAAAATATACGTATATTGATTGAACAGCAGCAGTACCGTCACTTGCCAACGTTGAAAGCCAGTGAGTGACCATTTTGAACTATAATTCTATCACTGACCGACCAATAGAGGGCGCAACAGGTCTGTGACCAAGCAACCACAGCCCAATCAAAGGCCCTGTCCCAATACCCACCCTACGCGCTACCTAGAGTGGTGCAGTTTGGTACTACAGCGTTGCGTAGGGCATGCAAAGTCCCCTTTGGGAAGGAGGTTTAAATGAATTGAATTGGGACGCCTGAGTAACGCGAGCAGAGCAGCGAGCCAGTATTCAGAACTCGCTCATAACGTTATCTGTCATGTAAAGACATGCTACTAGAGTTCATTATCAATCACTATCAATCACAGTCTACAAATCTCTATGATCACAAGACAATGGGCTATGCTAGATGATTTCATTAACACCGAGTTTTTTTCTCGATTTCATAAAGGCACATAGAGAAGATGCATTAAAAATGTATTGTCGTCACAGAGTAGGCATCCTGTAGTAATGAACATCGGCCTTTCTTTTTTACATGGCTCAGCCTCAGACCATCTAGCAACAAAGTCGGCTGCATTGCAAAGGCATTTCATGGTATGGCAGTTGTGTGGCAGGAATGAGGAAAAACACAGGAGACCAAGGCGAGTTTGATGTTTATTCCTCAACTCCAAAAACCAACTGCAGCAGGAACAACCCTGCACCGGCGAGTCCGGGAACGTAAACCACGCCCCCAGCTCACATTCCTGCTGGGTGAGAGGCATAGCCCCTAGTGTCCGCCACACAGCCCCCCGCCCCCCCCCCCGAACACCCAGAAGGGACTGCCGGAAAGAAAATTAGTGTCTCACTGGAGGCTTAAGCAGCCTGCCATACCGGCTGCGCCGTCCCTCAGCCGAAACAGTAGGTGAAACACAGTCCAAAGCCGGCTGAGAAGCAGAACGCTGAACCCGTGAAGACACTGCCGGGGTCCTGGAAGGAGGACGACCCCGACGGGGAACCTGGGCCGGAAACACAACTTCGCCTGCCACCCTGTGCGCCGGTTTAAGCCTGTCAAGCGTGACACGCTCCCTACGCCCACCCATATCTAGCACAAAACCCTTAGGACCCGTCTCAAGAACCCGAAATGGGCCATCGTATGGGGGTTGGAGGGGTGAGCGGTGAGCATCATGCCGTACAAAAACAAAACGAGCCGACATGAGCTCCGCAGGCACGAACGACCGCGGAAAACAGTGGTGAACGGGGCCTGGAACCCGAGTGCTGTCGGACAAAAAAGGATAAACGGCCGGACGGGGTCGAGGAGCGGAACTCCCAGGCAAAAATTCCCCAGGGACGCGGAGCGGCTGACCGAGCACCAGCTCAGCGGGTGACGCGTCGAGGTTCTCCTTAGGAGCCGAACGCAACCCGAGCATAATCCAAGGTAAACGCTCCACCCAGTTACCATCCGGGAGCGCAGCGCCGCCTTGAGCGACCGGTGAAAACGTTCACACAACCCGTTAGCCTGAGGGTGATACCTGTCTGAGGTGATATCTGACGGAGTGCAGAAACGGGCGACCCAGGAGGAAAGAAAAGCGCGTGCAACATCCGAGGATTTTGTGGAGGATAGAGGGACAGCCTCTGGCCACCTGGTGGTCCGATCTACCATCGTGAGCAGGTGCGTAAAACCCTGTGAAGAAGGTAGAGGGCCCACCAGGTCCACATGCACGTGGTCGAAACGTCTGGCCGGGATCGGAAACGGTTCGAGGGGCGATTTAGTGTGCTGGTGGACCTTAGCGCGCTGGCACGCTACACATGCAGCTGCCCACCCCTTGACGTCCTTGCGGAGGCCAGGCCAGACGAACTTGGAACCGACCAACTTCACCGACGCCCGAACTCCAGGGTGCGAGAGGGAGTGAATCGAATCGAAAACTCGACGGCGCCAGGCCAGTGGAACAACGGGGCGGGGACGGTCGGTGGAGACATCGCAGAGGAGGGCAGGACTGCCTTCCAGCATCACAGCGTCCTCTAGCTTGAGACCGGTACGCGTTGACCTAAGGGCAAGGACGTCCGGGTAACTGGGCTGGTCGGCAGCCATAGCGGAGAAATCCACACCGAAGTGCACAGGACACACAAGCACACGCGACAGACAATCAGCAACAGGGTTGGACTTCCCGGCCACATGCTGAATGTCCATTGTGAACTCGGAGATCACCGCTAGGTGGCGCTGTTGACGAGCAGACCACGGCTCAGTCACCTTGGACATGGCAAAAGTCAGCGGCTTATGATCCACATAAGCCGTGAATGGGCGACCCTCCAGAAGGAAGCGGAAATGCCGGGTTGCAAGGTGCAGTGCCAGCAACTCCCGGTCAAAAACGCTGTACTTGCGCTCGCTATCTCGCAGTTTGCAGCTAAAAAATGCGAGTGGCTGCCACGCATTCGCCACACGCTGTTCAACCACAGCCCCCACGGCTATGTCAGACGCATCGGTTGTTAAAGCTATGGACGCCGTGGGTGTGGGATGGGCGAGGAGGGCAGCGTTAGCCAGGGCGCACTTAGCTCCGTCAAAGGCCTGGACCTGTTCGGGAGTCCAGTCGACAGGGTCGTTACCCTTCTTAAGCCGCAGGGCTTCGTAAAGTGGCTGAAGGAGGTGGGCAGCGCGAGGGAGGAAACGGTTATAGAAATTCACCATGCCCAAGAATTCCTGCAATGCCATAACAGAGACTGGGCGGGGAAATTCCGCCACCGCTTGCACCTTAGAAGGCAACGGGACCGCGCCTTGCGGCGAAATGCGGTGACCCAAGAAGTCAATCACCGGCAGTCCAAACGGACACTTGGCCGGGTTGACGATCAGGCCGTGTTCGTCCAGACGACGGAAAACCTGTTTCAGGTGCGCCAGGTGCTCTTCATCTGACGGACTGGCCACTAGTATGTCGTCGAGATAAACGAACACGAAAGCAAGGTCACGCAACACCGAGTCCATCGGCCTCTGAAAGGTTTGCGCTGCCCCCTTCAAGCCAAAAGGCATCCGCACGAACTCAAAAAGCCCAAACGGGGTGATCACTGCGGTCTTGGGCACGTCCTCTGCGCGCACGGGAACCTGATGATAGCCGCGCACCAGGTCCACCTTAGAGAAAATAGTGGTACCTGCCAGGCGTATGGAAAAGTCCTGTATGTGTGGGATGGGATAGCGGTCATTGGCGGTGACGTTGTTCAGACGGCGAAAATCGCCGCAAGGCCGCCACGACCCATCCGCCTTGGGCACCATGTGAAGCGGCGAGGCCCACGGGCTGTTGGAACGCCTCACTATACCCAGACGCTCCATGATGGCGAACTCCTCCTTAGCTATAGCCAATTTTACCGCGTCGAGGCGCCGCGCGCGCGCAAAAACTGGCGGTCCCAGAGTGGGAATGAAATGTTCTACCCCGTGTTTAGTAACCGCGGTGGAAAAGGCAGGCGTAGTCACCGATGGAAAATCCGCCAGCAAACGCTGAAAAACATCCCCTAATGCCAAAAAGTTAGCGTGTGTTAACGGCCCGGCTCCCCCTGTCTCGCACGGAACAGTGGCGAAAGACACAGCATCAATTAAACGGCGGTTTGCAACATCAACCAGCAGACCATTAGCACACAGAAAATCCGCGTCGATAATAGGAACAGTAATGGCGGCCACTACAAAGTCCCACTCAAAATGGCGCCCGTGGAAGCAAACAGTCACCAACCTTGTGCCAAACGTCGCAATGGACGAACCGTTAGCTGCACTTAACTGTGGGCCGCCGCCTTCGGCCGACCTGTCTGTCTTAGCAGGAGGGAGGAGGCTCTTTTGCGAGCCTGAGTCCACCAGAAACCGTCTTCCTGACATCGTGTCCTTAATGAAGAGCAGCTCAGTACGTCCGCCAGCGCCCAGAGCTGCTACTGAGCGCTGGCCCTGGAGTTTCCCGCCGCCTCAAACGTGCACGGAGGGACGCAGCGCCTCGCCTTGCCGCCGAACCGCTGTTGGAAGAAACAGAGGCCTCTCCCGCGCCGTCTCCGGGCAGTCACTTCAGCCACCACTGCCGGGTCCGCGTCCTCCGACGTCGGCTGCAGAGGCTCCGATGCCACACTCTGCACAGAGAACCGTCTGGTAGCCAGCAGGACCCAATCGGCCTCCTCAGCCAAACCTCGGCAGTCACCAGCGGCCAGACACGGGGAGTTAGCCAAAGCCGCGCGCACAGGAGACGGGAGCTGGCGCAGGAAAACGTGCGGGAAAAGGAGCCCACCTTCGTCTGAGCCATCAGATGTCTCACCAGATTCATTAATTCTTGGTTAGCATGGGAAAATATCTGAAGAGCTCTAATGCAATGCATCTAATTGGAGAGTGGAAAATAACTCCAAGGTATATTTACATTTTATTTAATTTCTTTAAAGAACAGAGGATTCTGACTGAGAAAGTTTTAATCCTTTTTTATACTAAGCGCCTAATTTATTCAATATATATAAATTATATCTGTACACCCTAGTGGCTGGAACAGTCATAACGTATCCTAAATGGGCTTAGACCTAGCCATGCTAGCCCTAACTCAAGGAGTAGGGTCAGGCTGAGCCCATTACCAAAGTTGGCTAACGAGAGAAATAGGTAGAGCGCTTCCATTTTGGGGGTGGGGATATTTTCCCCCTTTTTCTCCTGAATTGTACTTGGCCAATTACCCCATTCTTCCAAGCCGTCCCAGCCGCTGCTCCACGCCCTCTGCTGATCCGGGGAGGGCTGCAGCCTACCACATGCATCCTCCGATACATGTGGAGTCACCTGCCGCTTCTTTTCATCTGACAGTGAGGAGTTTCACCAGGAGGACGTAGCATGTGGGAGGATCACGCTATTTCCCCCAGTCCCCCTTGAACAGACGCCCCAACTGACCAGAGGAGGCGTGAGTGTACCGACCAGGAAACATACCCACATCCGATTTCCCACCTGCAGACAGCCAATTGTGTCTGTAGGGACACCCGACCAAGCCGGAGGTAACACGGGGATTTTGAACCGACAATCCCCATGTTGGTAGGCAAGACCGCCACATCACCCGGACGCCCGAGCTCTTCCATTTTTAAGAAACTAATCACTATTCTGGTGGTTGGGACTTCCGGTGCTTGCACTCCTCCAAAACAGCATAGAATCGCTAAGTCTTTATATGTAGCACATGAGTAACATGTTGATGATCTGGAGAAGTTTCCTCACAAAACTCCATGAAAAGTGTAGACGTTTGTCAACCTTGCAGTTTTGTCTATAAAGACAAGCAATACAAACACAATATATTTAGTGGTATCATAATGTAACCCTGGTTAAATATATCAGGCTTTAAAAATGCAGAGAATAAATAATGTCATATTATTAGGGAAATAAATTCATTTAAGAGAGAGGGTTAAGATCATATAAATAGTTTTAAAAAGTCATTTCATAGAGTTTCATAATATTGAATAGTAATGTGTGTTTTACTATTTACAAGGTTTAGGCTCATACGTCATACGTTCATAGTTGAACATAGTTTATTTGAATTACACATGGTCCAGCACGTGTTGTTAAATTTAACAACCTAACCTGATTTAATCCAAATGTCATTCATTCTTTTCCTTTAATGTAATTCCTGTATCCTGTATTATTAACCAATCTGATAGTGTATTCAGAGGAAAAGGGGTGGGGCTTGCGCCCCCAATACTTGGTTTCGTGGGTGACAGAGGCAGACAGCAGCTGGACACGACAGAGTGAACCTGTCATTTTTGACATTGATCGTGAACTTTGTATGCAGACCGTCTGGGGATTGACGACCAGTTAATTTCATCGTGTGTTTGTGTATATTGTTTCTACTAAAGGTAACTATGCAATTTATATCCTGTATTATTTGCTATGACTACTCGTTATAGTTAAGAAATGTATGTTTTAGCTAATCGCTAGCCGCGATTAGCCTAGCATAGCAACGTTAGCTGTGTGTGTTGCTTTTGTATGTTGGCTGCCTGAGACCAGTTGTTACTAGCTCAAACCGGGATAGTGTCGGGACTTGGCAGCTTAGCTCTCTATTTTATTCAAAAGGAGTCGGGACAAGGTGAACGGTGAGCAGGGAAGACCTCCATGGACAACACTGATACGTCCTCCCGGCTGCCGTGCTACCTTGGACTGCCCTGCTGTTTCCTCGACATGGCATTCGTTCTCTCTCATCATCTGGTGCTCGCTGCGCGAGCGGTTACCCTGATTCCCACCATCGTTGCCCCTCTCCCCTGGCGCTGGGACTCGTGAGTACAACCCTCTATTCCTGCACGTGCATTTTGTTTATACTTGGCAGTGACCAAGCGAAGTGGCCATCACAGTTTGTAGGCCGCACCGCTCCCAAGCTACATTTCAGGCCTGCAACGTACCCGTGACAGTCTGGGTAAAAGTTCGACTGTGTCGCTGCATCATGTGAGTGTGTGGGCCCACTTTATTATTTTGTGTTGTTGAAAGTTGGTAACAGAGTCTAATTGGAGACTCCGCTTTATTATTTTTCGAGGTTTTGAACCTACATGGCTTAAAGCCATACATTGTGTTTACATACAAATCCTACTATTGTGATTTCATATCTATATTATCATTGTCTACAATTCCTCATTTCATTTCATATTGCTTGTTAAATAAATATCTATATTTTGGTACATTTTAAGTTAAAGGTGTTGTGTCACATATTTAGAAAATAGACTATTCATATAATTCATAAGGTAAACAGGAAGTCTTAATTCACGTTACTTCTTTTTAGTCACGGAGGCACCGCCAATATTTACAGTTTATTTACAGCATTAGCACATTTTGGTAACCAGTTGATAAGGTAAGAGCGCCATTTATTTAGATCATAACCCAGGGCCCGCCCATACTAGTAACAGACTGCAGATTTTATTTAGATAAATATGGGATGGGTGTTACAATAATTCACCAACGTAGTAGATATAGAAGGAGTTACAGGCTGATCAGAACTAGCGATGCAATGGCTGCTAAGTTAACTCCCTACAGACAGTCATCATTGAAAAAAATTACTTTTAGCATCACCATTTGGCAAACAGGCAAGGACACTGCGATTCCAGTCAAAACGCTTAATATGTACATATTCTTTGCAAATCTTTGATATTGCTGACAGAGTGAGTCAAACACGCCTTGAAGAGAGTGTGATTATTATTTTTTGTTATAGCTATCAATGTTAAAAATGTTCCTGTGTTGCAAGGGGGATTGAAATCTGTAACACAATGGGCATGAAGAGCAAAGACTCAACTTGACTAACATGGGTTCAATCCTGGCTCACGATATGTATCGCATTTTGTAAGATATTTACTGTACCAAAAACCATTGAAATGTCTTTACTATAGGTATCTTCAATTAATAGCCTTAACATGTATTAACCTACAACTCTCTTGAGAACTTTATCAGGAGTGTGTGGGTGTGTGCATGTGGGTGTGTTTATGACATCATGCTACCTGTCCTTTGTCTCCTCTGCCGCCCACACTTCCCTATAAGAGAATCAGCAAGAAAGATAAAAATACCAATGAGTGGAAATCCTTGTAGGTGTCAAAGGAGGAAGTAGACTAAATGAAAATTACGGCGTAAAGATGATAGTATCAGTCCCTCTAGTCAAACAAATAATGATCACCTTTTCTCCTTTCACCCCCTTGATACCAATTTTCCCTGCCGCACCCTAAGGAAAAGAAAAAAACAGCATGTGAACAGTGGGAGGAGGATGTCCCCCCTGTAAGTAAAGGTACGAGGCAGACACTAAAATAAAACCACCAAACTAATGCTGACAGCTGATAAGTCACATGAGCTCACAAGGTCGATTGGGGGTATGACTCTGTTCTGATGACAGCCGATGACTTTGTTTTTTACCTTTATCTGACCGTCTGTGTAAGTGTCTTCTACAGGGTCATGGTTCAGGGCTATGAGAAGAACCTGAAACACTGATTTATAGTTTTTAAACTGATAGTCACTCAGAGCGTACCTTTTCACCATCAGGTCCCGTTTCACCTTTAGCCCCCTGTAATAAAAAAGGCAGAGCTTAATCAATTGAATTTATTGACCATCAATTATACTTCCAAGTAAAAATACAGTGTACCTGGCAAGTTCAGACACTTTTAAGGGCCAACTCTAATTCTAACAGGAATACTGCATCCTATTTGTCTTTACTTAAGAGAAAGTGAAAGGGGCAGGGTGACAGAGACAGGGTATGTTATAGGTTGATAATGCTATTGTAGTTGTTGCATTATTTCAGATACACACAGGCTGGCCCTGCAGGCCCTTAGGTCCTGGTTTCCCTGGTATACCAGCGTCTCCTTGCTCTCCTTGCAGTCCCTGTTACAGACAGACAACAAGCAAACAGGTACCAAAGTCAGTCACAAGCTGACCCCCCCCCCCCCCCACACACACAAACTTATTACAAAAACACAGGGTGATTTCAAAAGTACCAAGGCATTAATGGACATTTCTTTCAGAAATATTTTGCAGACGCTGGATATTAATTTTTTTTCTACTAGAGTCAGGTGCAACTTAAGATATCACATGAGATTTCACAGGAGTATTTGGGGAACCATCACAAGTTTGTCATAGATCACGTATAATCAGAATGTTATTACTCTTTTTTTTTCCAGGGTCTTCCCCTTCAGTTCCTCTTTTTAACTTCACTGTTTTGTTTTTTTCCAGGGTCTTCCCCTTTAGTTCCTCTTAACGTCACTGTTTTTTTTCTTCCAGGGTCTTCCCCTTTAGTTCCTCTTTTTAATGCCACTGTAGTTTTCCCATCCATGCAAAATACTACTTTAAAAAAATAACGCATATTTAGCGCATACCCTAAATGCGCAGTGGGAAGAAATGTGATAAATTTGTGGTTTTTCACACTAACATGCAATTGCTTTGTGAATCTGTACAGTGACAAATAAGTTTATTGTTGGGTTATTTGAGAGGGTGTCTGTCTATCATCATCCTTCCATCCATCACAAACTCTATGGCACCACATACATTTCACATGTGGCATTTACATTTTTCAGCCTCCATATAAAAAGGAATAGCAAATGAACACGTGGAGTTTTGGCATTTTGCTCAAAAGCACTTTGACAAAATACATGGTAAGACCTCCAGGTCACCTCAGCCAACCACTCACCACGGCGCCAACTCTTCCTTGGGGTCCTCTCACGCCACGGTCCCCTTTGCTACCCTGTAGGAGAGAAGAGTGGACATTTTCCACCGTGTACCTCATTACATTTCAGTGTAACAGAGATGATCACAGCACTCTAGTATCTCATTATATTTGATGCGTAAATCCAGAGTAGATATACTAGTTGAAAGAAAAACTGTAGGTTTGCCAGTGTGCTGAGTTCTAACATACTGATGAAGGCAACAGTCGAAACATTTGTGGTTTTTTTTAATGCTCTGCAAATGAAAAAAAAAAAAAAAAACCCCATTTATGATTGCAGAATAAGTTTTGTAAACCAACTTGCAAACCTACAGCCTGTTTTTCTGACCCCATTGCATTCCAAGACAGGTTTTCAATTAAATACAAACAAGATCCAAATGAAGAGATGGGTTCCAGAATTGTGTTGCCATTTGGAGAAAATGCATCATTCGCTGAAGTTCATCATTTAATTGCTCAATATTTTAGAGGATCTAGTCTGTAAAAGCTCCCCATTTAGTAAACTCAGGAACCAAGCTACCCATTATCCTAAAAAAACATTATCTGGTTTATTTAATTAAAAAAAATTTTTTTTTGTAAAATGAGCTGTCATAATCTTATCTCCTTTTGGACCCAAACTTCACGACTTAAACCTTGGGAATCTGTAAAGGTCAGTAAAGACTGTGTTGCGATGATGTCAGAGGTGAAAGGTAAAAAACAGTGCGGTAACCTTGACACCAAATGATCCAGGTTCTCCTATCAGCCCTGGGACTCCGATAGGACCCTTTAACAACAGACAGAGAGAAAGAGAGAGGGATTATATTTCCGGCGTAATTATAGGTGGCTACCCTCTATGGACACTGTGGGTCGACTGATCCATTGCCAATTCATCTTCAACAAAACACATGACTTTTAATCATTTAATCACCCACATCTTCTCCAGGTTCCCCATCGTTGCCTGGCAACCCATCTTGACCTTTGACACCCTGCAAGAGAGAGAGAAAGAGAGAGAGGGGTGATCAACTTGGGAGACACACTGCAAACTTTGCCGTACTAGAGTGAAGAGGGTGAATTTCAAATCAAAGTCATATCGAAGGTTATTTGTCAAAAGCACAGGCACAGTATAGCACAATAGCAATAGTTGCTGGCAATGAAACATTTTGTCTATGAGTTTAATAAAATAAAATAATACAAAATAAAATGAAATATGCCACTCTGACGGCCGAGCGGAATAAACCGCCGTTCTTGCAATCCGCTCGTCATGTGGCTGGGAGGTTCGTATCCCAGACTCGCCGTAACTGGTCACGGCCAGAGCGTCCACGGCGTAGGGCATTCATTAGGCCACCCTTACCCAAGGGATAGTCGGTGTAGTGTTCGGGGACTCGTCGTTCTCCAGCGACCCCTCTGGCCCATCTGGGCGCCTGCAGCCAAGCAACCGAACGCATTCTCCCTACGTCTCCTTCGCGGCCTGAAGGTAATGCAATCCATGCGAGGCTTCAGCGTGTAAAATAGCGAGCGCAGCCTGCACGAGTTTTAAGTAAACTGTTGTTACGACGATCTCCTTCCCGTGTAAACGTGAGCCAGGGGAGTTATTTGACAAGAGTTCCGGCCATATGCTCTTGGGTTAATCGGGTGGGATAAGGGGAAAAACTAGAAATTAATTTATATTAAAAAAAAAGAGTAATACAAAATAAAATAAAACTGCATCTGCAAACATAAAATAAAGGTAAGGATATTTAGAAAGTCAATGCACAAGAGATTTATTTTAATACTCTTTTTATTATCTATGATACACTTTGTTTTGGTTTTACTTTTATGAGTTTTGCATTGACACCAGTATTTATTTAGAGCAAATGAGGAGCGGGGCCTGTTGTAATACCACAGGATATTACCAACATGTATTAAGGTTTACTAGGGGATTTAACCCAAAGTGACAATTAGCTTGTCAACCTGCACAAATGGATAATATTTTCCTCAAAATTTCCAGCAATCCTCTGAAGTCATCAAATTATATTATAAAGGGATGACTGAAACCAAATTGCTTTTGCGGTTCACCACAACCAGAAAAAAACGGTAATAAAAGCCATAAAAGCAAAATGTGAATAAATGCAACCATTGATTATTTCTCTGTCCTTACTTTATGCTGCCACACAGCTGGTTTCACTTCCTCTTCAAAACCCAAAATACTTTGAGCAAGGGAACTTTTCTGCAATTTTTTTCAAGAAATTTACTTATACTACAGAGTAAAACTGACATTTTGGTCAACACTTGTTGATGCAAGGGCTGTTTGTTTAATCCTGGAACTCACCCAACCTGTGACGCTGTCAAAAGTCCCGAGGTCTACTTTCAGTTTCACTTACTGGGACTTTCCAAGGAAGAAAAACAAAAAATGGATGCGAGACAGTTGATTTGTTGTTTCCCAGGGCACTTTCAGTTTTGTTCTGTCTAGATAAAGTGCTATATAAATGTAATCCATTATTATTATAGTGAGACAATGACTTGATTTGCTTACTTTTGACTTAATTAACTCAGTCTTCACACTAAACTCAGCTCTAGCCAGCAATACTTGTAGTCTGTGTCACACTGAGCAATTAGAGTGTGACAGACCACACAAACTAGGAACAACACTCCTATTGTTACACTTTTAGTTTTATTCTGACTTCATAGTGAGACATTCAGGCAATTAATGGGCCAAAACGTTTAATCAGTGACTCCTGGACCACTGCCACTGTTTTGACAGGGTTTTCTGAAACGAAAGTTTCCAGGGTTCATTTCTGTGCTGAAAGTTTCAGAATGTCTCAGCTGTTAGGGCTTGTCAAAAGCTCCCATTTGTTAGGGTTTGTGGAAGACCCCAAGCGCACGACACCAGACAGAGATGGGGTTAGCCGAAAACTGGCGTACTTTATTCCTTACGCGTACAAATAGTCAGACATAGGAAGGCAATGAGCGACAAGGAAAAAAAACGGAAAGTTCAATCCAAACGGGAACACGGCAGGATACTTCCACGGGGAAACTTTGCAAGGGAAAAACATGAACCAAGGGCTGGGATGAGTTCGTAGAGAAAAGGACCGTGAGAGGAGAGTGGCCGCTACTGCGGGTGCGGGGAGGTTACAACACGAACTGACAACGGGCACGTGGGAGGCCACCAAATTTAAGCCCAGCCCTGATGACTAAGCCCGGCCCTGACGAGCTGATGGCTGCCGGCGTGGGGTGGGCGGGCCACGGCGCGGGGTGAGCGAGCCATAACACCATTCCTTACTTTCTGATATAGGCTATTTGCAACACAGATTGTATCTTTCGATCATGAAATACAAGTGAGAGATGAGAAAGTGGCTGAACCAGCCTTTGCTGACACAGGCTGTCCAGACTTAAAAGACCGGTCTTAATGATAGGTCTTGGCTGCCGTCTTGAGCCTATTCACACCGGGAGACAAGGGACACAGATTGAGGGATTCAAACGTGTACCCCTTTTCCACCAAGGCAGTTCAAGAGTTGGTTCGGAGCCAATGTCTAATCTGAAACCAGTTCTTTGCATTTCGATAAGCAAAGAACCAGCTCTCGGCCAGGAAAACTGGTTCCAGAGCGGCACTGACTCTTAGTACCTGGCTGCAGCATTCAAAATGGGGGGGGGGGGGGTCAACGTCGAACGTTTAATCTCACCCATCCCTAAAGCTATTTAAATCCACCGAATGTACTGCATGTCCTGTCTGTTCTGTTTATCCCAGAGCTTTAATCCCATTGGCTGTTAGCAGAGCTGGTCTCTGATTTCAGTCTCTTGACTCATTAAGGCCATTCACGTATGGTGTTTTTCTGAGCAAGTGAGTCAAGGAGCAGCAGGTGTTTAGGGGATGCTACACCTGTGTTTCCACCAAGCTATTTTTATGCAAAATTTTAATGTCCAAAAAAGCCTATCTGTACTGAAATGCGTTGTTTCATGCATCACCGAACAGTCTTTACACACACCTGCGGTGAAAAATTTATGTCAACGATGCAAATTCATTAAAGAGATGAGTAAATGGTGCGTTTTGGTTTCTTCAGCTGCACGTTATTATACCCCCTTCTCAAAGTTTTCCCTGAATGTTTTAATGACACTCCTGCATACAAAGGAGATTGTTTCATTGCTTGAAAACAGCTAATGGAAGTACGCAGGATTTTTAATTTTTCAATTTATCAAAAATCTGCTTAAAATTCACCTGACATTGAGACAGAAACACAGCTACCAATGGCCACTGATACTTTCTTTAATTGAGAATAATAGCCTATCAAATTGTGGTTCATACATATTATCATTATGTAAATCTTGTCCACTTGCTTTGTGTGTAGACAAGCACATGCCCTGTACACTGTAGAGATTCATCTTATAAATACACGTGTCTGTCCAGTTATGCTCCAAGACAAATCTGACAATTATTCAGAGGCACACGAATACTGAGCCTAATGCTGAGTCTATAGTTATAAGTGTATGAATCATTGTGAACATTTCTTAAATTGAGCCTTGATTAAAGCTCTTTGTGATTCATGTATGTGATTACGTCAATCTTGTTCCACTGTTTTGTATGTGGACAAGAATATACACTGGTATGCACTTGTCTGTCATAAAGTATTCAGATGAATTAGGTGAGTCTAACACTGAGCACTTTTGTACCTTGAGCCCGGTGACTCCTCTGCCACCTGGTTCTCCTGGATAACCCTGAGGAAAAGGAACAGTTTAATCCAGATCCATCAATAATTCAGTCAAGCTCTATTTATATATCACATTTCATCCAGGTAATAAGATGTAAGAGGACACCTGCTCAGGGGGCACCTTGCTCTTGTGACTTCCTGAGCGTTACTGTACTTCTTGAGAAGACAGATTGCTCAAGATCAAGGCTTCATTGTCATCTCATACAGATGTACAACAGAAGCAAAATAAAATTCCTTCTTGTCCATGCAGATTAAAAACAGATCAATGAATGATCTAATAAATAATCTAAAATCAGAGAGTACTATTACAGTCTAAAATGACATATAATGCATACACCCACACACATAAATACACGCCATAAGAATAGAGGCCACATCCATCCATCCATCCATCCATTATCTGAACCGCTTATCCTGCTCTCAGGGTCGCGGGGATGCTGGAGCCTATCCCAGCAGTCATTGGGCGGCAGTCGGGGAGACACCCTGGACAGGCCGCCAGACCATCACAGAGGCCACACAACAATGCAAAATACAATTGTGGAGTGCAATTGAATGACCAATTAGGTGATATATTAGATGAGTCTACAGGTCCCAGAGTTCATAATCCTAACAACCTAGGTCAAGATTCTGTTGGAGAGTCTACTGGTGTTGGCCGGTACATGGTGCACCGGTACCATTTTCCAGATGGTAGCCTGTGACTGAGGTGGGGGGAATCCTTAATTATGCTATGTGTCCTTTTCTTGCAGTGATTGTGATAGATGTCTGAAATTGGGTGGGGTTAAAGATGAACCAGTGATGCACTGGGCATGTTTAATTATGCATTGTAATGCTTTGTGGTCTGAAGCACTGCAGTTCCCATGCCACACTGTTATGCAACTTGTGAGGACACTTTCCACAGTGCATTTGTAGAAGCTCTTAAGAATCCCTGGTGACATATTAAGAGAGAGGCGTTTGAGAAAGGGTTGCTCTAGCTGGACACATACATATCAAACTAGAGCAGCCCTCACTGAACTGGATGGGAGGACTGTGACACCACCTATTTGCCATTTACAGAGCTGTCATAACATCACTACCTCAGCAGCTCTCATCCCCTAATCACTCCCATGGAAGAGAGCTGTCACCTTAAAGAGTTACGTCACGTTCAGAAGGCGCCCAAAGCAAGGTGTCCTCTGAGCAGGTTTCCTCATCTATGTCCTCACTGAACAAGAGGAGTGGCTTTGGCACAGGAATAAATGCCAGGATTTCCTTACCGGAAATCAGAACTGATGAAACTATTCGAATGGAAGGCAAAATCTCCCAACTCCACAGTGGCGAGCCCATTTGAGCGTTTTGTATTTTTTACATCAGAATACAAATCCGCATTAAGTTTTAAATTTATCAGTTATTTGACTTGCCAGATTTTGTCACTGATTGTCACAGTGACAATTACTCATTACACAACATTTAAGAGAACTAATATATAAAGTACAAAGAGATGAAATCAAAAGTGAAATAATTTGGATATGAAGTTGGCGTTCTGTCTATCTGAATGCTGGATGCATTGCACTTAAGGTTTTATTCCAGTCAGAGTAAATGTACTCATCTGGAAGATTTACTTAAATCAAAGTTAAATGAAATCTGCATAAACAGAAATACTCAAGAACAGAGTGGCTCATGAAAAAACACTTCTCTTGCTCTCAAGTACTGACTATTTTTTCAAAAACCTTCTCAAACACGGAAACTCTTGGGGTTATACTTCATTACATCCCTTGACAAATAGAGGAGATAGCTAATAAAAACACAATTTGTGGTATTAAAAGGGGCATACAGCATTTTTACCTCAGATCCAAAGTTACCTCTCAACCTCTGAGCACCACATGGAGTGAATGAATAAAGAGACTGAAGGTGGACAGATGAAAGTAATGATGGGTGAGAGATAACGGAACATAAAGTGTATCTTACAGTATATCCCCTCTCCCCAACGTCCCCGGAGAAGCCTGGTGCTCCAGTTTGACCCTATGGAGAGGAGAGAGAAGATTCCCCATGTTAAAACTATGGGCTCCAACACAGGACTATTATGTTAAGTCCACAAAGTGACATTTAAGAGGAAAAATGCTATTGATGTTGTCTTATATCATAGAACTAACACCGCCCGGGACTGCTACCTTATCAATACCTGATTATTGTGATTTCGACAGTGAAATCGATAGTGATAATTCAAATTCCTAGTTGGTTATCTTACATCAGCAATTCTGAAAGTTTCTTTGTTTTACATGTCCTTCAATTTTTATGAAATAATAAAATTTTTAGCATTCTTCATTTAAACCAATGGGTTGCCGAAATTCCTTATCAGCTAATGCGACTTTTGGCTAGAGCGCTTTGATTTCAATGAGGCTAACTTTGCTAATATGCAACATTTTTTTTAAAAACAACACCAAGACTAGTGGCTTTTTAAATAGCGTGACAGGTTACTAGCTAACAAAAATGGTTAAAAAAAAACCCCAAAAAACATCAAATGTCTCTAATATTTGAATGAATGTTTATTTGAATAAGGCTTTGAATGAAGTTGAAGTTCAAATTGAGGATGAGATAAACTTTGCTGATTGGAAATGCAAGGCATTACTAGTAGTCCTGTAGGAATCAACTGATAGGATGTACACATACAGGAACAACAAGAGCTACTGGACTTTAGCGTCCTCATTGAGACAATGTATCAATTGTGGGAACTTCAGACTTATAGGTCGATCAGTTGAAAGGAATTTAATTATCAAAATTTGTAGCATAATTAGCACATTTCCAGTACCACATTGAAAAGGGGTTGATTCCATGAGTCCTCACATTTTTGTTATGTATCTAAGGAAAACAATTGCTCCTCCATTGCACATGTGACATATGCCCCATACAGAGCAACAGGTAAGGCAGCAGCATTAAATCCTGCAGATATGAAAGTATTCTGAGAAGTGTCATTCATTAAGGATTGTCTTGATACCTTATCTCCGTCACGTCCCTGAGGGCCCTGTTTGCCCTGCATGCCAAGGAATCCCTGGGGGGGGGGCAGATTAAATGGAAAAAACATTAAGGTAAAGATTCCATCTGGGAGCAAATCTGAACACAATTAACAAAGTAACCAGAGAAAAAGGAATGGAAAATACTTCTTAAATGTCTGTCAGGAGCGATGGCAGCCATACTGGCCTTACCAGGTCTTTCTTTTTATGTATGAGGGAGAGCACGATATGGCTGCATTCATATTAGCTTGCAAGATAAAGCTAATATGCTGGAATAATTTTACAGAAAAATCTTAAAGTGGCATTTGAGGAGACGGTGATGTCAGGATTGATCTCTCCATATCTTTATCTATCCTGATGGCAAAACTACCTGTTTTGGTGACATCTCTGCTCTTACAGTCTGAACACAAGTCTTAACCTTCAGGGTCATGTTGAATCAATGGTGAAAATCGGTCATATGTATGTGTGATTTTGTAGTGCCTTCCATTAGTTACCTTGATGCCTTTACCTCCTTTGGACCCCGGGCCCCCAGCCTCACCAAGCCGACCCTTAGATAGATAACAATACATGTTGTTTATTGAGCCAATATTGTGCATCACATTAAAACAGAATCAAATTATAGGATAAAAAGTAAGACATGAACTGAAAACAGGCTTACACCAAAATAAGACAAAATGATGCAACAAGTTTTATAAAGTAAAAAAAAGCAACATCAACTGATGTAACAAGTTTTAAAGAGATTTAAAAGGTACAGCAGAATTTTCAGATCCAAATACATAGTCTTGTGTTCAGAGCTGACTTAAAATGACTACAAAATTGCACATGGAACCAGTATAAAGGCCTACTGCTAATACGACCACTAACACCACTGCGACGTCCAGCTACACTAGCTGCTTCTGCTAGTACTACTATGGCTGCTGCTGTTGCTGATAGCAATTTCCTAAAAACAACCCAAACTAAACAATAAATTCAAATATATCAAACAAGAACATTCGATAAACTAGATAAGAATAGAAAAAACACATTATAATAGTCATAAAAACATCAGAATAAAATATATCAGTTTGAGGAACGGATTTAGAAGATGATGATGTTTCTGCTAGCATAAACTTCCTAGGCAGGTTGATCCAAAGCCGGCGGGCCCTGATGACAGAAGTACAATCCCTTTATGAAAGCTCAGCCGTTGGAACAGAAACAAGTGCCCTGGGGGCATCCAGGTGGCGTGGCGGTCTATTCCATTGCCTACCAACACGGGGATCGCTGGATCGAATCCCTGTGTTACCTCCGGCTTGGTCGGGCGTCCCTACAGACACAATTGGCCATGTCTGCAGGTGGGAAGCCGGATGTGGGTATGTGTCTTGGTCGCTGCACTAGCGCCTCCTCTGGTCGGTCGGGACACCTGTTCGGGGGGGACTGGAGAGAATAACGTGATCCTCCCAAACACTACGTCCCCCTGCCAAAAACTCTTCACTGTCAGGTGAAAAGAAGCAGCTGGCAACTCCACATGTATCAGAGGAGGCATGTGGTAGTCTGTAGCCCTCCCTGGATTGGCAGAGGGGGTGGGTGGAGCAGTGACTGAGACAGTTCGGAAAATAGGGTAATTGGCCAAGTACAACTGGGGCAAAAAAAGGGGAAAATTTTAAAGAAAATAAAATAAGAAGAAACAATTAGCACTTAAGTCCTCATGACACATTAACAATGGAGCCATTGTAGGTTAATTTTTTTTGTATGTGTGTTTGTTCGATGTATGGCTGGTGAATGCCAATTTCCAGCCACTTTTATTGTTCAACCAGTCAACAAGTTGTTTAGAAAAGAACTGAACCTCCAAATCATGGATGGTTGGTTGGTTGGTTACAAGCCCAAGTGGCAATTAAGCTACAAGCATTTGACTTTGACTGGTGTTTTTTATTCCACACTGCTCGAAATACGACTAACATCTCCACTACCTAACCACTTACACAGAAACACCTTAACACAAGCTTTTACAATCACTGTTTGGAGGCAAAATTCAACAAATATTTCATTTTGTGTTTCAGCATTTCCTGTCCTTTCAGCACCTGCTCATATATAATAAATAAAAATATCTGTCACTGTCAGTCAGTCTACTGTTATGCATTTCAGGAATGAAGAAATTAACTATTTTGTCTTTGCTGTTGTGTATTAGAATTATGCAGTATTTTGTAAAAGGATTCTAAAATTTAATAATTTTAAAAAGATTTTGTACAGGGCCCTGTGGTGGTGACACTCCTACATACACATCAACATGGAAGACGTCCAATGAGGTGAAGAGCAAAATCAAAACAGTTAAATTACAGTAACATTTCTTTATTTTGAGCATAAAACCCTTTCATGAGAAAAGAAAGACCAAAGAGCGTAATCATTTCCCAAAATTATGTTCAGGAAGCCAAAGAGAGCTGTAGGCAGAAGAAACGACCTTTGTAAAGGCTATCAGGGAACACAAACCTGTAAAAATCAGAATCAGAATACTTTATTAATCTCCGAGGGGATACTGGGTTCTACTACAGACACTCATGCTGTAGCAAGAAAAAAAACCTAAAAACTAGCAAGATACAAGATAACAAGAAAATAGAAATAAATAAAAATAAAAGATAAAATAAGAAATAGAAATAAGAACAAAATACTATATCAACAAGCATGGTGCACATAACACCCTATCTATACTGCACTACCGCAGCACAAAACAACAACACAAACAAAACCCAACCAGGTAAAACAAGTTGAAGGGCCAGTCCAACGACCATTAACTCTGAGTGTCTGGCAGTCTGAGGGAGGAATTGTAAAGTTTGATAGCCACAGGCAGGAATGACCTCCTGTGGTGCTCTGTCGTGCCTTTTGGCAGAATGAGTCTATTACTAAAAGTACCCCTGTGCCCAACCAGCACATCATGGAGTGGGTGGGAGACATTGTCCATGAAAAAGATTCTCATCAGGCTATACAGACGTGCTCAGATTTGTTGGTACCCTTACAGCTCATTTAAATAATGCTTAATTCCTCCTGAAAAGTGATGAAATTATAAGCTATTTGTCATGTATGCATGCCTTTGGTATGTCATATAATAAAGCAAAGAACATGTGAAAAGAGATGAATTATTGCTTATTCTACTAAGATATTCTAAAATGGCCTGGACAAATTTGTTGGCCTTAGAAAAAATAATGAATAATTGGATTATAGTGATATTTCAAACTAATCAGTTTCTTTAATTAGCATCACACTTGTCTCCAATCTTGTAAGCCACCATTCAGCCTATTTAAATGGACAAAAGTAGTCACTGTGCTGTTTGTGTGTATCACACTGAACATGGACCAGAGAAAGCAAAGGAGAGAGTTGTCTGAGGAGATCAGAAAGAAAATAATAGATAAAAATGGTAAAGGTAAAGGCTATAAGACCATCTCCAAGCAGTTTGATGTTCCTGTGACAACAGTTGCAAATATCATTAAGACGTTTAAGCTCCATGGAAGTGTAGCCAACCTCCCTGGGTGCAGCCGCAAAAGGAAAATCGACCCCAGATTGAATAGAAGGATAGTGCGAATGGTAGAAAAAGAACCAAGAATATCTTAAAAAAGAGATACAAGCTGAACTCCAATGTGAAGGTATGTCAGTTTCTGATCGCACCATCCGTTGCTTTTTGAGCCAAAGTGGGCTCCATGGAACAAGACCAAGGAGGACTTCACTTTTGCAAGAAAAACATGAAAAAAGTCAGACTGGAATTTGCTAAAATGCATATTGACAAGCCACAATCCTTCTGGGAGAATGTCCTTTGGACAGATGAGTCAAAACTGGAGCTTTTTGACAAGTTACATCAGCTCTATGTTCACAGATTTTAAAAAAATGAAGCTTTCAAAGTGAAGAACACCATACCTACAGTGAAACATGGAGGAGGCTTGGCTGCTTTGGTGCGCCTGGCACAGGGTGCCTTGAATCTGTTCAGGGCACAATGAAATCTCAAGACTATCAAAGCATTCTGGAGCAAAATGTACTGCCCGGTGTCTGAAAGTTCTGTCTCAATCGCAGGTCATGGGTCCTCCAACACAATGATGACCCAAAACACACAGCTAAAGGCACCCAAGAATGGATAAGAACAAAACATTGGAGTATACTGAAGTGGCCGTCTATGACTCCTGATCTGAATCCTATTGAACATCTATGAAAAGAGCTGAAACTTGCAGTCTGGAGAAAGCACCCATCAAACTTGAGACCGCTGCAGCAGTTTGCTCAGGAAGAGTGGGCCAAAATACCTGTTAACAGCTGCAGAAGTCTCACTGAGAGCTACAGAAATGTTTGATTGCAGTGACTGCCTAAAGGTTGTACACCAAAATATTAGGTTAAGGGTCCCATCATTTTTGTCCATGCCACTTTCATTTGTTTTATTATTTACAATATTATGTTGAATAAAAAAAAATCAAAAACAAAGTCTGATTTCTGTTAAATATGGAATAAACAATGGTGGATGCCAATTACTTTTGTCAGTTTCAAGTTATTTCAGAGAAAATTGGGCATTCTTTGTTTTTTTTGTGGAGGGGTACCAACAAATTTGACCATGTCTGCCCACATGGAGAGATCCAGCACCTGTGTGCTGGATCTCTCCATGCAGGCTGCGACGTCATCACCAAGTCACAGCAAAACTGCCATGATTCAGTGGTCTTTCAATTTCAATGACGAAGTGAGATTGTGGTTGATCAACAGAACTTTCAAACTTTCATACGAAAGGAGAAAATGAAAATGTATGTATATTTACATACATAATGGAAGGATTTAAGTTGTAAATGGGGGGGGGCATTTTGTGTCTTTCTCAACCAATCATAATGGAAAATATATGCCTTTTTTTATTCAATGTTTACCGGCATAAACAGTTACAAAACAAAAAACAAACAAACAAGAAAAAGTTGTTGTCTACTGTTCTGAGTTGTATTAAGAGATCTGTCAATCAATGTGGGAGTGACAGCAGGCTCCAGTCCTGTGTTTTGTACTTTGGTAGCCAGGCAACCCTTTTATTAACTTTTTGAATTAAGGGTTGTACCTGTAAACCATCAAGGTAGATTAAATACAAATGCTTATAAAATGATAGAAATATACTGCTCAAAAAAATAAAGGGAACACCTAAAAACACAATATAGACCTCGATGAATGAAATATTTCAGCTGAAAATCTTTATTTATTAGACAGAGGAATGTGTTTAGAGCAAAATAACCTAAGAATGATCAATGGAAATCAAAATCATTAGCCCATTAAGGTCTGGATTCAGAATCATACTCAAAATCAAAGTGGAAAATGAGAACATAGGCTGATCCAATTTCTGTGGAAATTCTTCAAGACGATTCAAAATGAGGCTCAGTAGTGTGTGTGGCCTCCACGTGCCTGTATGCACTCCCTACAACGTCTGGGCATGCTCCCGATGAGATGACGGATGGTCTCCTGAGGGATCTCCTCCCAGACCTGGATCAGGGCATCGGTCAACTCCTGGACAGTCTGTGGTGCGACATCGTGTTGGCGGATGGTACGAGACATGATGTCCCAGAGGTGCTCGATTGGATTCAGGTCTGGGGAACGTGCAGGCCAGTCCATAGCATCAATGCCCTCGACATACAGGAACTGCTGACACACTCTGGCCACATGAGGACGAGCATTGTCATGCATGAGCAGGAACCCAGGGCCCACTGCACCAGCATATGGTCTGACAATGGGTCTGAGGATCTCATCCCGGTACCTAATGGCAGTCATGGTACCTCTGGCTAGCACGTAGAGGTCTGTGCGGCCCTCCAAGGATATGCCTCCCCAGACCATCACTGACCCACCGCCAAACCGGTCATGCTGGAGGATGTTGCAGGCAGCAGAACGTTCTCCACAGCGTCTCCAGACTCTCTCACGTCTGTCACATGTGTTCAGTGTGAACCTGCCCTCATCTGTGAAGAGCACTGGGCGCCAATGGCGAATCTGCCAACCAAGATGTTCTCTGGCATAGGTCAATCGGGCTGCACGGTGTTGGGCTGTGAGCACAGGCCCCAATTGTGGACGTCGGGCCCTCATACCATCCTCATGCATTCTGTTTCTCACTGTTTGAGCAGAAACCTGCACATTAGTGGCCTGTTGAAGGTCGTTTTGTAGGGCTCCGGCAGTGCTCCTCCTGTTCCTCCTTGCACAAAGGACCAAATAGCGGTCCTGCTGCGGGTTTGTTGTCCTCCTGCGGCCCCCTCCACGTCTCCTGGTGTACTGGCCTGTCTCCTGGTACCTCCTCCATGCTCTGGACACTGTGCTGGGAGACGCATCAAATCTTCTTGCCACAGCACGCATTGATGTGCCATCCTGGATGAGCTGCACTACCTGAGCAACTTCTGTAGGTTGCAGATACCGCCTCATGCCACCTCTAGTGGTGAGGGCACTAGCAAAATGAAAAACTAACCAAAGATCGGCCAGAAAAGATGAGGACAGGCAAATGGTCTGTGGCCACCACCTGCAAATCCATTCCTTTTATAGGGGTTGTCTTGCAAATTGTCTAATTTCCACCAGGTGGAAATTAGACAATTTACCAAAAGGTGAAATTGATTCACAAATCAGTGTTGCTTCCTAACTGGACAGGTTGATATCTCAAAAGTGTGATTGACTTGGAGCTACATTGCATTGCTTATGTGTTCCCTTTATTTTTTTGAGCAGTGTATATCCATCCATCCATCCATTATCTAAACTGCTCATCCTGCTCTCAGGGTTGCAGGGATGCGGGAGCCTATTCCAGCAGTCATTGGGTGGATCATAAATCACATCAATTATAATTATAATTGATTTGATAAATACAAAGACAATTTGATTAAAGCTGACTTGCTAAAATGCAGACAGACAGACAGACAGAGATAGATAGATAGATAGATAGATAGATAGATAGATAGATAGATAGATAGATAGATAGATAGATAGATAGATAGATAGATAGATAGATAGATAGATAGATAGATAGATAGATAGATAGATAGATAGACAGACAGACAGACAGACAGATAGATACTTCATTGATCAAGAGGGAAATTAAAGCATTGTTACAGCTCGCATAATCCAAAAGCACACAGAATGTCAAAAATACGCACAATAGCAAGAATATAAAGCAAAAAAAACAACTATAAAGAATATACAAAAAGGTTGAAGAGGTGCCCATAAAGCAATAAAAATTCATCAAGATTTGTCGAGGTGCTGATTTTCTGTGTGCACATTTCAACTGTCACCAAACAAATGTGTTGAGTAAACGTTGTCACTATGGACCATTGGTTATTTGACATAAGCATTTTCATCCAATTCAACTTAATTGTGTAATTAATTCTATAGTATCTATACATCCCTTGTAGTTTCAGGGACACCTTGTTTAAGTGAAGCTGTCATTACCGTGGCAACTGAGAGGACTGAAAAAGCATGACAGGTTTACTTACAGTTTCCCCAGAAGATCCAACACCTCCACGAGGTCCCTCCATACCAACGTCCCCCTGTTAACAGACAATATACCACTTTATTTTAACAACACACAACACATATGGACTAGTGGCTTACATGATTTTAACAAGGAGAGAGCTCTTAAGTATTATTATATTTACATTATCATTGTAACATGATATTTTATATTCCAAACCTGTAAAAAAACTGTTTTGTTCAGAGGTCTTCATTTGGAAAACACCGCTGATTACAAAATGTCTTTATGCATGCTCAATTATCCAGGTAAGAAAATCAGAAAAAGTTCATCTGGACACAACGCTTATTGGGAGAAACGTTTCATCACTCATCTAAGTGACCTCTTCAGTCTCAACTGAGTGCAGTGATGAAACGTTTCTCTCACAATAAACGTGTCCAGATGAACTGATTCAACTTTCTGTGACTGATGATTACATCTTCTGGTATGTCTCTATTTTGACAGCAAAGGGCTCATAATCATTTTTTTCCAAAGTGTCACTTTGTTCCAAAAGCAGAACATCTCATTCTGAAGAGAAAGTCTTTGTAAAGCAGTAAGAGAAAATGAGCATCTCACATGAGTGTTGTCTATCTGGCATCTCCCTATCTATTAGACAAATTATTACTTATTGAACGGTTACCAACCTCGCATCTATCTGATGGTGGTGTGGTGGCATTGGTGTGGATGGTAGTGAGAAGATACTTACCTTCAGACCTAGTTCTCCAACCTCGCCAGGTTCTCCATGAACCCCAGGCTCTCCCTGTCAGAAACAGAAAGAAAGATGTTATGGTTGTTTTGATTGGTTCGATTGATTGGTTGACTGATTGATTGATAAAACGCTTGTTTAGTGGTGACATTTTTTGTTCTCTTGAATGATTGACTGATTGATTTTGGCAAATTTATCACTGAGGTTATGATTACCTCTTTCATGGTAGATGACATTTTCACACTTAAAAGTCATAGGATATGCACAAAGATAAATACGTTAAGCCCCATGACTTCACCATGTGGGATAGTACTAACAGTCCCAATGTTGTATTCTGTAAATTGTGTAAACACATCTGGCTTCCCACCCACAAACATAGCCAATTGTGTTTGTAGGGATGCTTGACCAAGCCGGAGGTAACACGGAGATTTGAACCAGCGACCCCCGTGTTGGTAGGCAACAGAATAGACCACTACGCTACCCAGATGCCCAGAAGTCCTGTCTTGATAAACAGTGTACAGACCCTCTGCCTAGGACTCGGTATACCTCGTATAGGCTCACTCTCATTCTCTGACTCACCATGGCCCCGGAGAAACCAGAAGCACCCTCCTCCCCATCATGACCAGAATCACCCTGTAAAAGAAGAAAACGGGCAATGTCGAAAATAAGTAAATAAATAAATAATGGCACATTAGAAAAAAGACAGATAGACTGATAGATAGACGCGTGCACACATATACATACACACACACACACACACACACACACACACACACACACACACACACACACAGAAATATTATTGATGTCTTGGTATGAAATACTCACCACTGGTCCTGTCTCGCCTCCTCTTCCTGGAGCCCCTTTGAATCCTTTGTAACCCTGAAATCAAGACACAGAAATGCCAGTTCCATGTCTCACATCATCTCTACTAATAACACCCACATCCTGTTCAATAGCAGACCAATCATCCTGTACCCATGTATCTCAGCCTGACATGCGTGCCTGGAACAGCCAATATTGTGGGGTGGTGCCATTATTTCACTACGATACTTTCACCCAAAAGATTATTTCATATGAGATAATCATGGCTAAACTGTGCCACACTTTGCATTGCCAATTTCACAGGAAAGCTTTAAGCACGTGTGCTATCATAAAAACTTTTATCACCGGTTATTAATAAATAAAAGGTCCCAGTGTGTTTGAAAGTCACCTCTCTGCCTTGTGGTCCGGGTAAGCCAGTCTTGCCCTGTAGCCCTCTGGATCCCTGACACGACAGGAGACGAAGTTGGTTAGATACATCCAAAAATTAAAAATTCTGTTGACTGTACAGTTGATTTGTATGGTTCACCTATATGTTATAGATATTTTCTTTCTGGTTAAATAAAAGAAAAACACTTCAGTTCTCAATGGTAATGAGCTTTGGAGCAGGATTATAGCATTCAGAAAAAGTCTACATCCAATCATTAGGTGATATGTATAATCTAATGTCTATATGTTGAGTGAAATTCAAAGTCCACTGTCAATATGTAGAGTGATATATATGATCTACTGTCTAATATATTGTTTGTACTGTTTCTAAGTATCGTGCAACGAAAGTGCCCGTTGTCCTTGCACAGTGTTAAAATGTACTGTAAGAGTGTGTGGGTTGTTGGTGGGTCTCTACACCAACATCACTGGGGAAAAAAAAAATCTCCTGTAATTTTTTTCAGCTAACTACCTTGGGCCCAGCGAATCCAGCGAAGCCAGGCTGTCCAGGCTCACAGTCACACTCTGTGGGCCCCTCAGCCCCCAATGTCAAATCGACCCCTGATTCTTCAGAGGAGTCCACATAGGGCCACTGCGACACAATAACACAACAAAACGGTTATAGAGCAATGCCATAAAAGATACACAGTAAAACAATAACACAATAACAGGATACTAAAAGACAAGGCACTAACACAATAATACAGCAAAGCAATGAAACAAAAGCGTAATACTACAATAACGTAAAGTCAAGTTTTTATCTCTGATCATGTGTCTTTGACTCACTTGATGGCTGTAGTCATGACTGATTGGTTTTTTTAATCACCCTCAGTATTCTCAACTTGTTTTATGTTTAATTATCTGCTGCTTCAATGATCCAGTGGTCCCATGGAGATCATTTCAATTTAATCTGATATGGTTTGGTTTGAGCTAGTCTAGCGTGTGTGTGTGTGTGTGTGTGTGTGTGTGTGTGTGTGTGTTTCCAACCCCTCTTAAGCAGCTTTAGCCATCTTAACTAGTTAAATGTGCATCTTTACTTCAGTTGCTGTTTAACTGAATTGGCCTGAAGAGGTAGAAAGGCCATCCCTCCTTGTACCTGGGTGGTCATGGTGGCATCCTCTTTAGCGTACGGGGACTCAGTGGTTGTTGCGTAGGGGTATGAGTCTTCTGTGATCATTGTGACCTGGGTAGGGGCCGGTGCATAGGGGTCATAGTCCTCTGGCTCAGGCTGATGCTCGTGGTCGTAGCCATGCGTGGGTTCTGGGGGGTACTCTGTAGGGGAGAAGAGGAGAAGGATGGATGGATGGTTAGATGGATGGATGGATGGATGGATGGAGAGACAGACAGACAGACAGAGAGAGACAGAGAGAGTGAGAGAGAGATATTAAAAGACAAAGACGGTGTGTAGGAGATAAATGTGATAATCTAATATAACTTTACACTGTTTATAACCCAACCGATTCTTAGTGCAGGTCCCAAGCCTGGGTAAATGGGGATGGTTGCCTCAGGGAGGGCAACAGGCGTAAAACCTTTGCCAAATCAAATATTTGGCTCATAAATCTGATTTCCATACCGGATCTGTCGAGGCCCAGGTTACCAACGGCCACCACCGGTACTGTTGGCCAGCAGGGTGCCGGTGGAAAATATGCTACTGTTGGGCGAAGGAAAAGGAGAGGGGGAAGACATGTGCAGAGGCAGCAGGAGAGGAGGAAGGATGAGAGTGTGGAGGTGAGAGTCAGATCTGGTGAGACAGGACATGCAGGTGGCTGGTGTGACAGAGGAAGATGCAGAGGACAGGAAGAGATGAAAACGGATGATCCCCTGTGGCGACCCCTAACAGGAGCAGCGAAAGGTAGTAGTAGTAGTAGTAGTAGTAATAGTAGACTATTTATAACCCAAGCAGAAGTTGGTGAGATTTATCTTTCCCCAATTATATAATTTGCCAAAAGATGGAACGATGTGTAATGCAGGAAATAATTCCCATACACACATTGAATGTGTGTACGGGAATAATTTCATGCAAGGATTGAATTGTTTCTTTCTATCATTTTTATCCTTTATATTATTACCTTTACATTTGTATTTAACCTATTTCTTATATTTCTATTCTTTACATATTATTTACCCCGTGACCCTGAGCAGGATAAGCGGTTTGGATAATGGATGGATGGGTGGACATATTATGTGCTTTCTTTTGCTTTGAAATCTAGTTGTTGAGCATGACCCAAAATAAGTATTTTATTGCTCTTTAGGCTGCATTGTGCATAACTGTTGCAAATGACTAATAAAATTTAAAGTTGAAGTTAAACTATTTTAACCAGTGATCAGTTCTACAACTAAGAAATATATATAAGGGACCACTCTCCCCACCTTCTCTAACTGCCATCAAAATACCATTGAACAAGGTCATTAACAATCAACTACTTGAGTGGAGCTGCTGTGGGGGCTGCTCATAGTATCAACAGGTATGCATCATGGTATCAGTGGGTACGCGTTATAGATGTACACAATAGTCAAGTCAAGTCAATGTTATCTGTATAGCCCAATATCACAAATTACAAATTTGCCTCAGTGGGCTTTACAGCAACACAACATCCTGTCCTTAGACCATTCTCATCAGATAAGGACCAACTTCCTAAAAAAAAAAAAAAAAAAAAGAAACCTTTAACAGGGTAACAATAATAATGAAATCCAAGCATCGTAAAAACATAAGCATCATAGGTCGGTTTGAGGGGGTTTTGAAAATTCAGTTGTGACTTAACTTGACGAGTTCTGTAAATAGAAAACTTTTGAGATGACTTTCTCTCTCTCGTTTTAACACCCCCCCAATACGCACGCATGCACGCACACACACACGAACAAGTGGGAACGCACGCATGCTCTCCCTCTCTCGCTCTCCCTTTCTCTCTCTCTCACACACACACACACACACACACACACACACACACACACACACACACACACACACACACACACACACACACAGAGCGAACTCTAAATAGATCTATATCTGGGAATCTATAAAGAAAGTTTGATTGAGAACTCATGAATTATTGCACCGACAGCATCTATTAGCTATAGTGTAGAGGAGCTCAAGCAGGAGTCGTGACAACTTTCTCTTTCGGCTACACAACGTGCACCATTTATTCCTTCCACCATTACAACAACAACAAAAAAACCCGTGCAGCGGAAGTGTGTCACTGTAAACCCAAACCGAGGAAACAGCAGCTGTAAACTAACGTTCCTACTAGCTCAATAAGGGGAATTATGTAGCCCCATAACCACTACACGCGTCCCCCCAGAATTCGCCTTAATAGGAAAAGTCAGTGTGGCGAGGGGGGCGGATCTCTCTGCCCCAACGGCTCTGCTGAACAGGAGCTGGGGGCTGGTTAACCGCAGGCAAAGCAGCAGAGTCCTCACAGCTGGACCGGGGAAAGGGAGGGGCTGGGGAAACAGGGAGCGGCTCGCCGGGGGAGGGGGGCAGAGCAGGGGGGCGCCCCCGCCGTGGGGGCAGGGCAGGACCAACGGGGCGGTCTAAGTCCAGGTGAGCAGGCTTGAGGCGGTCCACAGAAACCCGCTCCAGCCTGCTGCCAACCTCCACCACAAAGTGCTTATCTCCAGTGTCCCGTACCCAAAATGGGCCATCGTAGGGTGGCTGCAGGGGACCGCGGTGCGCGTCGTGACGGATGAAAACATACTCCGCCGACCGCAGCTCCGTGGGGACATAGGACTGAGAGCCGCCATGCTGAGAAGTGGGGACCGGTGCAAAAGCCCTGGCTTCCTCCTGCAGCGCAGTCCGTTGGCATCTGGCGGACCAGGGAGCTGTGGCGGTGGGAAGGAAATCCCCCGGGACTCGAAGTGGCTGTCCGTAGACCAGTTCGGCGGATGAGGACTGGAGGTCCTCCTTGGGAGCCGTCCTGAGCCCAAGCATGACCCAAGGCAGTTTGTCGACCCAGCGGTCGTCCTTGAGGGTAGCCCGCAATGCGGCCTTCATTGAGCGATGGAACCTCTTGACCAATCCATTCACCTGGGGGTGATGTGTTGTGGTGCGATGGAGCCTCACCCCTAAACCCGCGGCGATCTCCTCCCAGAGCGCTGATGTGAATTGCAGCCCTCTGTCCGAGGAGAGGTCAGATGGGGTGCCAAAGCGGGCGACCCAGGTTCCGATGAACGCTCGGGCAACCTCAGGCGCTGTCGTGGACGAAAGGCAAGCGGCTGCCACGCACCGCTCACCCACTGCTCGTAAACCGCGCCGACAGCGTAGTCTGAAGCATCCGTCATGATGGCAATGGGCGCTCCAGACACAGGGTGTGCCAGCATCTCCGCGTCAGCCAGGGCGGCCTTCACATCCTTAAAAGCCGTGTCCCTCTCTGCAGACCAGTCCACAGCGTGTTTGGGGGCTGTGCCCTTCAGAGCCTCACATAGGGGGCGGAGGAGATCGGCAGCCCGGGGGATAAACCGGTGGTAGAAGGACACCATGCCAATGAACTCCCGGAGGGACTGGGCCGTGTGTGGGTGTGGAAAGTCTGCGACGGCCTCCACCTTAGATGGAAGGGGGGCCGCCCCGTCCTTGGTGACCCGGTGGCCCAGGAAGTCGATGGTGCTCAGACCAAACTGGCATTTGGCCAGGTTAACTATCAACCCGTGCAGGCTGAGTCTCTCAAAAAGGGCTCTGAGGTGGGACAAGTGCTCGGACACGGAGGTGCTAGCGACCAGGATTTCATCCAGGTACACAAAGAGGAAAGGCAGGTCCCGCAACACTGAGTCCATGAGGCGTTGGAAGGACTGCGCGGCGTTCTTAAGCCCAAACAGCATGCGCAGGAACTCGAACGGTCCGAACGGAGTTGTCACAGCCATTTTGGGGACATCAGCGGGATGGACGGGTACCTGGTGGTATCCACGGACGAGGTCCACCTTGGAAAAGATCACTTTCCCAGCCAGGTGGGAGGAGAAATCTTGGATGTGAGGGACCGGGTAGCGGTCCGGTGTTGTTGTGTCATTGAGCCGACGGTAGTCACCACATGGACGCCACCCACCGCCAGGCTTAGGCACTATGTGGAGGGGTGAAGCCCACGGGCTGCTGGAGCGATGGATGATGCCGAGGTGCTCCATGTTCTTAAACTCCGCCTTGGCGACAGAGAGCTTGGTCGGGTCGAGGCGTCGAGCTCGGGCGTGCACATGTTACAACACTTTGATTATACTTGGCTGCACTGAGCAACTCGTATGTGTGTCATTCTTTATAAGATAGCCTACTGAAACAGGTACGACACTCCTCTGCGCCTCAGTGTCGCATAGGAAACGTCGCCCCGAGATGGAGTCTCGCAGGAAAAGTAGCCTGTTGTCCTCCACGCCGACGCCCATGGCCACTAGTGAGCGCCGGCCTTGGCGTTTCCCGACGAGCTGAAATTGCACGGGGAGGTGCACTTTTTCGCCTTGGCCCCGAACTTTGCATGGTAAAGGTACAGGCCGGGCTCCTGTCGCCGACTGGGGGTTGCCGCGGCGACCACCATGGAGCACCAGGTGGTGGCGTGTGGGGGTGGGCAGGGGTGAGCGCGGACGCGCAGTGCTGCTGTTGGCTGGCCAGGAAGAACTTGTCAGCTTCTTCAGCTAGCTTGCGGCAATCGGTAATGCTGGTGTTAGCCAAAGCGGTCCTCACCTGAGCAGGCAGTTGTCGCAGAAACAGTTGTACAAAGAGGAAATCAGGTGTGTGCGCCGGTCCCAGTGGATTCAGCATTTTGTACATGAGCTCGGATGGCTTGCTGTCACCCTAGCCTTGCAGAGAAAAGAGACTGTGGGCCCTCTCGGCGTCGGACAGTTCAAAAATCTTCAATAGGTGATCTTTGAGCCCCTTGTATTTGTCTGCCGCCGGAGGATTTGCAAGGAGACTCACCACTCTCGTTGCAGTCGAACATCCGAGCGCCGATACCACGTAGTAGTATTTAGTAGCATCGTCTGTTATTTTGCGGATAGCAAACTGCGCTTCCGCCTGGGCGAACCATGTCGTTGCCGATGACTCCCAGAACTCTGGCAATTTGAGAGAAACCGCGTTGATATCGTCAACCATGTTCGTTCGAAAGATTGTCTCTGATAACTACCAAGAGACAAACGTCGGGGTCACCAGTGTAGAGGAGCTCAAGCAGGAGTCGTGACAACTTTCTCTTTCGGCTACACAACGTGCACCATTTATTCCTTCCACCATTAGAACAACAAAAAAAAAACCCGCGCAGCGGAAGTGTGTCACTGTAAACCTGAACCGAGGAAACAGCAGCTGTAAACTAACGTTCCTACTAGCTCAATAAGGGGAATTATGTAGCCCCATAACCACTACAATAGCAACAACACGACATAACTTTTTTTTTTTTGGAAATTTACTTCCAAACCAACTCAGGGTTGGTAAAATGGAGACGTTAGAGCCAATAAAAATAAATTTACTCTTTGGCCAAAGATAAACGACAATCCCGCTAGGTTTAGCACATCAACTTGTTTTTTTGAATTGGGTACATTCTGTCTAGCGGCCAACCTACAGGACGCCGTACAGTCCTCTCCAAGTGACTTACTGTTTACGTCCCACACTTCCCTCCCAGAACTTCCACTTGCGCCTACGGTGGCAGCCCACAGTACTGTTCCGCCCACTGGCATCATCTGCCATTAACCCTCTCACCGGGAGTTTTCCCCATATAGGCTCTTATTAGACACCAGGCTCTCATCCACGCGATGCATCTAATAGTAGAAAAAACAACAACTGAATATCTGGTGCAAACATCTGCAATTTGTGTCCTATTTTCTGTACTCCCGTTGGTTTTAACTCTGCTTTGACGCAAAACAATTTTGGCCTCTTGAATGTGAGATCTGTTGGTAATAAGTCCTTTATCATTAATGATTTTATTGTTTCTAACCATCTGGTCTTTTCAATGATTACTGAGACATGGCTGTCCCCAGGGGACCCGCTCCCCCTGACTGAGGCTAAGCCCCCTGATTTTGCATATTTTCATATTCCCAGGCCCTGAGGAAGAGGGGGTGGCCTAGCTGGGTTTTTTTTTTGGATTTTTTATAATTCTTAAGTGCCATCCTGTTAATTTTAGCAATTTTATCTCCTTTGAGGTTCTATGTTTTTTAAATCATTGGCCCTACCCCTTTACTCTGCATCTTAATTTATAGGCCCCCTAATTCAGTTAGTTTTATTTCTGAGTTTTCCTACCTTCTATCTAGTCATGCCAAAATATGGCAGGGTGCTTATTCTTGGTGATTTTAATATTCATGTCTGCTGTCCTTCCCATTCCCAGACTTCCCATTTTTTGGATCTTATAAACTCTATTAACCTCATTCAATCTGTTAAAGGGGCCACACATTCCAAAGGTCACATTTTAGACCTTGTACTCTCATCTGGTTTCTCTTTTGAGTGTCTTAATCTGGTAGATATGCTTGTAACTGACCATAAAGCTGTTGTTTTCAAAGTTCAACTACAGCTCGCTATTCCTGGTCGCTATCCTAAAACACACTCTCGCATTCTCAACGCTGATTCTGCAATTAAATTCTGTAATACTTTTAATTCATGAGCACAGTGGCCCAGTGGTTAGCACTGTCACCTCACAGCAAGAAGGTCCTAGGGTCGAACCCCGTGGTTGTCCAACCTTGGGGGGTTATCCCAGGCCGTCCTCTGTGTGGAGTTTGCACGTTCTCCCCGTGTCTGTGCGGTTTCCCTCACCGTCAAAAGAAACATGCATGTTAGGGTTTATACTTCTGTCTGTGCTCCTGACCAAGGCAATGGGAAAAGAACTGGAGTTGGTCCCCAGGCGCAGCATGAAGGTGACAGCCCACTGTCCTAGCTACACAGATCACAGCAAGGATGGGTTAATTTGCAGTAACTGAATTTCCAAAGGGGATTAATAAAGGAAATTTAAACCCTCTTTATCCCCCCTCAATCCAGATGCACTGTTAAATTCATTCAATGATCAGTGCCTAGCCATCCTCGACCAAATTGCACCATTTAAAACCAGGAAACAAAAATCAAATGATCTCCCCTGGCTGAATGATCACACTCGTACCCTTAGAAGACTCCGCAGAAAATCCGAACGGCAATGAAAGGTCAGCAAGTCCGAATTAACACATAACACTTTTAAAAACCAAATGTTAACTTACCAGAAGGCAATTAAGGATTAGAGATCAGTGTACTTCTCTGAACTGATATCTAGAAATAACCACAATTCTATAGCTCTCTTTAGGGTATTTGATTATGTTATTAATGGTCCCTCCACTTCTTTTTTTGAACCTGATGTTGAGCTGTCCAAAAATTTTCTCGCTCATTTTATAAATAAGGTGGAGAATACCAGGTCCCAAATCTAGCCTGGCCCTTGCATTCTTTCCATTCCCCATGTAAATTCTGCCTCTTTTACCCAGTTTCAACCAATTACAATTTCAGCCTCCAATATGAACTCCTCCTCTTGTACCTTAGACATCATTACCACTAAGCTGCTCAAGGAGGTATTTTCAACTGTTAGCCCTGCTATTCTGCAAATTCTTAATAATTCTCTGGCCTCTCGTTCTTTTCCAGATAGTTTTAAGCATGCCATTGTTTACCCATTGCTGAAGAAACCTAATTTAGATCCCCTGTCCTTAAGTATCTACAGACCAATCTCCAAATTGTCTTTTTTATTTAAGGTTCTAGAGAGGGTAATTTCATCTCAACTGATTTCTTTTATGAACATGTAGTATTTTTATTAGTTTCCAGTCTGGTTTTAGAGTACTTCATAGTACCAAGATAGCTCTAGTTCAAGTTACTAATGATATACTGCTCACTGCAGACAGCTGTAACTGCTCGATTTTAGTTATTTTAGACTTAAGTGCTGCCTTTTACACAGTCCATCACAGTATCCTCTTACATCGCTCAGAGAATTGGGCTGACATCAAGGGCTCAGCTCTTGGTTTATTATGCTCTTACCTCTCCAACAGAACCTTTTCTGTTGTTGTGGGTAACTCTTACCTCAATGGCTCGGTTTGAGCTGTGGTGCCCCTCAAGGCTCAGTTCTTGGCCCCCTTCAGTTTTCTATATACATGCTGCCCCTTGGCCAGGTCATTCAAAATCATGACGTGTTTTACCATTTTTATGCTGATGACACTCAATTATACATGTCACTAAAACCCACAGATCCTAGTGCCCTAACAAATCTCACAACTTGCCTCTCTAACATTAAATCCTTGAGGTCTAAAATTTTTCTTAAATTTAATGATGATAAGTCTGAGGTCATTCCATTCGGTCCCCCAAATTCCATCAGCCCATTTGATACTAATCTTGGTGGTCTGTCAGGTAGTCTTAAATAGGCTGCTAGGAATCTTGGACTAATATCCGATGCTAACCTCAGTTTTGATAAACAAATCAAACATGTTGTTCAGTCATGCTTTTTCCAGCTCAAGGTAATCTCTAAAATTAGATCATGTTTATCAATTGCCGATCTGCAAAAAGTTGTGCATGCTTTTATCTATTCTTGGGACTATGGCAATGCAGTTTATTCAGGTATTATCAAGGGCTCCCTCCATCTGCAGGTAGTACAAAACGCTGCTGCTTGGCTCATTACTGAGACAAAAAAGCATGATCACATCACTAATGTGCTTGCCTCCCTACACTGGCTCCCTGTTATATTTCATATTGATTTTAAAATTCTATTGCTCACTTTTAAGGCCTTAAACGATCTTGCTCCTACTTACATTTCCAATTTATTGACTTGGTATATAAGCCCTCTCGAACATTACGATCCACAGATGGAGCCCTGCTGGTTATTCCCAGGTCTCAGTTTGTCACAAAGGGTGATCAGAGTTTTGCTGTTAGAGCCCCCACACTTTGGAACTCTCTTCCTATTCAACTAAAACAAAACAAGTCTCTAGCTTCTTTTAAATCTCTTCTTAAAAGTTTTCTTTCTATGAGAGCTTTTACAATTGTTTGATATTTGTTTTTATTTATTTATACTACTTTTATCTTTAGTTTTACATATTTTTGTAACTTTTTTGATCAATAAATTGCTTTCTTCCCTTTTGCTCTTATTTTAAGATAAGATAAGATAAGATAAGATAAGATAAGATAAGATAAAATAAGATAAGATAAGATAAGATAAGATAAGATAAGGTAAGACTTTATTGTCATTGTGCACACACAAAGAAATTTCATTCCGTGACTGTCAGACCAGCAACACCAGACAAGGTAAATTATTAAAAAAAAAAAAAAACAAGCTTAAAAACAAGAACAAACAACATTTACTATAAACAAGCGAGGTAGTAAAAATAAGTGCGGTAGCAAAAATGATAATGAGAAAATAAAAGATAGCAGCGGCTTTTAAAGCTCAAAATAGCACATGGGATTATTGCACATAGTTGTCCATTTTGCAGCGGCTTTATTTATTATTAATTTATTTATGGCTTTATTTGTTAGTGCTTTTTTATTTTACTCTCTTACAATGTTTTTTTGTGTCAATTAACAATTCTATCCTGTTCTGTGAAGCACTTTGTAACCTTGTTTAGAAATGGGCTATAATATAATAAAGTTTATCATTATCATTGTTATTATTATTATTATTATTATTAGTATTACTACTACTTGATATCATTCACCACATGCTTGAGAAAGATACGTCAACATGTTTGAAACCTTTCTATTTCATTTTACCTTTCAAAAGGTAACTAATGAACAAAATGCAGATTCAGCTGAAAAGGCTATCTATCCCAAGATACCTGTGCAACAAGGGCTGAAATCGATAGAATATTTGTCAAAAATCATCCGTGCCATTTACCTGGGTGCGGGTAGACTGAGTTGTCATAGTGGTCAACCAGAGAACCTTCATAGGTGTGTTCCTCACCTAGGAAAGAGACAATTAGACCGGTTGTCCTGATGCACGCTCAATAATCCAAGTAAGGAAATCCCAGAATGTTGAATCAGTTCATCTGGACACAGCGTTTATATTGAGAAACTTTTCATCATTCACCTAAGTGACTTCATCAAAGGTTGGGGATACCTGTGGATTAAGGTTGAGGATACCTGCAGTCAGTTGAGACTGATGAAGTCACTTAGATGAGTGATGAAATGTTTCTCCCACTAAATATTGGGTCCAGATGTACTGATTAGACTTTCTGGGAATTAGACCAGTTCAATAATAGGGCACCGCAGGCTTGTTGGCACGAGAGGTCTCAGGTTAAAATCGCTTTATCAATTAGCAAATTGATATAGGGATTTTGAATGCAAAACTACACAGCAAAGTCATCTAATTGCACCACCCCACGGCTGTGACCTACCGTCCCTGACACTATGCTGCCACATATTGGTAAGGGTTCGACTTGATGGTATCTCCTGCATATATCACCAAGGCACTGAGGTTCATTCTATCTATTTAATCTAACAGAGACCATGCACAATTAAAAAAAACAAAACAAAACAAAACAGAATTAGCTACAAACTAATTTGTATCTGCAGCCCCCCTGCAAAGGTTACAGTTACACAAAACACAAGAAGGCACAACAAGAAGAACAATATAGCACAACAGAAAATACTTCCAGCATGTTTTCAGAAATAGTAAAAACCGTACATGGTACTTTGCTCAGCTACAAAAGGTAGTAAATCTCTGCTCTTGGCTTATTAAACCCATTACATGCCGCGCGTAGGTGCACCATGTTGGTTTTTTCCCTTTCTTAAAATAATTGGACTTGTGCTGAAGAGCACTTATTACACACATTTCATTAAAAAAAAGGTACTACTTGAAAAAATATACATGGGGTTCTCTTGCAAGCGCTAAGCTCTGTGCTAACAGTTGTTCCCACCTGAGTGATAGCTGGAGTAGTACTCCTCCTGAGCGTGGGAGTGGAGCGCGTACAGACCAAGCACCATCAGCCGCCAGAGCACCTGGAAGAAACACACAACAAAACACTTAAAAGAGAAAAAAATAAATGCCAGTTTATAAAAGACAAAAATGACACTTGTTGTGCACAGGGTTGTGTGTTCCCAACAGAGCTAATATAACGTAACCTCAACCTGACCCTAACTTTAACCTAACCTTAACGATAGCTAACCTGAACCTAACTGATAGCTAACCCACGCTAACACAACCTAATCTCACAACTGTATTTTTCCCCGAGTCACAAAGGCACGACAGCACAACATGATCGGTCAGTTGCAGTGATGGTCCTGGAGCAACATTAATCATGATATCGTTGGAACAAAACCATCCTGGCGATATCAGCTACACCAGGAGAGTGCCAGGAAAAGATCTCGGCTGCTAATTTGATATACTTGACCAACCGCTTTGTTAACCAGCTAGCATTTATATGTCTCATTTTATTCCAGATATTTAGGTTGTTGAAATTGTGTGAAGTTCCTGGTGATCACAGGGTTTCAAGAGCCTAGGTGGTCCAATGCCAAGGTATTGTATTTAGAAATCACGTCAGGACACAGCGCTGTCGCTCGACACAACCGCTACGTTGCATTCTTTATTTAGACTGACACAGCATCACAGGCAGACCCGATCAAACAACCCAGAGCCCGCAGGCATCACCAATCGATCCCAGCACAATAGAACAGCACCAAATCAAATGCAGCACTGTCGATGTGTGCAGACATAACATTCCCCCCCCCCCCCGGCAGGATTTCAGACATGAAAGGTTGACACAAAGTCCTCTAGGTGGCCAGGGCGTAAATGTGTGTGAACAGGTCGCGGGGTGGCCTGAGGCTGGGCAGGCCGAGGTGGGGAGGGAGAAGGCAGGGGAAGCTGAGGCCCAGGAATGTCTGGGGCCCGTGTAGGAGCTGCATGAAGCCCCGGGGCGTCTCGCATGCCGAGGGAATGGCTAAGGTTGTGTCACCAGCTGTGTGTGGCGGAGCTGACACCTTCCGTAGACGACTGGAGTGCCACCGAGTGCCATCGCTGAGGAGGTAAGTGGCTGGGCCCAGCTGACGGGTGACTTGGAGAGGAGAGGACCAGTATGAAGCCATTTTATTGTCCCTGTGGGGCCTGCGGACCCTGACCCAGTCTGACACATTGATGTCTGGCACCCTGGTTCGTTTTGACTGGTCAAACCGTTGCTTCATCCGCGTCAGCTAACGAGTGACTGAGGCTCTGACCCCAGAGGGAGGTGCCTGGGGTGTGGAGGGGCGGAGCCTGTCAAGGGGCATGCACAGTTCCCGGCCTAGCATGAGAGAGGCTGGGGAGACGCCTGTGGTCGAGTGCTGTGTGGCCCGATAGTGCAGCAGAGTGTGACGGATGGCCTGCATGAAAGAGCACCCTTGGGCCATGTGTGCTCTGAGGCCGTTCTTCAGTGACTGGTGAAAACGTTCAACGCCGCCATTGGCCTGGGAGTGGTAGTACACAGTGCGTATATGACGGATGCCCTTGCTTTCGAGATAAGCAGTGAACTCAGCAGAGACCAGCTGAGGGCCGTTGTCAGTGGTGATGGTCTTTGGGAGGCCCCAGCGAGAGAAAAGAGAGTCCAGGAAGTTGATGATGATCTGTGAGGTCACAGTGCCGGAAGTGGTGAGTTCAGGCCATTTTGAGTGTAGATCGTAGGCGACCACCTTGAAGCGTTGGTGGTGGGGAACTCCATGTATCTCACCACAAATGTCCAACTGCAGGTGTTCTCAGGGCTGAGAGGGCCAGGCGAGAGGTTGCAGGGGTGGGGGAGCCTGGTGGCCAGTCTTGCCACTCACAAGGCAGGCAGAACAGTCCTTCACCAGAGCCTCAATATCTCTGTCTATCCCCGGCCACCACACCAGGTCTCGGCAGCGCTGTTTCAGTTTCACAATTCCCAGGTGGCCTTCATGCGCCATATTCAAAACACGTGCACGGAGAGCAGCTGGGACCACTGTGCAAAACCCACGTGCCACGCAGGTGTCGTTCCAGCAGGAGAGCTCCTGTCTGACTCGGGCGAACGCAGCCAGCTCCTCTGGGACCTTGTGAGGCCAGCCGTTCTGGATGTAGGTGCGGAGCTGGGAGAGGACAGGGTCCTGTTCGGAGGCTGCCCTCAACTTCTGCAGAGAGACAGTGGCCTGAAGGGGTGTGTGTAGCATTTGGACAATGTCCTTTTCCACACAGTCAGTGTCCGTCTGTGGAGCTGGGGTGGAGACAGAGCGAGAGAGCAGGTCGGCGACAACATTGTCTCTGCCTGGGGTGAACTGCAGGCTGAAGTTGTACTGGTGGAGGCGGTCAGACCAGCGGTGCAACCTCAGGGGTTTGTGGCCTGTCCCAGATGTGGACAGCAGCGCTGTCAGGGCCTGGTGATCTGTCCTGAGGGTGAAGGAGCGGCCATAGAGGTAGAGGTGCCACCTTTCACAAGCCCAGATACAGGCTAACGCCTCACGCTCACCCACGGAGTACCGCTGCTCGGTCAGGTTGAGGGCACGGAAGGCGAAGGCGATGGGCTTCTCCACACCGTTCTGGGTTTGAGACAGCACAGCCCCTATCGCTGTGGCTGATGCGTCACAGGTCACAAAGGTGGAGCTGGAGATGTCGAAGTGAGCCAACACTGGTGGTGAAGTCAGTTGAGTCTTGAGATCACGCACAGCGTCACTGCATGCCTTTGACCACACCCATGGCTCGTCCTTACGCAGCAGCTGGCGCAGGGGGGCTGTGGTCGCAGAGTACTGGGGAAGAAACCTCAGGTAGTAACTTGTCATACCCAGGAAGGAGGCGTCCTGGGCGGCCGAGCTGGGCTCAGGGATGGCCTGAATGGCGTCCACGTTGGATTGTAGTGGAGTTACACCGCTCGCTGACAGCCGGAACCCGACGAACTCGATGGCTGGCACAGAGAGGACACATTTCTCAGCATTGAGAGTTAGCTTGTGCTTGGACAGGGCTGCGAAGACCATGTTGAGGCGCTTGTCGTGGATTTCACTGGTGGGCCCGTGTACCACTATATCGTCCAGATAAATGGCCACGCCCATTATGCCAGCCAGCACGGAGACCATGATTTTCTGGAAGCAGCTAGGGGCGGAGCTGAGACCGAAAGGCATCCTGGTGTAGCGAAACACTCCTGCATGTGTCACAAAGGCTGTGACGTTTCGGCTGCTGGGGTGGAGGGGCACCTGTAAGTACCCCTGTCTGAGGTCGAGCTTGGAGAACACCTCAGAGCCATAGAACTGAGCAGTGAGTTCTTCTGAGGTGGGCAGTGGATACTTATCAGGGACCACTGCCTTATTTACTGCACGTAGATCGATGCAGACACGCAGGCCCCCGACTTCTTCTTAGCCACCACGAGGTTTGAGACCCAAGGTGACGCGTCCACCGGTTCAATGATGCCAGCTTCCAGCAGTTGTTGCAACTCGGCAGAGACCCCATCACGGAGAGCCAACGGGATGCGGCGCAGTGGTTGGATGACAGATTTCACAGCAGGGTTGAGGAGAGGTTGATGGGCGAAGGCGGAGAGGCAGCCCAGCCCCATAAACAGCGATGGCCATTTCTGCTGCCAAGGTGTGGCAACAGTCAGGATTGCTGCCCCCCTTGTGTCTAAGAGGGAGAACCCCAGAGCGGAGAACAGGTCCAGGCTCATCAGGTTGGCCCCATGGCGTGCCACATGAAAAACTGCATTGGGCACCAGCTTGGTTCCATTGCGGACAGTCACTTGGAGAGAGCCAACCAGATCGATTTTGGAGTCACCATACCCACAGAGGACAGCTGAGGGTGTGGACAGTGGCAATGAACCGAAAAATTGACTGTAGGTATCAACATTCAGGAGAGACACACCTGCACCGGTGTCCAACAGCAGGGGGATGCACACATCATTAATGTTGACTGTGCATGATTTGAATGACACTGGCTCAGAGCTCACCTTGTGAATGACGGCGGTTGAAGACTGGGGGGTGTGGCCCTCTGACCCAGCCGGGGAAAATCGACAGACGTTGGCAAAGTGATTGTGCTTACCGCAGCTACGGCATGTCTGGCCACGGGCAGGGCAGTTCTGAGCCCTTGAAACATATGAGACCGAGACCCACAGTTACCACAGGACTGTTGAGGGCGGGGCCGAGAACGCCGTCGTTGCAGTTGCAAGACGTCCCCAGTGGAGTCGGCGACCGCCTCGCTCTGGCTGGGTTGCGTCCCGAGGGGCAGCCGTGAGTAGAGGGAGGAGTCGTTGGCAGCTTGACTGGAGGTGGCCACTTGCTGTGTATTTAGCACAGCAGCACACTCAGCTGCTCCCTCAACCTGTAGTGCGATGGTAATTGCGCTGGACAGCAGCAGATCGTCTTTTTCCAGCAGGAGAGTCTCACGCACCTTTGCGTTGTTGGTGTGTTCGATTAGCTGGTCGCGAACCATCTCGTCCCGAAGCGCGCCAAACTTGCATGAGCTAGCTAGCCCTCGCAAATTAGCTACATACTGCTGCACAGACTCACCAGGCAGTTGGTGTCGCTGACGGAATAGAAATCGCCGAAAGAGGGCACTCTGTGGAGCAGCGAAATGGGTGCTCATAAGTCCCACAGCTTCGTCAAAGTTTGTGACGTTCCCCAGAGTCCCGAGCACACGATGACCCTCTGCTCCCAAGCAGTGTAGCAAAAGAGCCGTCTTCATAGCCTGGCTCACGTCGTCGAGCCCTGAGGCGATGATGTAATTTTCAAAACTATGTAGCCAGTGAGTCCATGGTACCGGAGGCTCGCCAGGTAATGCCAGGAAGGGGGCAGGTGGTGGGAGAGAGATATCAGCCATCCTCGTCGCCAATATTGTATTTAGAAATCAGGTCAGGACACAGCGCTGTCGCTCGACACAACCGCTACGTTGCATTCTTTATTTAGACTGACACAGCATCACAGGCAGACCCGATCAAACAACCCAGAGCCTGCAGGCATCACCAATCGATCCCAGCACAATAGAACAGCACCAAATCAAATGCAGCACTGTCGATGTGTGCAGATGTAACCAGGTTAAAATTAATGTTTTTATTTTATTTTGTTTGAGTATGAAATATCACCAAATCCTGTCTGTGTGCTGTTATTTGTGTTTACTACATTTTATTTTATGTCATTATTTACTTTTATGTATGTTTTACAACGACCGTCATATACGTGTACTGTCGCTTTAAGAGAGAGGTCTTGTGGGTACACGGAAGAGGGAACGCGGGAGAGGCCATTTTTGTTTTGTGGGAGGAGTCTCAAGCAGCAATCGAGCCGAGCCACACGTGTTTCTTACCGTAGGACAGTTTTGCTGGTTGAGGAGAACGTAACCTTGAGTATCCCTGTAAGAAGATACTGCAAGCTGTGGGATAAAATACTTGTTTATCCTTTCTTACATCGGAGTCCCGTGGACGGTTTCTCCTTCTAACGCACACGAGTGAAGTCCGGGCAGTGGTTGAACTTCGACCCCCACGTCCGTAAGAAACACCGCTCCCGCTGGAGGACTGGACGTTTGTCGAAGGGTTTGAAACCAAAATAAATGGCAAGGTGGGCCAAATAGAGTCCTGTGTGTCCCCCCTCCTTCCTTGATCATGATGATGATGATGATGAGAGACTGAGGGCCCCCCACAACACCTGGGGCCCCACCCAACTAGAACACAACGCAGAGCTAATGATGAGAGTGACGGGCGTGCAGCAGGCTGACCAGCAAAGAACAGCATAGGACTGCCCCGGTTACATTGGTGCCGTGACCCTCCTGGATCCTGAGAGTGACATCAGTTGCTCGCCGCGGGAGGCTGCTGTCGTCATCAAGCCCCAGACGTCCTCAGGTATTTCTACAGACTGTACACTCATGTTACAGTGGACTGGAGTTGAGCTGTGTGGGCACTGGACAGTCATAGCTGTGGTTACCATGGACTGGGCTTGTGAACAGGACATTTGTATATACTGAAGGAGGAAAAACACACGAAAAAAAAAAGGAAAAAAGGTTAATGTTGATGTGATTGAAGGACTCGTGTGAATAATCTATTGATCTAAACTACTGGATATGTGCATATGTGATTAATCTATTGGTGAATTTGTTGATTGTGTGTGATTGTTTCAATCTCTTAGTGATTTCTAGATTCAATTATTTAAATGAATTGAGCTTTTCACTTTTTTATTTTATTTTTTATTTTATCTGAGTGTTAGAGGTAGGAACATGGCAGAGGGTGGTTCGTACGTAGGTGGGGGTAACATTGCTGATCAGGATCTTTTGGATCGCCAGTGTGCTATGGAGAGGGGGTACCAGTTAGATGTGGGTGGGGGTTTACGGCTAGGTGTAGGTAGGAGTTTCGGGCAGCTCTTAGAGGGCGGGGAACCAGACACCAGAGCACCAGGACCTAGAGACCCGACCACATTTGGCACTCCTCAGTTCACCTCCACACGCTACGTAGAACGGGCCAGGCCAGGTATCAGCGAAGGGGCTGTGCTAGGTAACAGCGAGCAGCCAGTGGGTGAGTTAGCCATGCTCATTACTCGGTTAGCAGAGAAGATAGGAGAGTCAATCACTGCTAAGCTGCAGGAAACACAAATGCTTAGAAACACACACACAGACAGTGCTAGGTCTGCTGAACAGCGTTTGGAGACAGCTCCTAGTGTTAGAGTAGTAATGCAGACAGACGCTAGGGAGCCTCCTATTTTCAGGGGCAATAGCTCTGATAAGTTTAAAGTTCATGAGTTGGAGAGCCTTATGACTTTGTATTTGAGGAAGCGAGCCATTCCAGTTAGTGAGCAGTCACATGAGATTCTAGCTAAGCTTATGGGGAAAGCAGGGGACGTGGTGAGGATAAAGCTGCGCAACACATCTGTCGACCACATAGCGAACCCCCACATTATTTTTGATGTACTGAAGCAACACTTAAGTGACCTCACATACTCGAGCATGCCCCTGGCGGACTTTTACAGTACGCTGCCCAAGCCAGGTGAGGACGCTATGGAGTATTGGATTAGGCTTAATAAAACAGTGGAGGTGGCTGACGAATGCTTGAAGTGGCAGGGCCGTAGTATTGAAGAGCCAAGCCACGAGGTAAGCATGATGTTTATCAAACACTGTCCAGATCAGTCTCTTGCCAATGTTTTTAAGTTCAAGTCCGCAGGGAAATGGTCTGCTAGCGAGATCCAGGAGAGGCTTGATGAGCACATGCTGGAGAGGAAGTCCCGTGTTGCTGCAGGTGGACAACGTGAAGCAGGCGCGGTAGAGCGTAGGTTCCATTCACAGGTTCATGTCCCTGTAGTCGACATGGCTCCCGACTTGAACACGACTGTGCCGGTGGTGCCATCTCCCGTCCCGGCTCATGCGTCATCTCCTATACCATTTTGTGCAAGGTCTCCTACACCGTCTCCCGCACCGTCTCCCGCACCTGTCTCTGGCGGTGATGACTATATGAGGAGTTTGGTGAGCTTGCTAGACCGTTTGGTCACAATGCAGACTCAGGTTCCAGTTAGCGCTGCAATCCGGACACCGACGCTGACTCAACCGCCAGCTAACGCCGCAGGGCGGGTGCCAGACGCACCACAGAGGTTGTGCAGGGTTTGTAAGTCTCCGGATCACTCCACATTTTCCCACTGCAGCCGGGAGAACCGATGTATAAACTGTTTGTCTCCTGGTCATTGGAAGAGGGACTGTCCTCACCCTCAGCCGCCCAACCAGCTCCGTTCTCAGCCTGGTGGAAGAGCTGGTCGTCAGTCTCGTCCGTTAAACTACTAAACCCACACCTAGAGAGGGATGGTGTGGGTAATGTAGATGTATCCCTCACTGATGTCTCCGACCTGGCTCACTTGTATGAAGACAAGTGTGCCAAAGCACCTCAGGGTTCGCGTATGGTCATTCAGGCGACACAGAGGATTCAGGCTTTCAGTGACTTGTTCTATGCTCCTGTTCTTGTCAACCAGAGTGTGCAGCTTAATGGCATGTTGGATACTGGCTCTATGTCATGCAGTATCAGTGAAAATGCAGTAGAGAAGCTCCGCTCTGGGGGTGTTTTACCTGAGAAGCAGCAGCCTGAAGAGAACATTGTCTTGATTGGCTGCGGTGGTCTGGAGACTAGGCCTGATGGTTTTTATGACCTCAACATGCAGCTTTATGGTGTTTCCTTTGTCATACCCACTCTGGTCGTGCCCGGTCAGCATGATGATCTGATAGTCGGCACAAACGTCATTAAACATGTGGCCCATGTACTCAAGAGTGGTACTGAGTACTGGGACATCGCGTCCAGACAGGAACATCCGTCTAGTCCTGACGTTGAACAGTTCTTGTCCATGTTCACGAATGTAGAGCGCTGGAGGGGTGGTGCAGTTCCTGAGAAGATAGGTACTGTTAAGCTCACCCAGGCCGCGACACTCTTACCGAGGCACGAGCACTTAGTCTGGGGCAGACTTCCTGCTAAGGTGCCTATGTCAGCTGGAAGCACTGTTGTTGTGGAGCCGACAGACTCCAAGGCCATGCCACGCAGTGTCCTCGTAGGTCGACTTGTCACACCGCTCTGGGGTGATAGGTGGGTACCCATGACTGTTGTCAATCCATCTGACAAAGCCATCACGCTGAAAAGGAACTGCAAGTTGGCTGATTTGTTTCCATGCTTGGCGATTGAGGACTTTAATGTTTTCCAGGGACTGCAATCAGTTGCAGGGAGGCATGAGTCCAACGCCACAGATAGTGCCTGTCCCCCTGTCCAGCCGGCTAGGAGTTTGTCAGAGCTCGGACTCAGTGACATTGACCTCAGCTCCTGTCAGGTTAGTGAGGCATGCAAGTCCCAGCTCACTCAGCTGCTCACCGAGTACCATGACATCTTCTCCAGGGACTCTCTGGACTGTGGCGAGGTCACAGGATACACACATCGCATCCATCTGGTGGGTAAGCGCCCCTTTCGCTTGCCCTACAGGAGGGTTCCCCCAGCCCACTATCAGAAGTTGAGACAGGTTCTCACTGATATGGAGGAGAAAGGGATTATCCGGAAGTCCTCGAGCGCATACGCTTCACCGCTGGTTATGGTATGGAAGAAGGATGGCGGGCTTCGGATCTGCACTGATTTCAGATGGCTGAATGCTCGGACCTTGAAAGACGCTCATCCCTTGCCACACCAGTCGGACTGTCTTGCCGCGCTGGGTGGTAACTGCCTCTTTAGTACGATGGACCTCACCTCTGGCTTCTTCAACATCCCAATGCATGAAGATGACAAGAAGTACACTGCTTTCACGACTCCCCTTGGGTTGCATGAATACAATCGCATGCCACAGGGCCTTTGTAATAGCCCTGCAGCCTTCATGAGAATGATGATTGGGATCTTTGGGGATCTGAAATTCACGAAGCTTTTGTGCTATCTTGATGATCTTCTTGTCTTCGCGCCGTCAGAGGTTGAGGCTCTGTCGAGGCTCCGCAACTGTGTTTCAGAGGTTGAGGGAGAACAACTTGAACCTGGCTCCGAAGAAGTGTCATCTGCTGCAGAAGCAGGTGCGGTTTTTGGGCCACGTGGTTGATGGCGGAGGTGTGTCTGTCGATCCCTCCAAAGTAGAGGTCATCTCCAACATGACAGTGCAGGATCTCATGGAAGGTGATGGGTGCATGCCTTCTGTTCGTAGGATCAAATCTTTCCTTGGTATGGTATTTTACTACCAGCATTTCCTCCCGAACTGCTCCTCCGTGGCTAAGCCCCTGTTCGCCCTTACAGCTGGACAAAAGAGGAGGGGGAGGTCAGCTAAGGATAAGAAGCCCCATGGCAGCTTCCGTAAGCTTACCTCCGCAGACTGGACGGTGGAATGTGGGGAAGCATTTGATCTGTTGAAGACGATGTTACTGGAGTGTGTGGTGCTTGCCCATCCAGACTTTGAGGTGCCTTTCATTTTGTCGGTCGATGCGTCTTTGGACGGACTCGGCGCGGTGCTGTCTCAAGTGCCCTGAGGAGAGTCCAAGGCCAGACCTGTTGGTTTTGCAAGCAAGTCCCTCAGTGCCTCACAGCGGAAGTATCCAGCTCATAGACTGGAGTTCATGGCGCTGAAGTGGAGTGTTTGTGAAAAGTTCAGCCACTGGCTGAAGGGTCAAAGCTTCACCGTTTGGACAGATAATAATCCGCTGACTTATCTCCTAACGAAGCCGAAGCTTGACGCGTGTGAGATCCGCTGGGTGTCTAAGTTGGCGTCTTACACTTTCGATCTCAAACACCTGCCAGGGAAGAAAAACGTGGTGGCGGATGCCTTGAGTCGCGACCCTTTTTCCAAGCCCGTCAGTCAGAGGCTACTTAGGGAGCCCTACCCGGCCCTTGTTCAGGAAGCCGACGGGGTTGAGGGGGACTCTGTGCAGGATGTTTTCAGACTCAGTTGCCAGTCCCAAACAGTGAGTAGTGCGCGATCTGGGTTTGCTTGTGATGCAGCTGAGGTCAGGGCTTTTTGTCAAGCCAAATGTGACTGGCCTGATGCATCAGTATTCACAGCACTCAGTTTGGTCCAGCACGTTCAGCATCTGTCGGGTGGTCAGGATACACTGCCAATGTTATCCACCGAGGAGCTCAGGTTGAGTCAGGAGCAGGACCCCTGCATCTCCAAGGTGTTGCCCTTTGTCGCTGTTCGGAAGCGGCCATCGAGACGTGAGAGGCATGGTGCTGACCAGAAGGTCCTCAGGCTGCTGAAACAGTGGGAGAAGTTGGAAGTCAATGATGGTGTCTTGTACAGGGTGACAAAGGACCCAGTGTCCAAGCAGAGGAGGTCTCAGTATGTTTTACCTCTGAGTCTGAAAGACAAGGCACTGTCTGGCATCCACGATCACGCTGGTCATCAGGGCCAGGACCGTACTCTCTCTCTTGCAAGGCAGCGTTTTTATTGGCCTGACATGGAGAGGGATATCAGCGCATATGTCAGATGCTGTCGGAGATGTGTGTTTGGGAAGACCCCAGAGCCAGCTGCTTGCGCGCCCCTGGAGAGCATTAAAACCTCCGCACCGATGCAGCTTGTGTGTATGGATTTCTGGTCCGCTGAGGACAGTAAGCAGCGGTCGGTCGATGTCCTAGTGGTTACTGACCACTTCACTAAGCTTGCTCACGCGTTCCCCTGCGCCAATCAAACAGCGAAGCAGGTCGCCAAGAAACTCTGGGATCATGTATTCTGTGTTTACGGGTTACCGGAGAGAATACATTCTGACCAGGGCACAAACTTTGAGAGCAACCTGATTGCAGAGCTTCTCAGGTTGGCGGGTGTAGCGAAGTCCCACACGACGGCCTACCATCCTATGGGTAATGGCGGGACAGAGCGGTTTAATCGCAAGATGGGGAATATGCTCCGTTCCCTTCCGCTTCAGCAGAAGCAACAGTGGCCTCAGCAGATCCATTCTCTCACGCTCGCGTACAATGCCACTGTTCACGAGACCACGGGTTACGCGCCTTTCTTCCTGATGTATGGGCGTGTCCCAAGACTGCCGGTGGATGTTATGTTCAGGCAGGTTTTGCATGACCCTCACGTTGTTGATTATGACTCTTATGCTCAGTCTCTGCTTTCCTGTCTAAGGAGTGCAATGGAGATCGCTCAGAAGCACTCCACGGCTGAGCAGCAGCATCAGGCGCGACAGTACAACAGACATGCCAAGGGCACTGTCCTGTCTGTCGGGGATCGTGTTTTGGTTGCGAACCAGAGTGAGCGAGGGAAGAGAAAGTTGGCTGACAAATGGGAGAACGGAGTGTACACGGTTGTCGGTGTCAACCCCAATATCCACGTCTACAAGATTCAGGATCCAGAGGGGCACACCAGGGTGGTGCACAGGAACCGTTTGTTGGAGGTCAACTTCTTGCCCCTACCTGAGTTAGATCAGGGTGAGGAGTCCAGTACAACCAGTCAGTTGTTTGACTGCGCAGAGTCCGATGAGGAGGACAGTGCAGATGTCCTGATGGTCTCAGGGGATGCAGTGGGGCTAGCAGTCTCATCACTTGGAGACTCGCCTAGATCTGAGTGGGCAGAAGCGGAAGAGTTCATTCCGTCTAGTCTGGTAGTCAGTCCTGTGGGGGCCACTGCTCAGTCTCCACCCAACACACACGCACCACACAACACACATGCACCACACATAGAGGCATCACACTCACTCGATGTAGGTGTTATATCTCACACTGATTCGCACACAGAGGCACCACCCTCACTCGATACAGATGTTGCAGCTTGCACTGTCTCACGCACACAAGTAGAGAGCGATGGTCGGGTTAGGACACGCACAGGGAGGGTGGTGAGGTCAGTGAACAGGTTAATAGAATCTATGGCTCAGATGCCATTTCTACGGAGTGTGAGGGTTTGAACTTTGATGGAGGTTGGAGTCATTCAAACTAGTTTAATGTGAGTTATTAGGTGTCTATCAGACAGGGTTGTTTTGGGCCAAGTGCATGGTGTGGCGTATCAGGCGTCACATTGATCTAAGGGAATTCTGAGACTTGATCAACCTCATTATTTTCTGGACCTCGTAACCGAGGTAGCTCCTAAGTTGACTGGAGGACTAGGTCCTTCTTTTCACTTGTGCCAGTAGTCAGTGATGGGCTTTTCCTTTCCTCTTTCTCTTTTTATCCTGCTGTCAGGATGTTGGTGAATTTCAGGGGGGTGAATGTAACCAGGTTAAAATTAATGTTTTTATTTTATTTTGTTTGAGTATGAAATATCACCAAATCCTGTCTGTGTGCTGTTATTTGTGTTTACTACATTTTATTTTATGTCATTATTTACTTTTATGTATGTTTTACAACGACCGTCATATACGTGTACTGTCGCTTTAAGAGAGATGTCTTGTGGGTACATGGAAGAGGGAACGCGGGAGAGGCCATTTTTGTTTTGTGGGAGGAGTCTCAAGCAGCAATCGAGCCGAGCCACACGTGTTTCTTACCGTAGGACAGTTTTGCTGGTTGAGGAGAACGTAACCTTGAGTATCCCTGTAAGAAGATACTGCAAGCTGTGGGATAAAATACTTGTTTATCCTTTCTTGCATCGGAGTCCCGTGGACGGTTTCTCCTTCTAACGCACACGAGTGAAGTCCGGGCAGTGGTTGAACTTCGACCCCCACGTCCGTAAGAAACACCGCTCCCGCTGGAGGACTGGACGTTTGTCGAAGGGTTTGAAACCAAAATAAATGGCAAGGTGGGCCAAATAGAGTCCTGTGTGTCCCCCCTCCTTCCTTGATCATGATGATGATGATGATGAGAGACTGAGGGCCCCCCACAACACCTGGGGCCCCACCCAACTAGAACCCAACGCAGAGCTAATGATGAGAGTGACGGGCGTGCAGCAGGCTGACCAGCAAAGAACAGCATAGGACTGCCCCCGTTACACAGACATAACACAAGGACCATGTTGACCCCATTGTCTGTCCCTTTTTTTATTGAATATCTAATAAAAGATCGAGAATCAAGTCTGCAAAGTGAAGGAAATTACACCCCTTTCACTGTCTCTAAGTTTTTAAAGACTGCAGAAATTTACAGAAAATGCAGTTTCCCAGGCCTGTCTTTCCATGACATCAAAACACAGATGAGCACCTAATTCAAAAAGTTCCCTCTCCTATAAATGGAAAACGACTCATAACACCTAGCCTATTTACTCAGATGCAGCACACATTTCTAATGAAATAAGGACCTCTGACACATTTTTACGATGGGGTGTCCAAAGCTTCATTCTCAAAATATAGCATCATTAAATGACTAATTCATTGTTAAGACGTTCTAGGACTAAGGTCACTGACAGACATTATATTCTAGACCTCAATCTAAATGATCGAGTTTCAAATATTTTATCTATTTTTTTTAATTTCCCCCTCTTTTTCTCCTAAATTGTACCCGGCCAATTATCCCACTCTTCCGCGCCATCCCAGTCACTGCTCCACCCCCTCTGCCGATCCGGGGAGGGCTGCAGACTACCACATGTCTCCTCTGATACATATGGAGTCACCAGCTGCTTCTTTTCACCTGACAGTGAGGAGTTTCACCAGGGAGACGTAGCATGTGAAAGGATCACGCTCTTCCCTCAGTTCCCCCTCCCCCCTGAACCGGCACCCCGACTGACCAGAGGAGGCGCTAGTGCAGCTACCAGGACACATACCCACATCCGGCTTCCCACACGTAGACACGGCCAATTGTATCTGTAGGGGCGCTCGACCAAGCCGGCGGTAACATGGGGATTTGAACCGGCGATCCCCGTGTTGGTAGGCAACGGAATAGACCGCTACACTACTCGGACGCCCCATGAGTTTCAAATATTTCACCGTGGTGCAGCATGCTATGCGGCAGTCACAGACAGACCATGATACAATGGTCCCCTGGGCACACACATCCTAAAAGCCCCCTTCTCACACAGGTAGTCAAAGCCAACAGCACAGTGAATAAGAATTCACCTGTACCTCAACAGGATATACAGCACAGGCACACTGAATTAAAGCCAGCAGCACTAACAAAATACATCTCACTCAATCACAAATGTGAGCTCAGTTGAAGCTATCTTTAGTAACAAAGAATTAGCCTAAAAAAAAGTGCCAGCAGGCTGTTCTTAATATGATTGACTAAGTCTTTCAACTCCGCTGTGAGAAATGAGAAGTTAATAATGGCGACTTAACACAGAGGCTATGGCTTAGGGGCCCCCTGACTTGTTGATGTTGATGTTTCTACCATGGGAATGAAAATGCTCCAAATGTGGAGATCATTTTGTAAATCCCGTGCTTACCCTAAAAACTGTCAGCCACTTCTGTCTATTATGACTCTTTTTTTCTTTTTTTTTTATTGAGGGGACATGTTGTTAAATGGCTGTAAAACAGGAAGTCTGTCAGTGTCAGGGAATTTGAAGCCCTGTGATAATGCTAATTGCAGCGGTGTTTGACCTCTCCAAATAAATCCCAGGACCTGTCCCAGGATGTCCATTCAAAATGTAACTCCCTAGCGTCAAACAAGAAAACATGGTTGTACCTGAGGTTTAGCCATTAGACTGTTAGCCATATCTGCCTGTTAACAAAGCTAACTCTGGTTCTTCAAACTTGCAGGATCCCGCCTGCTCCACATTTGGCTGCTATGGTGAAGACGAAAACTCACTTTTCCCCCCCGTGGAAAAGTCCTACCCAACAGTAACCATTATAAAGGATAACTAGAAAAGTGTTCATGATGTTGATATCAAGGGCGCTTTTTTTGCATATTCAGTACTGTAGCTTTAAAAAGAAGCTGAAATGTTATAGCTTTCAAAAATTAGTCGGTGTTCCTGGGTGAAATTACATATTTGCATTTTGATTTGCATATTTTTACATGTCTTTTAATATCCATCCATCCATTATCCAAACCGCTTATCCTACTCTCAGGGTCACACACACACACACACACACACACACACACACACACACACACACACACACACACACACACACACACACACCTAGGGACAATTTAGTACAGCCAATTCACCTGACCAACATGTCTTTGGATTGTGGGAGGAAACCCACGTAGACACGGGGAGAATGTCTTTAATATGTTAAACAAAATAAAGACAAGAACATTAATTTGCTAGTGTGTCCAGCAAATATGCAGACATGTAACCACTATGTTATTTCACTGAGATGCCCTCAGTAGAGCTATTGATTAAATATCAAGTGGTTAAACTAAACACTCAGGACCGATTCTCATTAAGCCTTTATGAAGACTCTGTGGAGTCTTTGAGCGCAGAGGAATGGCTGCCGGCGACAGGTAAACTCAAACCGTCATGGTCTCAGTGCCACAAAAGGTGGTCACCTTATTACAGGCCGGCTGTTCCAGGGCTTGTCTGTCATGGAGACGCTCGGGGTTGTCCACTTCTGCAAGAGTTTAGTCGAGACTACGTGATATCTGGGTGAGAGAGGGGTCTCAGAGAAGACTCTTTGTCAGAAAGAAACCGCAGAGCCATCATCTCAGCCGTTCTCAGGTTCCTCTCACATTCCAGGACTATCTCAAAGACACTGAAGACTTTTGCTCACAAACTGCAATACCTGCCCAACAGAGCAAGCCTTACAGCTGAGTAAATAGTTTCTAACATTTTTTTTTCAAAACGCGGAAAAAAACAAACCAACAGGTGAGGTGATTTCACACTTCAAACGCAGATAAAAAAAACAAAACTGTGGAATGACCTGCCCTAATTGGTCACTAAAGACCTTGAAACCAGGGGAAGACACAAAAAGTGAAGCTACTTCCATATTTGCTGATTATTTCAGTTCAAGTGAAGAGAAAAAGGGTTCCACAAGTCATTTCAGGATTAAATCCCATGTCAAGACTGACTTTTCTTGTAGTGGAGCCTCCTTTTTTGTCTGCCCACTGGGAGTGATGCAGGGGCACTTCTCTCAAAAATAGGAAGAATGGTGGATATTGCTGAGTTGTTTTTTTTTTCTTCAATTTTTCAGTTGGGCTTTGAGTTGTGTTTGCACCGTCAAGAAAAAATGTATCTCGATATAGGTTGGAGAGAAATCTTGTGTGGAATATAAGCACAAGGGCCTTCCTATGAAACATTTCTCAGACATCAGAGGTTGTAGTGTCATGGTGTCCAAATGTAATCCACTCTCCCTACAGTTGGTGTACATATTAAGGCAGGATGCACAGGTGTAGCTGCATTGAGCTGGTTTGCATTACCTGCCTTCTGTTAATCTAAAATGTTGCCCTCAACTCAGCAGGGATGCATGTAATCACAGTGGGCTATAGCCTAACAGGTGACTCTGTACCATGAATCCTGTGTAGCAGCGGGCCGGGGTGGGCGGAGTCTTTTCCAGTGTGAACGAGTGGGTCACGTTGCCCTGCAGGGCCCCTGGGCCAGTGAGGTGAGGCACTCGTCTTATCCCATTAACTTCAACTAGTATTGCTTTCCAGAAATAAGCCAGAAACAGCACGGAGAAAAAAGATTTTCATTTCACTCATAAATGTTTTATCTATTTAAGAACTTGACACGTACTAAAAGATCATGTTGCTTATACGCTGACCATTGGTCTTCCTGAGCAAAGCTCTTCAGGAAGGTCTTGTTGCCTCAGAAGATAAAAATAAATAAATAAATGATTCCCAAACAAGCCATAACCACAGAAAATATTTTTTGTGTGTGAAATGTATAAAACACACACACACACACACACACACACACACACACTGCATAGATTCTCATTGTGCAAGAAAACAGGGGTTACATTCTCAGTTATCTCTAAGTTTCAAAGAAAAAATAAATGATTTTCTTCTTGACAAAACAAGCACCCCAAGTGTCCTGCTACAATTGAGACTGAAGCAAGCTAAATAAGGAAGTCAGCTAAATAGCTTTTAAGATTTGCCACACACAAACTCAGCTGCAATCTATTTATTCTGACTTAACGGTGCCTAAATAAATGATGGTTTTCATTCAATGTCCTATGATACAACTCAACCTTGATTCACTCCTGGACCCTTCTCTCCATTTTACAGCTGGCTGAATAAAAAATAACTGGCCCCCAAATCCCCCTGCGAGGCCCTGGGGTGTTAAGCCAGCTCCCGCTGCCCCCTCTTACCTGGACTGTGGGGGCTCCCATGGTGAGGTGAGGTGTTGGGTCGGTGTTAAGTCCACTCAGGTTACAACCAAAAGGAGTGCAGGACGCTCTCCCAGTCGCAGAGACGGACCTGGTTTTACTTTTTCTCCGAGCCAATCTTCTTACAGCATTCTCAGTCTGTTCTTGTCTCTGGTCCCCGTTCTCTTGCTCCTTCCTCTGTCTGTCTTTCTCCCCAGGATCCCTCAGGTTCCAAGGCTCCTCTCCTCCCTCCCTCCTCCTCAAAAGGGTGAGAAATACCTAACGGTGTGCCCTGAACTCCATATCAGCAGCAGATGACATGGAGATTCAGCAGGGTGTATGTGTGTGTGCTTGTTTTTCTATCCTAATAGGGACATTTGGTCTCCATTGGGATAGAAAAAAAATTAGAAACCACCTACCTTTATGGGTCCCCATGAGGAAAAGGGTCTATTTTAGGGTTAGGGCTTGGTTTTGGGGTTACGGTTAGAATAAGGATTAGGTTAAGGGCTAGGGAATGAATGTAGTCAATGAGGAGTCCCCACAAGTATAGGGATACAAGTGTGTGTGTGTGTGTGTGTGTGTGTGTGTGTGTGTGTGTGTGTGTGTGTGTGTGTGTGTGTGTGTGTGTGTGTGTGTGTGTGTGTGTGTGTTTTACATGGATCCAAGACCAACTGAGTTTTATCCTTTCTATCAAGGCACCTGTTTTTTAAGTATTTTTTCCCCCCATAGGATATTGTTTTTATGTAGGGGTTCTCTTGCAGTTTGTAGTGTATCATTGCTTTTTATGGCCCTTGTGAAAATTATCCGACAGGGGTAAATGAAGATTGGTGTACTAAGCTGACTTTAACCGCACTAAATTGAGTCAAACTGAGCCAAACTGTTAAGAGACAGTGGAAACAAATGAAGTGGGAATTGATAAGGAACTAATCAAATGAAAACGAGGGACAGCGGTGTGTATTCGTGTCCCCTGTAAAACCTCAAGCATCCATTTTGTTTGCAGCCCATGACTGAATTTCCTTAGAGACGAAATATAACAGACATTTTTCATAAACAGAGAAACACGGACATTGTTTTGGATATTTTCATCAGGAAAGTCTGTTGACTTCTGACTTGTCAACCACAAATAAATCAATATCTGTTTTGACTATTTGTCCCCATCCATGTTCAAATACTATCAACCTCTTTTAACAACTGATTTCAATATGCCAAGCCTGGGTTTACATTAAAGATATGACTTGGAACTTGCATGGTCACTAAATATTATATTTCACTTAATATCTATACAATGGTGACTTGGAGAGCCACCAAGCCTGATGTTTAACACTGGCTGAAAATAACTTGAAGCACAAATCTCCATCATTCCATTAATCTATCCATTACATACTCCAATTCTGACATTGAGGCACAAGGCCAGATGTTGCCCTGGGAAGGCTGATGGTCCTTAATGCACAAGTTTCTGTGGGATTGTGCAAACTATTTGGATAGAAATTAAATTTCTCTCAAAAACGAGGTCTCCAGTTTGAAATTTCTCATACCAAATGATTGCTAGTTTCAACTTACAGCAAATGGCTCATCATCAAGGGAGGGAGACGGTCCTGTCTCCCTTCCCTTTCACCCCCTACACCACAGACTTCAACTACCACACACATTCCTGCCATCTTCAGAAGTTCTCTGATGACTCTGCTATAATCGAATGCATCAGTAAGGGCGAGGAGGCTGAGTGCAGGGCTGTGGAGGGAAACTTTGTCACATGGTGTGAGTGGAACCATTTGTAGCTCAACATGACTAAGACAAAGGAGCTGGTTGTTGATCTGAGGAGGGACATGACACCAGTGACCTCTGTTTCCATCCAGGGGGTCAGCGTGGACACTGTGGAATACTACAAGTACCTGGGGGTGTATATAGACAATAAACTGGAGTGGGCTAAGAACACTGACGCCCTCTACAAGAAGGGACAGAGCTCTCTACTTTTTGAGGAGGCTGAGGTCCTTCAAAATCTGCCAGGCAATGCTCAGGATGTGGTATGATTCTGTGGTGGCAGTGCTCCCCTGTTTGCTGTTGTGTGTTGGGGCAGCAGGTTGAGGGTAGCGGACGCAAACAGGTTCAATAAACTCATCCGCAAGAATGGTGATGCTGTCAGGGTGGAGCTGGATTCTCTGGCGGCGGTTTCTGAGAGGAGGATGCTGTTGAAGTTATGTACCATCATGGACAATGTCTCCCACCCACTCCATGACATGCTGGTCGGGCACAGGAGTACTTTCAGTAACAAACTCATTCTGCCGAAATGCACTACAGAGCACCACAGGAGGTCATTCCTGCCTGTGGCAATCAAACTTTACAACCTCTCCCTCAGAGTGTCAGACACTCTGAGTCAATAGTCATTAGACTGGCCCTTCCACTTATTTTACCCTGTCGGGTGTTTGTTTGTGCTGTTTGTTTCATGCTGCAGTAATACAGTATAGATATGGTGTTATATGCTGCAGCATGGTGCACGCGTCTATATATTTCATTAATTTTTCTATTTCTTATTCTATCTTCTATTTCTATTTATTTCTGTTTTTTATTTCTATTTATTTCTATTGTTATCGTTAGTTTTTCTTTACTAGAGCATGAGTATCTGTAATAAGACCCAATTTCACCTTGGGGATGGCCCTATAAAGGGAGCGTACAAGTCTGAGTCAGCCCCCGCTCTCGGATCTTCCGATCGCAATACGGTGTATCTTCTGCCTGTATATAAGATTGTGTTGAGGAGAGAGAAAGTACATGTAAGGCAGGCAAAGGTCTGGAATACTGACTCTTCTCTCACCCTGCAGGGTTGCTTCGACTGTACAGACTGGTCGGTGTTTACTGAATCCTCAGACAATATTGACGAGCTAACGGACGTTGTGTGTAGCTATATCTCCTTTTGTAAAGATAATGTGATTCCGACCAAGGCTGTCAAGATTTTCCCTAACAACAAACCATGGGCTTCATCAGCCCTTAAGGGTCTGATTCATAAAAGGAAAAACGCTTTTGAAGAGGGCAATGATACTGTAGTTAAGGAAACAAAGAAGGAAATCAGGTCAGAAATCAAAACATCTAAACCCAGGCACAGAGATAAAATAGAAGCTGAGCTGAGCAGTAACAATTTAAGGGTATCTTGGAACGGTATGAAATTAATGACTGGGTGTAAAAACAAAGGCATCAGGAACACTGCTCTGGCTGGTTTTAATTCAGATAAACAGTTAGCTGATGAGTTAAACCCATTTTACTTAAGATTTGATAATCATGACTTCCCAGACAAACTGAATGCATTAAAGAACAGCACTAGAGCTCCCCCAGCTTTGACTACTGATAGCAAAAGTGTGGAAAAACACTTCAAAGTCACCAAGCCTAGCAAAAGCCCTGGATCTGATAATATCTGTGGCCAGGTTCTTAAAACCTGTGCTGAACAGTTGTGTGGAACTTTCACACCATTTTCACACTATCCCTTCAGCAAGAGGGTCCCTAAATTATGGAAACATTCCACAAATGTACCAGTTGCCAAGACTAAAACCCCTGTGACATTAAACGACTATAGGCCAGTAGCGTTGACTTCTCTAATCATGAGGAGATTTGAGAAGCTCATTAAAAACGAACTTTATCGCAGGTGGGGAAATCCCTTGATCCACTGCGATTTGCATACAGGCCCGATAGGGGTGTACAAGATGTCATGATAACACTTTTAAATGTTCTGTACCGCCATCTTGAGGGGACAAATGCTCATGCCAGGCTGTTGTTTATAGATTTTTCCTCAGCTTTTAACACAATCCAGCCACATCTGCAAGCAGAAAAGCTAATTTATCTTTTCAAACTGGATCTTAATCTAGTTGGCTGGATACTGGACTTCTTGACTGATAGGTCCCAGTGTGTGAGGGTTAATGGCTCTTTTTCCAATCAGCTGTACTCTTCAACCGGTTCCCTTCAGGGCTGTTGCCTCTCCCCATTACTCTACATCTTGTACACTAATGACTGGCGCAGCAACCACACCAATAGACACATATTCACATTTGCGGATGATTCGGTGATTGCAAGTCTTCTTGAAGGGGAGAAAGAACAACATGCACCTGTGGGCGATGATTTTGTATCTTGGTGTGATAAGTCCTTTCTCCACTTAAATTTGTCTAAAACTAAAGACATGATAATCCGTTTTAGAAAGACTCCTCCTAGTCCTGTACCAACCAGCATTAAAGGTGCTGACTTTGAGCTTGTGGATGACTACAAATATCTGGGGGCTGTTCTTGACATAAATTGTGCTTCGAAACTCATGTTGCTTCCACATCAAGGTCCAACAAAGACCGTTTTTCCTGAGGAAAATGTGTACATTTAATGTCTTCTCCCAGATGATGACTCTCTTTTCTAGACGTTTTATTGAAACAATTTTAATGTATGGTTGCTTGGTTTGGTAACTTGACTCTGGCCCATAAAAAACGGCTTGATAGACTCATCTAATGGGCTAGTAAGATCTCAGGGAGAAGCCAAGCCCAGCTTACTGACCTTTATAATAGGAGGGTATTCAGAAAGGCTACTTCCCTTCTGGAGTGCCAAGGTCACCCCCTTCAGCCAGAGTTTGAGCTGTTACCTTCAGGTCGTCGGTTGAGGATGCCTGTATTAAGACTAAGAGATATAGGACTTCCTTTGTCCCCACTGCCATCCAACTGTTAAACAGTAGATAGTATGCATCTGTTGTCTGCAGTTCGCTTGTTTCCTTGGTGAGTATATTTTATATTTGAACTACTTTGGTTTTCCTTGCCCACTATGTCCTGTTGTCAGTGCCACCTTGGTGTTTGTATGTTTTGTCTTTGTGTGAGAGTTTTTAATACTGGCTGCAAACTAATTTCTTTGCAAGGGGCAATAAAGATACTTGGACTTTAACTTAGAAAATAGGATGGGTTAAATGCAGAAAACAAATTTCATTGTAACTGAACTGTAAAATGACAAAATAAAGTCACTTTCTTCTTGTATATAAGGATGATTTTAAATTTGGTTTTAAAATTTCAACCGACATTTCAAATAGTGATGTTTTCTACTTTAATATATCGTATTTAGATATACAATATCTAAGAACATCAAACCATATACATAATATTTCCATGCTTGAACATTTCAATTCTGAAATTCCATGACTTTTTAAGGCTTTCTGTGACCATAGAAATCCTGCATAAAGGTTTGCACATTCATAGCACCAGGAAGCCCATTCTCTGGTCACCTTTTGACCTGGTGGTAAAACTGTGCCAGCTATGACACTCGTGTCCAACATTCCATACGGTCAATACCTGAAGACCGCCCTCTAGGGGAATTCAGCCAATCAGATGGATGCAGGAGAACACTGATCAAACCAAGCTGCAATACCTGGCTTTTGTGTGACTAAACAGGAAAGATGTAAGAATACAGGCTGAACATTAAATACTGAAATTATGTCAATTGGAAAAAAATAGATAAGGATTCGTGGTATTAATATTGACCTCAACATGTAAAAAAGTGTTGGAAAACAATCAATGAAAATTCTGGATTCATTTCAGATTGCTAATGGGAACTTTTATAAAGGAAATCACTGTGCATGGTCTGGAGCTATTTAAAACTGAATCTATTTACTCTGTTATCTGATGAGAAAACGAGAAGTAGCTATAAAGCATTATCTTACAATCAGTATTTGTACCAAGCAAAGACAACTGTCACTCAGTTCTAGCAAAGATGTAAATCAGATAGTGTTTGGTTGGTATTGGATTGGTCATCTGCCTGTTCCACTCGCCACAAGCTCCACAACACAATTAGATTATAGAGGCAAAGGGAGAATTGTATTGAAAGAAGGGAATAAAAGGTTGAAAAAGGAAATTGAAATGGTCTGAATTCAATGGCTTTTCCCCTCAATTGCAAGAGAGTTTATCTGTGCAGTCAATGAACTGTAAATGTTTATAGTGATGAATTAAAACAAAGATTTCTTATTTTTGTTTTTGTCATGGAGGCATTTCACAGCCCCCCCCAGACTTATCTACTTAAAAAAGATAAATAAAAAAAAAAGATCGTAAACTTGCTCAGGGACTAAGCTGAAAAAAACTTTATTAACATTTTTCTGTTTGCCATCCCTTTGAATACTACAATTTGCAAATTAAAATATCATTAATTTCCACAACATGATGGCTGAGACGTTTCAACGTCAGTCCCTCCAGGATTTCACAGGCTTTTTTTTAGGATTGTTGCGGCCTAAAACGCCGGATTTTGCGGCAGCTTTTCTGAAAAATTCCAATGCATGTTGCAATATTATTAGCCTTTTTTTTTGCAATGAAATTGCGGGAGCAAGTGAAAATTGCAAAAATAGTTGCGATTTTTTTGTGTGTACAAAATTCATTAAAAATCGAAGGCAACTTGTTCCAGTGAGAATAAAACCGCACTGTTCTGAGTGTTAGAAGTAACCTTACCAAAACCACCTTACTTGGCTCTTGCCAACTAGCCACATGCTGCTAGCTCTCTCCACCTAGACCAGCCCATTGTTTCAACACACACACACACACACACACACACACACACACACACACACACACACACACACACACACACACACACACACACAGTTTGTCATGCAAACAGGCAAGCACGCGTTACCACTAACCATGCATACTGAATCTAACTCAGCTTGATTCTTTCCACGCTTGCAATAGATGTGGATGCAACAGCCTCTGTCATGGTGATTTGTCTTGTCTGTTGTCCATGCATTTCAGCCATTCTCCAGGTGTGAATGTTTGCACGTGGTACAAAACAGTTTACCCCCGCTTTCGTGCAGAACATCGGGGAATTGCATTGCATGGTCTTTGACTGTAATTTTAGTTGGTAAATGTGAGACGTTTGCTGTGCACGTCTGCATCTTCATAACCCGAAACAAGGAAGTGAGTTTGGATGACTGGACGTATTGCTCAATGGTTTGCGCGGGGGACTGCTATGACTTTGCGTTAATTGTTGTGATCACGACATTGCGAAATCCTAGAGGGCCTGTAATGTTGTGAGGTATCATGACAACGTCTGACTTCATCTTAATCTATCGTCCAAGATACTGATCTGGGAGTTTCACTTCTCCTCATCTCTCTTCTTCTTTTTCTTTCACTCGTGATGATGGTCATCTGGGGAACGGGAATCCCTGGGGGGGGGGGGGGGTGGCCAAACACAAAACCAAACCATTATTCCAGTGAAAACAAGTCAACTGTGCCTTCCTGCTTTTTAAAACAATAGATCCTTTTGTGGACATGGTTTTGGTATCCAATAAATGTCTCTTCCACATCCATCAGCTCTACATATGCCTAAAGGCAGATTTAGATACACACTACATACATAAAGCCAGATAGACAGACAGATACACAGATTCAAATAATGGACAAAAATATGGAGAGTAATGAATAAACAGATTTTGTTATGGTCAGGAAGTGCTCTTATCTGAATCAGGATACAAGCAGCCAATAATAAGGGCAATAAAGGAAATAGCGGCAGAACCAAAAAAAGAACAGAACATTTTTTTTTTTTACCTGAAACATTTCTGAACCAAACTGAATCTCTTTGTCTCAACCAGATAACTCACCTTTTCTTCTTCTTTTTCTTTTTTCTGCTCTTCCTGTCCTGGCTGCGCTCGCGACTTCGGTGGGATCTGTTGTGAGAACCATGTCTGTCAAGGTGGTCGGAGCCATGGGACTCGGTCAAGGCTGAGTGCCGGTCATCTTGCCTCTGGCTGAGAGGAAAAACAACGTGAGACTTATAGCTGATGCTACTATCCAGAGCCCATTACTGTACTACAATTGCAACGGGTAGATTAGCTTATATCCCAAATGTTACAAGTGGGCGATACTACAGAGGTCAAGGGTCAGCAGCACAGAGCTCTGTTGACAAAATATGTGACAGGAGACATATATGCAGAAGAAATTAGTCTTGTTAAATTTCAAGACAGGAGCATTTTCAGAGCAAGAACAGAAGGAAACCTCGAAGAGAGATGTTATTCAGTTGCGCAGGCGGTCTGAAGATTTCTTGACCTACATTTGCTCAAATTAACAAACAAGGGTTTCTTTCCATTAGGAATTTTTGCTGTCAGCCAAAGTGACTGCAAACACTTTTATTTATTTTGGATTTTTCTCCCCAATTGTACTTGGCCAATTACCCCACTCTTCTGAGCCATCTTAGTCGTTGCTCCACCCCTTCTGCTGAGCCGGGGAGGGCTGCAGACTACCACATGCCTCCTCTGATACATGTGGAGTCACCAGCCGCTTCTTTTCACCTGACAGTGAGGAGTTTCGCCAGGGGGACATAGCACGTGGGAGGACCACACTATTCCCCCCAGTTCCCCCCGAACAGGTGCCCTGACCGACCAGAGGAGGCACTAGTGCAGCGACCAGGACACACAACCACATCCATCTTCCCACCCACAGACACGGCCAATGGTATCTGTAGGGACGCCTGACCAAGCCTGAGATAACATGGGGATTCGAACTGGTGAGCCCCGTGTTGGTAGTCAATGGCATAGATCACTACGCCACCCAGATGCCAACTGCAAACATTTTAAATTTACCAAACATTTAAGAAATTTACTGGACATCCATATACATTTTCTGCGTAACCCATTACGACATCTGTCCATAGTACTTGGAACAAAAGTCACATTGACATGATGGTAATTCATCTAAATACAACAGAAATTAGTGTGAAGCTGTAATAAAATGAAACTGAATGTTGTTTTTGATGGGACTTTACTGAAAAACAAAAGTTTGCAATATGCAACTTACTCGTGTGATCTTAATGCCACTTCTATTCTGTTTTAGAGAGAGAGAGAGAGAGAGAGAGCATCCTCTCTCAGCTGGCGCGCTGGAAACAGGGATAATGAGAGCAATCTTGGCCAATTTGCTCACTTTGGATTAACTTCACTGAAGTAAACGTATGAGGACCTCACGAGCTGGACTGAAATGTAATCGACCATGCCCATCATGGGCTCCACATATGTGCTTTGCGCATCAACCATTGACATGCTTTTAAAAATAGAAACACTCCCATCCCAAACAACAGTTTCTCATAAGTGTGAGGATGTATTAGCCTGCAAAGTACGACATTTGGCTTTAATGCTGGGGCACATGAATAAAAATATAAAATTCACAGCAGTGTTTTTTTTTCCTGTTAATTTTACCAGCAACAGTTGTAGTTACCTGCTTTCGAGTTTTAATTGGCCAAAAGCCAGCTATGGCCTGCTAACCAAAATGCTGCCACAAACATACAATTGATTTTTGTGGGGCTCATTTTAGAGCCCAGTACAGCTGGTTTTCTACTCTGCCAGGTTTTCCAGCATTTAATCAGGGATGTTTAAGACTGGAATGTAATGAAGTACCTGGCAGAACAGAAAGCCAGCAGTGCTATGTGGCCCTGAGGACTGGAGTTGAGCGCCACTGATCTGTACGCCATGACAAAAAGTCTTGAGTTGATAATGAGTAGACATGTCTAGTTTTCAGCTAGTGGATCCTCTCTGCTGGTCCTGCATGTCACATGACTTTTGGTCTGCGACATTAGGCTATGTTAGTTTGACAGGCCAAATAAGGCCTGGTAATGTCATGACGAGTCTGATCTTGACAAGGTACATCAGTAACTTATGCATTGTGCCAATAAATACTTTGCCCTCTTTTACCTGCTGTTATTTCTTCCAGAAGAAAGTGCACCATGTGAAACGATTCCAGCACAACTCAACATTGTTATTAGACGACAAATAAGAGAGACACGAAATGGTGAAGAGAGAAAGACATGCAGAAAGGGATCTAAGGGACGTACGGGTAGCATAGTGCCTATTCCGTTGCTTTCCAACATGGGGATTGCCAGTTCGAATCCCCGTGTTATGGTCGGGTGTCCCTACAGACACACTTTGCCATGTCTGCGGGCGGGAAGCCGGATGTGGGTATGTGTCCTGGTCGCTGCATTAGCGTCTCCTCAGGTCGGTCGGGGCGCTATGTTCCCCTGGTGAATCTCCTCACTGTCAGGTGAAAAGAAGCAGTTGGTGACTCCACATGTATCGGAGGAGGCATGTGGTAGTCTGCAGCCCTCCCCAGATCGGCAGAGGGGGTGGAGCAGCAACCGGGATGACTCGGAAAAGTGGGGTCATGTGGGGCCAAGTACAATTGGGGGAAAAAAAAGGGGGGGAAAGGGGGATCTAATCCAGGTTTGAACAAAGGATGCTGTAAATGGACCTGAGTCAGTCAAGAGCCATATACTTTTATTTTGATATGTGAAGAAGGGAAATGTTTCTCTTACCTGTGGGAGTGCAGTACAGCTCTCTTCTCTTCTCTCTCCTCCTCTTTCCACTGTTTGGCCAGCTCCTCAGAATGGACTTCAATCACCTCCCGAATCACCTGCGAGACAGAGAGGCAGTGAACAAATGTATAGGTGATAAAGCATCTGGTTGGTAAAAAGCTGATGTTTTGCTGAAATGTAAGCAATGACACAATCTGGCTAGTTCAAGTTTCACCTTCCAACATGGGACAGGTGTTCATGTGATTCTTACCTAATAAGTGAGACAGCACTGGAACACATAGAACTCAATGATTTTGGAGCTGTCTAAATCTAACACAGCGCTGCTTGTTGCAGATGTAGAGCCAGTTTAGTTTTCTGAGCCACAACCATTCTGATCATAAGCCACACGTACACAATCCTTAACCCCATCGAACTCGGTCCTAAACCCTACCCACCTCAGTGTAGGACTTCTTGGTGATATGGACGTTTTTGGCTCTGTAGGACTGGCGCCGCCTCTTATAGTCTCTCATCTCTGCCATCAGCTCCAGGTGAGACTTAGGCTCATTCTGCCCCTCTTCTGCAGCCACACAAACACAAACACACACACACACACACACACACACACACACACAGAAAGAAACCCAATATATATGAACATAGTTACAGACAAAAAATGTACAAAAATTCTCTGATATATTTGCAGATAATCTGACAACTCGTGCTTAGTCAATATTTGTTGGGTTCAGTCTAGTTGGCCTTTACGCCAAGGGTCATCAAACAGACTTAACTGTGGGCCAAATTCCCCCTGCGCAAACACTCTTTGGGCCACCCCCATGACCCAAACATCACTGTAAACAATAAATCAGTCATGCAAACAAGCCGTACCCTTTTTCAGTTTGGCCACCAGATCTACAAAAAGATCCTCATTACTAGTCGAAGCTACTTCTTCCTGCTGCTGGCTGATCACCTTGGTCACATGATTGTACAGAGCCAATCGGTCGGCCACGGTGAGGTCACAGACTGCTCGCTTGTGGTTTTGAGGAACTTCAGGTGGTTGGCTGGAGTACTGACCTGGAGGAGGACAGCGATGATAAACACTGGGGCAAATGGATTAACTTACACACACACACACACACACACACACCTCTTACAAAAGTATACATTCTCTCTCTCACACACACACACACAAACACACAACTGAATATAACCTGTCTCACCTTTATATATTCTGTTTTCCTCTTTCTCCCTTACGCACACACACTCACGCACGCACGCACGCACGCACGCACACACGCAATCTTAGGGAAATGACTGGCTGATTGTCTTGTTTTGTCAACAACTCTTTTCTTTGCCCCCATTAACCCACATAGAAACACTGGACGACTTAAAAACATTATGGTGTGGTTTTGAGATAATCAGAAAACAGTTGTCATCTTTTCAAATATCCCTGAATGTGAAGCCTTTCCCCAAGATGTAGTGGGAAAAGTCTGTGTTTCCGTGTAAGTGTGTGCCTTTGTGACTATGACTGAACCACAGGCCTGAGGTTTGAAAGGATATGGCGTTAAAGGATACTGCATGTAAGCAGAGCAGCAGAAATTTTTAGTGCTCTCCTCCTCTCTAAAACTCACCACAGTCGCTGTAAACAGAACAGACAACACATACATGGATCAAAAAGGTCAAAGGTAATCAGAGTGGGCTCATTTAAATGGGTTACATGAGCCGAGGTATGTCATATTTGGTTTGTATTTACAGGTGTTTGTGGCTTGTAGATATTATGCCTTGTAAAGGCAAATAAAACACATGATGTTGTCACACAAAAATAGCCAATCAGTGGGGGAGATGGAATGGTGCTAACTCTCACTGAAGAACACCCATGTCAATTTTTAAATGATGTACTGGAATTTCCACGGGGTTCAAAGCCATAGGGTTCATAAACCTCACCCTCCATATTAAAGGACTGTGCAAATTAAAAAGAGTAGCACTGTGGATTTTCAGAAAACCAATGTTTCACAAACAGCCTTGGACAAAGACTGTGCTTTACTGGCACCTATTGGACTAATTCGGTAACTGCACGTTATCGTCGTACCAGAATCAGAATCAATTTTATTGGCCAAGTGTGCCTATGCACACAAAGAATTTGACTCCAGTACACAGCAGCTTCTAGTATTTGCCTTTATAATTCACAAAAAAAAAAAACAAGAAATAAAAGGAACAACAACTGGACGTTGGAGGCTTGTTTATGTGTTGTTTACATTGTCAGTGGAACTCAATCATTTGCCATGGGGAGTGAAGTGTATCCAAGTTTTCATTTCAGCCCAACACTACACCATCCGATATTACTGATCGGCACACCTTCAACCTGTCAGGGGAGGACTATTTAGTGTAATCAGCTGGTGTAGTGTTGGGTTTGAATGAAACTAGGCATTCACATGGCATCTCCACAGCATATGATTGAGAACCACTGCTCTAAGTCAAACAAACTGGTCTGATATGGACAAATACCTTGCCAGAAAACTCCCTCCATTCTCATTAGTGGAGCAGCGGCTCTAGCCTGGAGAATCATCTGGTGCTGGGTGGCTTTATCTGGAAAAAAAGATTAGGACTCTGAGAATAGGGTAAATGACGAGGCTCCCGACGCCAAGGTTCACCATAGGGTACAAGCAAAGCATGAACGCAATGATACTTCACAGTGAATCATCAGTGTGATGGACCAACTTTATGTGAAGATAACTTTTCAGGAAATACATAACAACAATAATATACTCTTAATCATATTTAACTTCTTAAATAACGAACTTTTAATATCTTGCAGTACATCCAAATAAAGATTGCTTGATTTTAGGGTCCTGAAAGAGTTAAAATCACGATTCATTCATACATTTCCCCTCGGGGATGAATAAAGTATTCTGATTCCGATTCATATGTTTATCTTTCAGTTTCATTAAAGATTATTGTTGGTCTAGTTCTACAAGATCACTGTTGGCAAAGGTTGTGGATGGTAGGGCATCACAACCCATTATTATTCTATGTGCCACTTTGACACACAACTAAACATCCTTTTATTGTTCTTTCCTTTCGTATACATTTATTACATCCTTCCAAGGCAATGGAAAGAAGAAGTGGAGCTGGCCCCGGGCACTGCAGCTTCCCACTGCTCCTATACAACAGGATGGGTTAAATGCAGAAAACAAATTCATTATAATACAATTCGTTGTAAGAATACAATGACAAAATAAAGTGACTGGATGAACCAAAAATAATTTGCCTTGTTCACCTCGCTGCCACGCAGAAGTGCAATAGTGTCCAATGTTAAAACTCCACTATAAAAGTACAATTTGTAAAGAAGGATTAATCACAGTCACAGCTGGAAATCACCCCAGTAGTCACAATAACACATTTCCCATGGCTGAGCTGTTTTCTTACTGTTGTTTTATGAATGAAAGTCAATAAGTAGAGCAGTCGTTCGCCGTGATTCAGTTTATATCATGAAAACCGCGATGGTTAAACAAATTTGAAGTCTTTTCTTACTCTTGTTTTATTGCTTTAGAATGAATGAAAGTGTATCAGCAGTAGGGATGGGTATCGTTAAGATTTTAACGGTACTACTGCTCTTACTGATACTGCTTAACCAGCACTTTAATGGTACTCATCAGTTCTTTTTGTTATTTTTTTTAAGAAAAATTTTTTTTTTAAATTAAGAACAAAATTAACATTGCTTTATTCTCTAACGTCTGGTCAGAGCATTTCTTTGTATAATTGCATAATTTAGTTAGCTCTGTGTGGGCTCCAGGCTGCTAGCATACATAACATACCTGAGGTGAATGGGCCACTGAGAAATTAATTGCAAGCTAGGCAGACGAAAACTGCATTTCTCTGCCTGTATTTGATGCGCTTTCGCTAGATATTTTGAAAAGATCACTTGTGTTTCCGCCCTTATGTGGAAATGACTTTTTGCACTTGTGATGAGCATCGTCAGCATCGACTCTAGTGAAGTATAACCAGACTTTTGACTGTTTAGTTCTCTCTCCGCCATTGTCACTAAGAGTAGGCTCTGTGTGTGTGTGTGTGTGTGTGTGTGTGTGTGTGTGTGTGTGTGTGTGTGTGTGTGTGTGTGTGTGCGCGCGCGCAGAGAGGAGAGAGCTGGCCCCACCCCTCAGCTTGCACAAACAACAGGCTCAGAGAGACAGACCTCTCTTCTGGATTGGGAATAGCAAAAATGCATCATAGACAAATGTCTTAATCTTATTGCTAATTAGAAACAGAGTTGGTGAGATAAAAGGTGCAAGATAACATTTGTGTAGCCTAAATAAATGGGAAATTTATTTTCTTAATTTCTCCAATACCGGCAGCAGAACCGTTAACGCCGGCACTTATCAATACTACAGTCTTAATAATAATTTAGTACCGGTGCCCGTTTAATACCGGGTTTCGGTACCCATCCCTAATCAGCAGAGCAGCCATCCACCTTGATTCATTTTATATCATGAAAACGGCGATGGTTAAACAAATTTGAAGCCTTTTATTAAGGGCTTTGAAATTAAAATAGCCTGACCTCTGTCATTTAAGACTTGGTCACTTTTGTGTGAGGGTCCGCCTTGGAGGCTGTGCATTCACAGGCTGACAGGCAAAATGTTTTCATTATAACCACCAGATAGATACCCTGGAGAGGATAATAAAAAGATAATCCCCTCCAGGTGGATAGTCTGGGGGTATTATGCGTTTGGTCGTGTGTGTGGGTGTGTGTGTTTGTTGGGACGTGGCTAATCTCACAAACTACTGGACCTATCAGCCTAATTTTTTTTTGTTTTTTTGGTGCAGTTATGACTTTATGATGAAGAACCTCTTGTGGTTGTGGTGATTCAAAACCTTCGAAAAATGTTTGCTCTCACTATCAACTCAGAGAAAAACTAATGGAGGGCATTGCTGAGCCTTATTCTCTGTACCTGGACGAAAGCACTGACATATGTATCAGTGAACAAACTGCTCTGCATGTGTGTGAAATACCACACAAAAAACCACAAGTTTATCAGTACCTATCTTGGACTTGTGGATCTCATGGATGCCAATACTAATGGGATAGAAGATGTCATTGCTGCCGTTTTAGCCCAGAAAGGTCAGCAGATCAAAAACCTGGTGGACACTGCCACAGATGGTATTAGCGTTATGGTTGGGAAGAACTATTCTGTTTTCACCCTACTCAAGCAAAAGCAGCCAAGCATGCAGATTATTCAATGTGTTTGCCACTCACTCGATATTGTTGCAAATAAGGCAATGCAGCATCTCCCCAGCAATCAAGAAGACATGATTAGGGAACCATACAACTGGTTCGTCCATTCAGCCAAAAGCAAGTATGAATACAGGAATATCGATGAGACTATAAGCAATGGGGGCTGCCCATTGAAATTGCCTCTACATGCACTTTCTCCAGCCTGTTCTGATAGAAATCAAAACTGAATATGCCTCCAATTGGAAACAGGAGACTGAACATGTCCACTATGTGGCGAGTTGTCAAGCCAAAGGTGGAATTTACGAGGGTGCAGGGGGTGCTGTTGCACTCAGGCCGGGAAAAATTACAAGTAGAGCTTTGAACACGGTCCCCATGCACCAATTGTACAAGACACCATCCAAAGTCGAATTTATATAATCACCTAATGTGGGTGTAGTCTGGGACCTATACATTGCAGACATTATTTATACGTCATGGTTTCTCCGATGATTTCTTCACACCAACAGTGACCACATAGCCTAAGCCTTCATGAAAGATCCATTAAGTGAGAATAGAAATAATTCATTATGACTTTTAAATTCTTGTAGAAAATGTTATTTCTTTTCATTATGATGCCAGAGGCTGCTGGGAAAGTGGCATAACCAAATAGAATTATTTTATTGCTCACCAATTTTCACCAGATTCCTAGGTCCATGAGTGTTTATTCTATCCAGCTTTGAAAATTGGCTTTGAAAATTAGGTAGCGAGTGAAAAAGTACTGTATCTTCTGTAAGTTAGGGGGAGCAGGATGTCTTCTGGATATAAGTACAAAAGTGGTGCACAGAAAAGAAAAGAATGTGGATGAGAGAGATAACCTTCAAAAATTGGATGTTTTTTAGTTGACAGACAGACTGTCATTCAGAAGAAGCTGGAGCCAACTCTTACACTACTGCTAATTCATGGATCAAGTAAAACTTTCAGACAGTTAGTCAAATAAGTGATTAATTCAATTTGCATTCATATTTTAATCAATTTGATATTGATCATGGGCCTGTGACCAATTCATGCACCCAGGCATCACTCGCTTCTTCTGCAAGTGTGTCAAGCTAAGGGTCTTGCTCATTGATAGAGACAGTCAACTCAGGGAACTAGACCTGAAATCCTCCAGCGTATCCCTCTCACCTCTAGATGCAGACCTGGGTACCAAATTCCTGAAGAGATTGGAGGAAAGCATGTTGGAGTTTAAAATGAAGGAGAGAATTACACCACAGTGCATGAATTTCCTAAAAGAGGTACTCACACTGGAGCAAATGTGCTTACCTGTTTCTATGGAAATGTTGCACAAATTACAGCTCCTTAGCCCAAAGTCTATTATGTCTACTATCAATAGGCCAGGATAAATGACTTGTCCATGAAGCTTTTTTAATGCCTGATTGACAAATTAGAAGCCCACCTGACAAATTAGAATCCCAGTGGAAGAATGTGGCATCAGCTGGCTTCTCAAGTAATCAGCCAACAATTGAAAAATTTGGATGGAAGTCAAGGCATTCACAGATGCCGGAAGGAACAGGTGTTTTCAGGTCAGGGTGTCATCACACTTCTCACCCTGCCCGTATCCAATGTGCACATCGATTGAGCATTTTCCTTGGTGACATCACTCACTATTACTAAGATGATACAAGGAATCGAATAGGACTCCTGCTAGCATTATGTATGTATGCAATAGCCTGACCAGAAATTGATGGACTTCTGCAACTTTCAAACCTCCCCAGCAGCTGTTTGGAAATTCAACTCATTGATGTTATTAGTCAGTTGAGCTGGCTTCGACTTGAGTGTACAAACTACTGCAATATTGAAGACCTTCAAGCTCAACAAAGAGTTCAAGTTCAAATTCTTCATAAAGGTGAGCGTGTTTTTTAATGCATGCCTGTTTTGTGAGAGTATTGTATCATGTCAGCTCATTTAGCAAAAGACATTTTCTAGGGTATCTGGGTAGCGTGGCGGTCTATTCTGTTGCCACCATCACGGGGATCGCCGGTTCGAATCCCCGTGTTACCTCCGGCTTGGTCGGGTGTCCTTACAGACACAATTGGCCGTATCTGCAGGTGGGAAGCCGGACGTGGGTATGTGTCCTGGTTGCTGCACTACTTCCCCATGGCAAAACTCCTCAGTGTCAGGTTGGGCTGGTCGGTACATAAACTTTTTACATTATATCGATATATTTTCAAAAACGACCATGGGCGGTCAAATTGGCGGCCGGATTTTAAACTATATTCTGTCAAGATAAACGCCCAATTGAGATATTAATGCATTGCATATGTTAGTACGTCTGTTAGGAAATGACTGACACCAAAATGAACATTTTAACAACTAGAATACTCTTTTTAAACAATTTAAACTTCAGCGAGACATGGTTGAACTTGAATAGCAAAATTGAAAAAGTGAACATTTTACCTGAAAAACAAAACAGAAAATACATATTGCTAATCTAATAAACGTAACAAGGCCTATAAAATGTGAAATGTAAAAAAAGAACGGAAAATAAATATTGAAACAGTCCCAAACAACGACCGGAACTTAAAAACTACCAGAACGACTGTGGGCGGTCATTTTGACCGCCACGGTTTTTAAACTCTATATTCTGTCAAGATAAATACCCAATTGAGATAATAGTACATTACATATGTTAGTATGTCTGTTAAGAAACTAACTGATACCAAAATTTTAACAACTTATAATACTATTTTTCAAACAATTTAAAATGGCCGCTGTCCAATGCCTGTAAATACTGCAACGCCTCGGTGGTAGTCACGGTGCGTCTGAAACAGCGTGTGTAACTAGACATGTCAAGATAACACCAAGGGCAGTCTGGCGGCAGCCTCACCTAGCGTCGATTGTGCAGTGTTTTTGTCAGCGTCTGCGTTTGTGTCGTCGTGTCGAGTGTGGGGGAGGTGTGTCGAAGGTATCTGGCTGAGAGAGTTGGCGCTGGATTGGCTGAGGGCGCTTGGTCTGCTGTGTCCTGTGGGCCCAAAGACCACAGCCCTGACTGGGGCTGTGCCCAAAGAGGAAACACCGTGGGCGGTCTGACAGGACGCGGAAGTGGGGCAGGCTAAGCTAACTGCTGGTCAGTCATCCTGGCTGGCGTTCGTTCTCCGGACAGTGAAATGTTTGAAGTGTGTTGCAAATTTACTGAATGGACTGTGATGTTGACTGTGTTTTTTTGCTTTGTTCTCTCCCGTTTTGTATGTTTTTGATGGTGTCGTTTTTGGGAGGTTTTGGATATGTGTTTTTGTCTTTTGTGTTGCACTGCTGTGGGCTGAGAGAAAGGAAATTTTGTTTCTTTTGTGTACGCAAGTACACGAATGAGATGACAATAAATTATTCCTTATTCCTGATGTTGGAAATAAGCAAAAATCAAATTTAGACTATTTCTCTGCACTGGAGAATGCTAGTTTTTTTCTAGGACAGAGCAATGAACTTCGCAAAGTAAGCGATACGACCAAAATACATCATAAATAGTGACATGATGTGCATGATCACGCGCAAATTACGAGCAGCCATTTTGACCACTCATGGTCGTTTTAGGTAGATCTTATCATAACTTTTTTGTGCAATTGATCTAAAACTCACTTTAAATGCAAATATATGAAATTTTAGGAGGATTCGGTGAGTGGCAGGTCTGTGTCTTTTTCCCCCCCAAAGTTATTAAACTTTGAAAATCCAAAACGAATACGGTGTTCATCCTCAGAGATAGGCCTATTTTTATTTAATATACACAATTTATTTTAGGTAATTTTTCATTTACATGTTGATATATTGTGCAGCTGTATATTTTAAAACAGGGAAGGAAACCCTGTCTTTAAATTTTATTTTGATCGGTTTGATCCATTTTAATAAAAGTGCTTGTGACATCTCACATGTGCCTTTGACTTACAACTGAACATTTAGCCCACTTCGTAGAAAATAGCAAGATATATATCGTGTATCGCCATTCAGCCTAAAAATACCAGGATATAATTTTTGGTCCATATCGCCCAGCCCTACCGTCAGGTGAAAAGAAGCAGCTGGCGACTGACTCCACATGTATCGGAGGAGGCATGTGGTAGTCTGCAGCCCTCCCCGGATCAGCAGAGGGGGTGGCGCAGCGACCAGGACGGCTCGGAAGAGTGGGGTAATTGGACAAGTACAATTGGGGAGAAAAAGGGGTAAAAAAAAAAATCAGTCCAAAAAAAGAGACATTTTCTGTGGTTTTCATGGTGTGAGTGAGATTGATGAGAGAGAGAGAAAGCGAGAGAGAGCGTCATCAACTTTTATTTAGCCTATTAATGAAGTCTGCTAATTAATAATGAAATGATTATCTACTCATTTTTATGTTAGCCATATTGTTGCTGTTGGCACTTTGTTTGGAACTTGTTTCTGAGGGTTAAAGCTGTCTTAGCCGAATTTATTCTTTGTGGCATGCAATCGCAGTTTGTAAAAGTCACATTTTCATGGTTTATTAACGGAGGTTTTTTTTTTTAATCATATTCTTTTTTTGCATTTGTTTGATTTTATTACATTCCCCCATGTTTCAGCTTTTATATTTATTATTTGTATTAGATGTGTTGACTTACTTGTTTTTATGTAGATTATTGTGTGATGTCTTTGTTCTGCTTTTAATGAGCTGCACAAGGACATGGCAATGAAGCATTATATTTATCACACTTTTCAGCAGTACAAGTTTTGGGCTGGTTTTTGTTGGAGTAGGCAGTTTATAGACTGTGGTTGGGCTGGGAATCGTCAATCCAATCTGGCAACCCTGGACTCAGATTGGGCAACAATATGATCAAAAGTTATTTAAAGAATTCTGATAATCCAAAAAATGCCAAAAGTTATAAAAGGAACAACTTCCTCTAGGTTGCAGTCAAAAGAGGAAGTGTGGCATATTCTTGTTGCTGCCCAATCTGAGTCAACCGTAGATGCGAGTCCCACATGCACGACTGTAAACAAGTTTACTCAGCTTTATTATATTATGAAAATAAGGACAGGTTTAGGGCATAGCAAAACTTTTCTTTTTGGAAAGTGCAAGTTCATATTAGACTTGGTTGCTGTCATGCAAGGGTCCGCCTAAGAGGCTGCGCATCCACTGACTGACAGGCAAAACATTTTTATTCGGTAGATTTTTTTTTTAGCTTGAGCACTGCATATTAAAAACTTTTTTTGCCTATATTTCATGTTCAATCGACTTGGGTGCTACACAAAAGTCTTATAATGGTAGGAAGAACACTGGTTTTTCCGTCCGTGTGTGAGTCTATCTGTCCACTGCTAATCTCACATACTACTGGGCCTGTCAGCCAAATAATTTTTGTGCAGTTATGACTGTATGATCAAGGGCCTCTCGTGGTTGCGGTAATTGAAAACCTTTGAAAAACCAGTTTTATACTGCAATTGAGTACTAACTCCTCACCTGGGTTTTCGCCTGAGTCCAAGTACCGGAGAAGGGGAGATACTTAGTAGGCAGTGACTCCGTATTTTCCCTTCTCCCGGTAGGCGTAAAAAGGGGTGGTTTGTTACCAAGTCCGAGCATCAGAGAAGGGGAGATATGCCAGGCAGAGATCTGCACTCTTCTGAGTGCACTCTTCCAGTTAGGTAGATTTTTTTAGCTGGAGCGCAGCATAGCAGAAGCTTTTTTTCCCCATTCCATCGACTTGGGCACTGTGCAAAAGTCTTACAATTCAATGTGAAGCGCTTTGGGTGTCTAGAAAAGTGCTATATAAATGTAATGATTATTATTATTATTATTATAACGGCAGGAAAAACACTGGTTTTTCTGTCCGTGTGTGTGTTTATATGTATATTTCCCTTTCTCCGGTAGGCAAAAAAAGGGATGGTTTGTCACCAAGTTTGCCGAAGAAGGGGAGATACATACGCCTGGTGGAGATCTGCACTCTACTGAGTGCACTCCTCTAGCTATGATGGTAATACAGCAAATGTGGCTAGTAAACTTGGAAATCCACCAACCAAAGTAGCTAATGGAGAGCAAGAAAGCTAGCCTTGAATATTTACTCACCCATTGTGACGCTCCTGACACTGGTATTCTCATAGCACACTGTAGGGTCATACATCTCTGCCTGAAAGTGGAGTTACAGCTAATTTTGCTGGGTACTTATGATAAAGCTTGACAATTGCAATGAAATGTAGTAATGCTGATGTAAATCCTGTGTATAGCATTATACCAGTTTGTAAACACTGTAAGTACAACCTGTAAGAAACATGGTACTGGCGGAAGACTAATAAAAGGTTTCAGTTAATCATACAAAGTTGTAGAAAGTTGAATCAGTTCATCTGGACACATCGCTTATTGGAATAAACGTTTCATCACTCATCTAAGTGACTTCTTCAGTTTGCAGGTATCCCCACCCTTATAAACATCATAGTTGCATAACAACCAAACCAATGATCAGTTTCATATGCATATTGCCATGACCACTAACTAGAGTTACAATGGCCATGTGTCCAATTCACAAAGGATTGGGCAAGAGTTGCAAACACAGCATTATAAGATGGTGACAGATGTCTGTGAATGTTCTCATTCATCCAGGTCATGGTTATCCAAAGAGTTGAATCAAGTGCAACTGGACTTGGTATATATCCCTGAAATATATATATATATATATATATATATATATATATATGGCAATTTGCATATGAAACTGATAGCTGATTCAGTCGTTATGCAACTGTGCTGTTCATAAGGGCGGGGATACCGGCAGGCAGTTGAGACTGAAGAAGTCACTTAGATGAGTGATCAACGTTTCTCTCAATAAATGTTGTGTCCAGACGAACTGATTCAAGTTTCTGCGATTTCTTTCCCTGGATTGAGCATACATCAAGATGTTTCAGTTAATCTTCAAAATATTCATTGTGCTACTGAAATCTTCATAAGAAAAAAGTTTGTTCATGTGTGTCTGTGTCGGTTACCTGTTCCTCGTGCGAGTACCCCAGTTTTCTGAGCTGGCAGGAGGCTTTATGTTTCTCCATGGTCCTGGTGGGGACCCAGTGATTGGGGTCATAAGGGCACTGCTCCATCTCTTCCTGGGGAGCCGATAAACAGGACCAGAGTAATATCTTATAGGAACACTTAGCTACCAACGAACTATATAGTACTGTAACTTACTATCACCTTCATCAAGGTTTTAATGGTCATGGGAGTGTTCTCTTTACAGCAAAAGCAGAAACGTTTTAAAAAGTGCTATATAAATAAAGTTTTATTATTTTTATTGTTTTGTTCAAAAGGCACCATAGTTCAAAAACTTCCCTTTAAAAACGGTCCCCAAAACCCACAGTTAATTACTGTCAATGTATTTAAGGTCTCAGTGTGAAAACAAAGTGCCCCTGCCCCGTGTGTTATGTGGTGGTGCAAGTGTGAGCTGTCTCTCCACCTCTACAGTAGGTCTTTCCTGCCGCAACATTATTCCACATCATTTAAACAGACAATCAAGTGTCTAAAGGCATGTTATGGTGGGCGCTTTTACCGATGATGATATTAAGGCAAGATTTGTGGTTCCGCGTCGAATATGACCGTGGGCTCACAATGTGGGATTCACACTATCCACATCACTTTGAGAGGCACAAGGCAAGCTAACTCTTGATAGGACCACTTGATATGAAATTTTAGATCACCTCTATTCAGATGAGAACTGTAATCGACATATGTACAGTTTGGATTTATTATTTACTTTGGCTATATTTACTTAATTAGGTTTGCTATACTGGAACTGAGACCAGGAAGAACGGGAGTTGTGCACGAACCAGCGGCTGGTGGTATGCCTTGGATGAAATCGGACAGCCATTGCTCTAAACATACCGTCTGCTTAGCTATACAGAGGGACAACCGTGTCAACGCACTGGCAATGTATAAATAGAGGTAGTCACAAACCATCTAACCAACTCAGCTTACCTGCGAGGAGCCCTTGTAGTCCTGCGACCATCCTAACGTTTGGAAAATATCGTTCAATTTCTTCTGGCAATTCTCCGTAAATTCAGTCAACTCCTGGAGACGGTCCAGGCGGTCCTGGAGTGTTTGTGTTGCTAACGATTCCGTCATTTTGACTAATTGGCCAAATTAAGGAAGAATTTAGCACCAAATAAAGAGAAAATTCATTTCATCCTCGTGTCCCGCGTCAACAGCGCAGGAAAATGACGTACCGTAACTACCGGAAGTAATCTCTTCTTCTTTGTGAGGTTGAGTGCGGCTGGCATCCAACTTTGATGGCATTACCGCCCTCCGCGGTGTCTAACGTCTGAATACGTCCATGCTAATGGTCTTACTCATCAGACGGTCTTGTCCCGTCTCTCCTAATAGAAAAAAAGCTAATTGAATTCTACAACCTGTACTGCTGTCTGTAAGCTCAGTTCCCTCCACTTTTCTCCCTTATCATTTGCTCTCTCTCTCCCTCTAACTGCATGCTACGTTCCACTTATTCAACCTCTTAACATTAACCACATTTTCTTGTTGGATCTTTTCCAATTATATGTAAATTTGGTTGAGTCCACTCTGGTCTATTCTTTGAAATAATTGAGACTTTTTTTGGTTTCCTCTCTTTTTCTGCTTCTGCAGCAGGTTTTTTTTTGTTGCATGATGTACAAGTGTTTTCCATTGGTCTCAACCCCATTATTCCCACCATTTCCAGTTTGCTTCTCTCCAAATTATTCTTTTTGCCTCTGCCTTGCACAGTGCCATTGACACTTTCATTTCATTTGGCAGTATTCCTGGCATGTGCGTCTACTTACTCAATGTCCACTACCCCAGTATAACATAAACATTTATTCTGGTATGATCCAGTGTATTATATAATGTCCATGGGCTAATTCAAATAAAATGTCCTGACGATGACAAGCTCCAAATGATTCAATACTCATTAATACTGATCTTGAATCAATACAAACAAGATCCCTGGCCTAATCTCCTCCAGTCATGGAATGACATCTGGACAGTATCCATCTCCAAAGTACATATTCAAATATTCTGATGTACATTTTCATATGTCACTTTCAGTTTCAGTTGGGTAATAGTGCACAAGTCCCTGTAGGTTGACCAGTTAGTTGGCATTTAACTGCTTCCTTCCAGTAGACAATAGCGTTTCCTGTCTCTACCGCAGCGAATGAAGAAGTTTTAACAACTCCAGCATATGTTCTCAATGCTTCATGTACTTTGTCTAGACTCTCCAACAACATTCTGGCAGTAGATCCATAAACAAGACAACCATTTCACCAACAAACAAAAGAAAAGGGTTGCCATTCTGGACCTAGGCACTCTCTTGTTAGATATCCCTGATCTGAATCATACCTACTCTAATATACCCACCTTTCCCACAGCATTGTAATGCTCACTCTTCCTTCCAAGTTTTCCTCTCTATCTCCACTTTCGCATTCCAGAACAAGTATGCATTCACATGTTAACTGCTCTATTCTCATTTTGTGACCAAACATAATAAAGTTGATTAAACAGTTCAGATATAATCCTCCTTTATTACAAAATATAGACCACAAACACAAATCGAGACTAGTTTGTGAAAAAAAAGCCTTCAATGTTAGTTTTTGCTCACATTGGGAGCAAATGGCCATCATGCATCACAACATTCAGTAGATCTTGTGTGAATGATCCATCCGATCTGGAACAAGAAATGAACAAAGTCATGGGATATGTTCTCCAATCCAGCTGACATCAATTGGATTTCTATTAGAAAACATACTTTATTACCCTTTTTATGAAAATGTCATAAAAATATAAGTAATTATAATTTCTAAATTATTACTATTACTATTATTATTATTATTAGTTGTAGTAGTACTAGTATTATTATTATTAGTATTAGTAGTAGTAGTAGTAGTAGTAGCAGTAGTATTAGTAGCAGTAATAACAGTAGTAGTAGTTAAAAGTTAAAAGTAGCAAGAGTTAAAGGGAAGGTTTACAAGATGGTAGTGAGACCAGCTATGTTATATGGTTTGGAGACAGTGGCACTGACGAAAAGACAGGAGGCGGAGCTGGAGGTGGCAGAGTTGAAGATACTAAAATTTTCACTGGGAGTGATAAAGAAGGACAGGATTGGGAACGAGTATATTAGAGGGACAGCTCAGATTGGACAGTTTGGAGACAAAGCAAGAGAGGCAAGACTGAGATAGCTTGGACATGTGTGAAGGAGAGATGCTGGGTATATTGAGAGAAGGATGCTGAATTGGAGCTGCCAGCAAAGAGGAAAAGAGGAAGGCCAAAGAGGTTTATGGATGTCAAGTCAAGTCAAGTCAATTTTATTTGTATAGCCCAAGAGAGGACATGGCTGGTATGACAGAGAATGATGTAGAGGACGGGAAGAAATGGAAACAGATGATCAGGAATCAGGAACACTTTATTTGTCATTTCACCTCATGTACTTGCGCACATGAAGTGAAACGAAATTCTGTTTCCCCCAGCCCACAGCAGTGCAACATACAGACAAAAACACATTCAAGAACTACAAGAACACACATATTCAAACTAACACATATATCCAAAAAAAAAATCACCATCCAAAGGAACAAACGCCAGCCAGGATGACTGTCGGGAACCACCGGTCGGCATGGACTAGCAGTTAACCAAGCCTGCCCCGATTACGCGACCTGTCAGATCACCCTCCGTGATCTGCTGTGGTGACCCCTAACGGGAGCAGCCGAAAGTAGTAGCAGTGGTAGTAGCAGTAGTAGTGTTGGTAGTAGTAGTAGTAGTAGTAGCAGTAGTACTACTAGTAGTAGTAGCAGTAGTAGTAGTAATAGTAGCAGTAGTAGTAGTAGTCATAGTAGCAGTAGTAGTAGTAGCAGTAGTAGTAGTAGTAGTAGTAGTAGTAGTAGTAGTAGTAGCTGTAGCCATTACAGTAATAGAAGTCTTACTATTATTAGTATTATTACAAGCAGTAGTGATTGTAATAGGAGGCCAAGTAGACTCAGTGGTAGTGAAGTTTAAAAGGAGAATTACCATAATTTATCATTACCAGTATAATTATCAATATTATTTATAATCTAGCTTATACTTACATAACTTCAAGCATCTCAGTGTTTTCAATGGCTACCTCTTCTACTATGTCCACCTCTATCCCAACTATCATGGCCCTGCTCCCTGTGGGAACAGCACACAGTAAGTAGATATCACACTGACTGCCTTAAGAATACATCCTACTGAATGCTTGTAATACTGTCAATCAATCAACCAACCAACCAATCAACCAACCAATCAATCAATCAATCAATCAATCAATCAATCAATCAATCAATTATGTAGCAATTTTTATATATAAAAATGTAACACAATGAGCTTTGCATGTAAACAAATAACAAAATAAATACAGGCATCCTTTCTATCCATTTAATGAGTTTGTGTGTGTTTATAGAGGGTTGATATGGACCCTGGTTAGGGTAAGGATCAAGTATTAGTATGTATAACTGTATGCTGGTACAATATATGAGTGAGGTGTGTGTGAACACACACAATACAGCCAGTCCATCTCAGAACTCATCATCATCATCAGTGGTCATTCAGGGTCAAGTATGGTTGTCCTCCTTCTAGGTCCTTATGGCTCTTCAGGTGGGCATAGAGGCCGAAACTGGTGCCGCAAGGGTGTGAAGAAGCTGTTGAGGATGTGGTTTGGGCCTTTCTGGTAACTTGCTCCTTTCTGAGATTGCACTTGTTTTCAGCAGCACGGTGGAGGTCATGGTTGTAGCGCCCAGCACCCTAACGGACAGCCAGTCTCCAGGCCTCCCTGTTTTTTGCAGCTTGTTCCCAGGTGTTAAGGTCGATGCCAAACCTGTGGGCCTTGATGTTATCTTTATATCGTTCATTTTGTCCTCCTGGGGCACAGCGCCCTGTCACGAGCTGAGCATAAAGGACTTGTTTTGGGAGGCAAGAGTCAGACATGCGGCGGACATGGCTAGTCCATCTCAGCAAATGTTGTGCAATGATGGCAGTTATAGTAGTAGGCATATTGACCTCCTCGGGGACGCTGCTGTCGATGCACTTAGCTTCCCAGCTGATCTTAAAGATCTTCCTGAGGCATCGCTGTTGGTATGCCTTGAGTGCCTTCAGGTGCCTGCTATATGTGGTCCAGTTTTCTGACCCATACAGTAGGGTGGGCAGCACTGCCACTTTGTACACCAGAATTTTTGTTCTAGCCTGAAGGCCGCGGTTTTCAAAAACCCTTTCACTCAATCTTGAGAAGGCCTGGCTGGCACAACTGAGATGGTGGTGTATTTCAATATCAACGTTAGCGTTGGAGGCAAGAAGGTTGACAAGATATGGGAACTGTTCCATGTTTTCAAGTCTGGTGTTGTCTACAGAGATGGATGGGGCAGATCAGGCATATTACTGTTAGGTGGGGGTTGGTAGAGGATATGAGTCTATTTATGTTAATTGCCAGGCCAAACTGCTTGTATGCCTTTGCAATGGCACCCAGTATGCTCTGTAGTTCCACTTCTTTTTTCTTTTTCTTTTTTTTTTTGATTTCAACCCCCCCCCCCTCTTTTTTTTTCTCCCAATTATATCTGGCCAATTACCCCACTCTTCCAAGCCATCCCGGTCGCTGCTCCACCCCCTCTGCTGATCCGGGGAGGGCTGCAGACTACCACATGCCTCCTCCAATACATGTGGAGTCACCAGCCGCTTCTTTTCACCTGACAGTGAGGAGTTTCACCAGAGGGACGTAGCACGTGGGAGGGTCACGCAATTCCCCCAGTTCCCCCTCCCCCTCCCTCTTGCTGTGAGGGAACATATGTCAATCACTCACGCAATGTGTCGCCATATTGTATTATATTGTAATGCACTGTTTTGTATTGTATTGTATTGTATTGTACTGTATTGTATTATACATTTTCCTTTTCTATAGTTTTATGGTCTTCTGTAATGTTGGTTGTTGTTCTGCTGCTATTTTCATCCAACATGTTGAATGTTGGAGTTTTATACACAAGTATAATCTTCATCCACATCTTTTAATTAATGTATTCTTGTCACCATATTGTATTGTTTTGTTGTTGTGATGCCATCAGGTTGTATCGCTGCTTTTGTACATCATGCACACACAAGCTATTATTTAATTTATCCTCTTCCTCATTTCATTTATTATGAACTGTCTACTACTCTGATAGTTGGCTGCTCAATGTTGTTGTTATCTCCATTTCCATCTTTTCATGTTTTTCATATAGTCATGCCCTGCTCCAGGCCGTATCCCATTATACTGCCCCAGTGGGTCAGATTACCCAAAAGTGTCAGTAAAGTTCACAGTAATTCCAGTCATGTAAATCAGAAAGAAATCTGTACTGAGGATTGTATCTGTACATTTGTGAGGAACTTCTTTATGGTGAACTACATTTAATCCACTGTTGTAAAACAATAGCAAGTACTACGTATTACACGTCACAGTAACAGAAATTAAATAAATATATGAGCAGGTGTAAACTTACCTCCATCATAATAGAGTGGGGGTACGCCCCAGCAGTGACTCAATCTCCCTGTTCTGCCCTGCCCATAAACACACACACAACCCTGGGACTCGGTGCACGGATCCAATTGGTGACAACAGCCAATGAGATACTGTGATGAGTCGCCGCCATCTGTTCCTAGGGCTGTTACAGGCCGATGGACTGAGGGCCCGCCGACTGCCCACGGATCAGGACCCTCCGGCGCCGTGTAGTTGAAGGGACCTGGGATGTCTGTTTGGATCAGAGCAAGGGAAGGTCCCCAACTGCAATGCCGACTCTGGGAGGTGCAGTTATGACCACCTGTACAAAAAGATCAAATCAAACCATTTTTTTTCATATGGCTCTTTAAAACGCAAACAAACTTTGTGCAAAGTGCACAAGCAAGCAAACAAATAGAGACATTTACAAAAGAAGTTGAACAAGCAAGCTGATATGTAAAAGAAGAAAAGTGGGAAGAGCCGCTAAAACATGGGAGAGGTGTATATGAAATGCATCTAAAGGCTTGTGACTGAAAACAGGTTGTAAGTTTGCTTTCTAAAATGTCTTGGGTCATTTTAAACTCTCAGCACTGTGATGATGAAGGGGAGACCCCGTCGTCAAAAAGATCAAGCAAGGCCCCTGGCCAGGGGACCTGAGAGTGCAATGAAGAGCTGAGATATAACTTAGCGCATGGGATTGAAATCTTTATAGATAAAAATTTGATTTTAAAATGTGTCCTATATGGAACTGGTGGCCATTGTAAGGATGCCAGGACAGGGGTGATGTGTGGTCCCATTTTTAGTTTTGGTGAAAAGCTTAGCTGCAGTAACACGTTTAAAAAACAAACAAGGGCGTCCAGGTAGCGTAGCAGTCTATTCCTTTGCCGTACGCGCTACATCCCCCTGGTGAAACTCCTCACGGTCAGGTGAAAAGAAGCAGCTGGCGACTCCACATGTATCAGCATGTGGTAGTCTGCAGCACTCCCCAGATCGGCAGAGGGGTGGAGCAGCGACCGGAACGGCTCGGACGAGTGGTGTAAGTGGCCGGATACAATTGGAGAGAAAAAAGAGATTAAATTAAAAAAAAATCAAACTGTCGTCATTATTATTATTATTATTATTATTATTATTATTATCATTAACAATGGTTGTGTCATAATATCACTTAAAAAACAAAATGTATATTACCATTATCATGCTGAACATTGTTATTGTCATTTTAACACTGTTGTTAGAATATATTGCAATGGACAGAAGAAAGGACGTAGAGCAGCCATAAGGTATTAGATTTAGCACACATCACCAACCTTCACATGCTGTGTATGTGTGAAGGCAGGAAGAGCTTGGTGTTGAGTCACACTGAGAGTCTAGATCACGTGTGTGGTCCATCTGTGTCCTGCACCAGTCGATGGGCCCTGCAGGGTTTTGGGCAAGGTTTACAGTCAAAAGTCATCTGCGTGCATTGGCACACTTACGGAGAGGTGCAAGGCGTGAATAAGGCATACACAGAAACATACCGTGGTGATGCACCGTTTGCATTTTCTTTAGCAAATCCAATTTAAACAGTGTTGAGGGCAAACTGCAGAGAAAGCACCTCGCCCCGTTCTACCCCATTCTCCTACTATATTTTCTTTCTGTTGATTTTTATGCTTTTGCTCTTACATTACTTTGCTTTTTATGTGCTTTTACACGGCATCTAGCTTGTAGCCCCTTATTTGTTCTTAGTTAAAAGCGTGTTATACATAAAATGGGTTAATATTATTATTAGTTGTAGTAGTAGTAGCAGTAGTATTGGTATATAACAAGCCTTCATCAAAGGGCAGATGGATGGGCAGTTAAGGAAAACATATCTCTAAATTAGAATTTCATTCAAAACATCTTTTTAATTTTGAACTGGGAAAACAACTGCGTCTGTGCACTGTTACACTGCACCCACATAAGACCTACATCATGTTACACCCCTGATAGAGTTTACCTACCTGTTGTGTAGCAACCAACAGCAGGATGCCCTCCTGCCAGGGCACGCTGTCCCACGCCCACCCTTTCTTCCCTTACATTTTCCCAGCACCCCGGCAGCCCTGAGCCCAGGGTCCCCAGCTGTCCACAGGGACACAGAGGTGACCTGCTTTCCCACCAGCGCCGGGTAGAATCTTCTTGTCCATGCATTCCAGTCAACGCTTAGCCCACCTCCCCGCTTCCCCCTCAAGCGATTCCCTCCACAGCTTTACTTCTATAAATAAAAACACAACGTGAAACTATGGGAGCGATGTAAGCCCTGGTTTTGTATGAAGCAGGGTTGGACACAGAGGATACAGAGAGACTCAAACTCAGAGGAGATTGTGATTGGACCGGACAGGAGGTCCAGCTGAGTGGGCTGTACTCAATGATGTAATGGCTACTTTGTTTTAGCTGTTATTGTCAATAGCAAATTCATGAAAGGCCCTTTGAATGGGTGGGCTTAGACAAAAGCAAGGGAGGGAGGATACAGACACCCAGCCTGCACAGTGGGTGTCAGCAAGAAATGGGTAAACCAGCTCAGTTAGGATGACCCAGAGAAAGAAAAGAAAGCCTCTTAACCAAAACGACAAAGGTTCGAATCCTACCGTTGACATCCATCAAACAAGCGTCGCAGCCCAGTTGCTCTGGAGAGAAACACCTGCTAAATGTCTGATATAGAAATAATATGACAAATAACTGCATTTGAAAAATTAAAGACCCCCTAAAACATGGTATCTCGTCTGACTTTTTTTTGAGAAAAAAAAATAATTGACGTAGTAGACCATTGCACGCAGCGCTTTAGACTTAATTGGTCAAAACTCAGTCACGTGGTCAAACATCTCCAATCAAAGCTTAGCGCGCTGGCTCTCTCTAATAAGGTGATGATTAAAACTACAGCTCGGCTGGCTCCGTTAGGTCCCACCTCCTCTCTCTCTTCCTGTGTTTAGACATCTGCGGGGGAACTGCAACCTCGCTATGCACTAGTGTTCATAGGCTCTTCTAACGGTGTTTTGTATTGGTTTTATACCAAGCTTGCATACGCAGGAGCCCGTGGGAAAACGGACACACCCCGCTGCCGAACGATATAAAGCTTTCACTTCATTTAAGGAAATGGCTTTCCCGGGATACGGCGCCCCTCCCCCGGGCGGACATCCAGGAGGGGTAAGAAATTGTTTAAAAAAAGCGGTGGGTGCGCTATGTACGGTGGTATTACGTCTGGATTTTGGCGCTTTGACTCGTTAAATCTGGCAGGACGTTGCTTTGGTCACGTCATTAAAGCAATTCATTCTCAAATAGGCTAACTCTATAAGGGCCTGTCACTCAAATGTCCGTCCGTCAGTATTCCGAAGTCGCAGACTTTAAAGCCTACTTTCGATAAATCAAGATGATGATGATGATGGATTACATTTATACAGCGCTTTATCTTGACACCCAAAGTGCGTCATTGTGAAGGGGGAAACTCACCTCAGCCACCACCAACCAATGTGTAGCACCCACCTGGGTACACAGCAAAGCTCATCATCCAGTAACCGTCTCTGTGTCTGGTTCACACATTCACTAACGGCGGTCCATGAGCAGTTCTATTCTCTTGCTCGCTGTCTTTTAAGAGTAGCTATTAAAAAGGGGAATAGTTCGTTGCAGAATAAAATTCTCAACTTTCTTTGCTTCTCGCGCAGAGGCGGTAGCCAAGAATTTCTGTGTGGGTGTGTAGGGCTTTTACTGTAGGTGTTGTAGTTGCCCTAGATTACATTTTTCCGAAAACGATTTCTTTTTTTGACTCCTTACAATCACTCTGTGGCACTTAATTTGAAATGAACTTGATCAGTGTTGCGGGTTATCCCGTGGGGTACGTGAACCTCTGACCTGGGACACGTTCAGTCTGAAAAGGGCGTGCACCCGTTTTGCTACGGTTTCCGGGTTGAACGAGACGTTTCCTCGAAGCGGTGTGCAACGGGGCTTCTAGGTGCGTTTTCTCTCGTTTTTTTTTTGGGGGGGGGGATATCAGAGATGTTACCCAAACAAGCAGCGACGTGGTTGTAAACCCCCGCCGTATTAAAAAGGCAGCGCGCACAATGGATCCAGATAAAGTCCTTTACAAATGCGTCCACTGCAGCTTGGTGTATGCAACGGTTGAGGGCATTAGAAGACATGTGTCGTGAATATTTCATAGCATTAGACACGTATCTAAAGGAGTTGAATCAAGTGCAACTGGACTTGGTATAGGCGCCGAAAAGAACGCAAGGACTCAGCAGCTGCCATAGTTGCACCGTCTATGGTTACACAAAAGGGCTTTCAACGCACCATCGTTTCCGATTAGATAAACGCTTTGCAATGTTTTGTCGGGGCGCCCCTGTTTTTAATTGTCAATTGGCCTCCTTTTACTTTCTCAACCAATCATATCATAGCACCTTATAACGCGACCTGTGCCAAGTCTACCACCAGTAAGCACTGACTGGTTGAGTAAAGTACAAGCAAGGCTCACCGATGCAGCGTTACAATAAACTCTGCAGGACAAGGATCCCTGGGGACCGGGTTGGGCAGAGGGGACACGCAGGCCTATAGCACAAACTCTTGTGTCAGATCAAGACAACATCCGGTCCAACTGATTCCAACACTGCGTGTTGAGCTGAGCTCTCTGATGTGTGGAGTTATATGAAAAAGCAATAGACACACAACACCCTGAAGATACTTACATACTTTATTATTATTGCCACACAACACTGTTGGTGGTGATTGTTTCGGTACAGCATGATGGCTTAAGTTCCAGTGCAAAAAGAAAGAGTGGACAAACAAGCAGCACCATAAACCATTACAACAACAAAAAAAGAAACACATGAATGTGAGAATATGTACAGTGAAATATATATATTTAAATGACTTTGTTAAATGAAACACTCAACGGTAGGGAAAGTGCTCAGCAAATAAGGGGCAAAATAATCCAGTGAGTCGAGTAAATTCTTTAATGGACAGTGCAAGCCTGTTTCATGCCATAAGCAATTATCAGCTGTCAATTGACAGCTGATGCTTGACTATGGCATGAAGTAGGCCTGCACTGTCCACCAAAGAAACCACTTGAACCACTGGACTATATACACACACACATATACAATCCAGCGATTCAAACAAACTCCTCAATGGACAGCACAAGCCCATTTCATGCCACAAGCAACCATCAACTGTCAATAAAGCTACAGGGGAAAGAACATAACATATTAACTGCCTCGTCATGCACATCACGTGCACAAAGTCCAATGGGGAAGGGGCAGGTGCCTACATTAAAAAAAATGTGATCACTAACCGTCCGGTGGGGGGTGGGGTAGGTTGCACACAAGGTTACTGGTATGTGTCTATTGGCATTATTTATTTATAATTACAAAATAGGTGTTTATATCTGCGTCTGCAACTGCTGGCCAATTCATTCCTGTCATTCCATGTAGACATTTCTGGTTTGCAAATGATAAAATATTTTCCCCTACCTGGCATGTCCGTTTGTGATGAAGGTGTCTTTGAAACAACCGTGTGAACGACTCATGCCCCCTCGAAAGAAAATACCAGACGAAAGGAGTTATCTACCAAGCTACGGTGACGAGAAATGACAACGGCAAAATAGAGACATGCGTCGGTCTAACAGACGGAACATTCAAAAAGAGGTTTAATGCACACATGTAGCTTTAGAAACAACTGTTTAAAGATTGTAACATCTTTAAGCTGTTATATTTGGTCGTTGGTGGACAGAAACATAAATTATCCAACCACCTGGAAAATCCTCTCAAAAAACAAAGCATATTCAACCAGTAGTAAAATGTGCAATCTATGTCTAACTGAAAAATATTTGATCATTTGCAAACCAGAAATGTCTACATTGAATAGCAGGAATGAACTGGCCAGCAGTTGCAGACAGAGATATAAGCGCCTATTTTGTAATTATAAATAAATAATGCCAATAGACACATACCATTAACCTTGTTTGCAACCTACCCTTCCCCCCTTACTGGACAGTTACTGATCACATGTTTTTTAATTTTTGAAGTTAGGCATCTCCCCCATCCCAAGTGGACATTGTGCACGTGATGTGCATGACGAGGCGGTTAATATGTTCTGTCCCGTGTAGCCTTATTGACAGCTGATGATTGCTTATGACATGAAACAAGCTTGTACCGTCTCATAAAGAATTTACTTGAATCTCTAGATTATTTTGCTCCTTATTTGTTGAGCACTTTCCCTACCATTGAGTGTTTCTTTTAATGACGTTATAGATAGACACGTGTGTGTGTGTGTGTGTGTGTGTGTGTGTGTGTGTGTGTGTGTGTGTGTGTGTGTGTGTGTACACACACACACACACACACACACACAGTTCAGTTCAGTTCGGTTCCCCAGCATATCAAATAGCCCAATAGACAGAGAGTACAATGATTGTACTGCTGCCAACAAGTCCAGCCTGATACAACAACAATAGGGTCAGGCCATTGGTGTAATTCCATTACATTTTATTCGCTTCCAGAGCTTCACGATTTTGATTTATCCTTGTAATTTTGCTGGATATTGCAATCATGATAACGTTCACAGTAATTCAAGTCAAATATATTTAGGAACAACATTGTTCCACTTCACTTTTGGTCGTTGACTACAATATGGGCCAAACCCGTTACCCTGTCCCTAGGTTACCCTCGGTTGTTTTGTAAGCCATGTAAGTAAGTTAGTTTTATCTACAAAGTCAGCTTTTTTGTAAAAGAATTTGTCTATAAATATGGACTGCAAATCAATTAAATAACAGGACTCTTCTGTGGACCATGTAATTAGCCGATATGTCTGGTTTACAGTATCCACACTGAACTTTATTACGTATTCACACTGTTTATTATTTACACCCTGTATTATTTGCACTTAAGATTATCATGCTGGAAGATATATTATATCCAAAAATGTGTACCATACTTTGAATGATATTTACAGATAGTAAATATTGATCACTAAATGACTACAGAAGAGCTTTTTCTACCCATCTGTGATGAAGAAGGCCTGCCCCAGGCTGCATCCACACAGAGGTTTACACACTTTGTTATTCACATAAGGGGATATTTTCATCCCAGTTTGGCATGTCCAATACCCCATTCTCCCTAAGTTCAATGCCACTATCGCTCAGGTAGTGTGGCAGTCTAGTCAGTTGCCTACCAACACAGGGATCCCGGTTCGAATCCCTGTGTTACCTCCGGCTTAGTCAGGCGTCCCTACAGACACAATTGGCCATGTCTGTGGGGGAGAAGCTGGATGTAGGTCTGTGTCCTGTGTCCTGATCGCTGCACTAGCGCCTCCTCTGGTCAGTCAGGGTGCCTGTTCATGGGGGAGGGGGAACTGGGGGGAATAGCGCGATCCTCCCACACACTACGTCCCCCTGGTGAAACTCCTCACTGTCAGGTGAAAAGAAGCAACTGGTGACTCCACATGTATCGGAGGAGATATGTGGTAGTCTGCAGCCCTCCCTGGATCGGCACAGGGGGTGGAGCAGCGACCGGGACGGCTTGGAAGAGTGGAGTAATTGGCCAGATACAAGTGGGGAGATGGGGGGGTAAAAACAAAACAAAAAAAGTTCAATGCGATTGTTTGGGATCTCCTCACTGTAAACTTACTCTAAATGCACAAGAAGTAACTTTCACTCATGGCTGTGATACTATTATTTAGTGCACTGAGATACCTGTAGTTTATCTACTGACTCTCTTTGTAAGTCACTTTAGAGAAAAGCATCTGCTAAATGAGAAAATGTCTAAGTAAAATGTAACTCATCAGTTTATTTTCACTGTAGTCCTATAGGTCCAACTGTAGATTGTGTAGATGTCCGTCTAGAAAACAAGTAGACAGATGAATGGATTGGTTGATTGATTATTTCATACATAATTGAGTAATTATGGGATGTATTTATAACCTTGCAAAGATAATAAAAAAAGGTGTAACTCAAATAATAAAAAATGGTAACTCTTGAAATTTGAACAAATTAAAAGCGAAAATTAAACATGATATCTAACAGTTTACAGATAACAGCCATGTTAATAATCTCTCTCTCTCTCTCTCTCTCTCTCTCTCTCTCTCTCTCTCTCTCTCTCTCTCTCTCTCTCTCTCTCTCTCTCTCTCTCTCTCTCGCTCGCTCGCTCGCTCGCTCGCTCTCTCTCTCTTTCTCTCAGTACGGAGGTTTTCCTGGCCAACAGCAGGACCCACTCTATGGATATTTTGCAGCTGTAGCTGGACAGGTAGTAATAATGATAATAACACTAGATGTCACAATGTTAACATTTTTACAGCAGTTTTGCTGCTTTTTTAATATAGTTGCTAACTGGCATTACTTCCCATTGCCACAATAGGGGGTCATTGGCCTTCCTCATTTTGCATTGCAAATCCTCGGCCATCATGTTACATCTTAACTGTCAAAGTTTAGAAACACCTCTGCGAATGTGACACCGTGATTCAGCCAAGGTTACATTAAGAGTGTTGCCCAGTCTGATGTTGTTTTGTAGTAACATAAGGTAGTCACAAGATGGCGGATGGTTCACTGTCCTAAACCCAATTCACAGTCACCTCGAACAAGTTCTGTGATTAACACAGGGAAAAGCCACAGACCAATTTTTTTTTCTTCATTGAGTTAAATGCCATCTTTTGAGGGTGCACATATGAGTTTTGAAGCTGTAATTTACTCACAAGGAGCCTATTGCTAATGAGCATCGGTGGATTACTGAACGGGACTACTGGGCCCAGGCCCAGGGGCCCAAGGGCTCAGGGGGCCCCTAAGCGAGAGCCTCTGCATGGAGTCAGTTATTAACGTTGTATTTCTTGTCGCATAGTCAAAGGGCCTAGTTATTAATGTCAATAACAGAGCCCTAAAAGTTTTACTGAAAAACTGAAGGAAACTGCTTGCGCTTTTACTTTAGCACTGGTTTTGCCCTTAGATTCTTGTTTAGAGAGATGTACTTATGACCTCTGATGAGTAGTAGTTCTCCTGATTTCCTACATTAAATGCACTTATTGTAAGTTGCTTTGGATGAAAGCGTCAGCTAAATGACTGTATTGTAATGTAATGTCTTAGTTAATATGTCGTTGGCATTAATTGTGTATATGTGCGGGGGGGGGGCATTGTCTCATAATCCGCTGGGTTAACGTGATGCTAACTGTTGAGAAGCACATGTAACTTGGAACTACAGCGTAAAGTTATTTTGTTAGCAATATTGGTCTTGTGAGTAAATTACTGCTTCAGAATTCAGTAGTGCCGCCATAAGACTGCATGTGACTCAAACAAAATTGGCAAGTTACTTAACCCTGTGTGAAACACATATCTTATTTGGGCAGGTTTATTTTAATGGTAATTTTTGCTGTGCCAACCATCCGCCATCTTGCGACTAATTTTGCACTACAAAGTGTGTCATGGGGTGGCACGGTGGCACAGTGGTTAGCGCGGTCGCCTCACAGCAAGAAGGTCCTGGGTTCAAGCCCCAGGGTAGTCCAACCTTGGGGGTTGTCCTCTGTGTGGAGTTTGCATGTTCTCCCCGTGTCTGCGTGTGTTTCCTCCAGGTGCTCTGGTTTCCTCGCACAGTCGAGAGACATGTAGGTCAGATGAATCGGCCGTCCCAAGGTGTGTGTGTGCGCGTGTGCGCGCGCGTGTGTGTGTATACACTACCGTTCAAAAGTTTGGGATCACATTGAAATGTCCATATTTTTGAAGGAAAAGCACTGTACTTTTCAATGAAGATAACTTTAAACTAGTCTTAACTTTAAAGAAATACACTCTATACATTGCTAATGTGGTAAATGACTATTCTAGCTGCAAATGTCTGGTTTTTGGTGCAATATCTACATAGGTGTATAGAGGCCCATTTCAAGCAACTATCACTCCAGTGTTCTAATGGTACAATGTGTTTGCTCATTGGCTCAGAAGGCTAATTGATGATTAGAAAACCCTTGTGCAATCATGTTCACACATCTGAAAACAGTTTAGCTCGTTACAGAAGCTACAAAACTGACCTTCCTTTGAGCAGATTGAGTTTCTGGAGCATCACATTTGTGGGGTCAATTAAACGCTCAAAATGGCCAGAAAAAGAGAACTTTCATCTGAAACTCGACAGTCTATTCTTGTTCTTAGAAATGAAGGCTATTCCATGCGAGAAATTGCTAAGAAATTGAAGATTTCCTACACCGGTGTGTACTACTCCCTTCAGAGGACAGCACAAACAGGCTCTAACCAGAGTAGAAAAAGAAGTGGGAGGCCGCGTTGCACAACTGAGCAAGAAGATAAGTACATTAGAGTCTCTAGTTTGAGAAACAGACACCTCACAGGTCCCCAACTGGCATCTTCATTAAATAGTACCCGCAAAACACCAGTGTCAACATCTACAGTGAAGAGGCGGCTGCGGGATTCTGGGCTTCAGGGCAGAGTGGCAAAGAAAAAGCCATATCTGAGACTGACCAATAAAAGAAAAAGATTAAGATGGGCAAAAGAACACAGACATTGGACAGAGGAAGACTGGAAAAAAGTGTTGTGGACGGATGAATCCAAGTTTGAGGTGTTTGGATCACAAAGAAGAACGTTTGTGAGACGCAGAACAAATGAAAAGATGCTGGAAGAATGCCTGACGCCATCTGTTAAGCATGGTGGAGGTAATGTGATGGTCTGGGGTTGCTTTGGTGCTGGTAAGGTGGGAGATTTGTACAGGGTAAAAGGGATTCTGAATAAGGAAGGCTATCACTCCATTTTGCAACGCCATGCCATACCCAGTGGACAGCGCTTGATTGGAGCCAATTTCATCCTACAACAGGACAATGACCCTAAACACACCTCCAAATTGTGCAAGAACTATTTAGAGCAGAAGCAGGCAGCTGGTATTCTATCGGTAATGGAGTGGCCAGCGCAGTCACCAGATCTGAACCCCATTGAGCTGTTGTGGGAGCAGCTTGACCGTATGGTACGCAAGAAGTGCCCATCCAACCAATCCAACTTGTGGGAGCTGCTTCTGGAAGCGTGGGGTGCAATTTCTCCAGATTACCTCAACAAATTAACAGCTAGAATGCCAAAGGTCTGCAATGCTGTAATTGCTGCAAATGGAGGATTCTTTGACGAAAGCAAAGTTTGATGTAAAAAAAAATCTTATTTCAAATACAAATCATTATTTCTAACCTTGTTAATGTCTTGACTCTATTTTCTATTCATTTCACAACATATGGTGGTGAATAAGTGTGACTTTTCATGGAAAACACAAAATTGTTTGGGTGATCCCAAACTTTTGAACGGTAGTGTATATAGTATATATGTGATGGCCTGGCGGCCTGTCCAGGGTGTCTCCCCACCTGCCGCCCAATGACTGCTGGGATAGGCTCCACCATCCCTGTGATCCTGAGAGCAGTATAAGCGGTTTGGATAATGGATGGATGGATTGAAGTGTGTCATGGCTGGGCCACTTTATCTAACACCATAAAACAACATGCTGCAGCTGGCTGGGCAGAGACACCAACTCTTTTCAGTGGTATTGATGTGATCAGCACATTGAGTGCATTTATTTACTAAACCTTGTCTCGAAACATTAGTGCTGGAACACAAATATGCTATTTTTTATTTCAACAAGCGCAATCACAACATTCCTATAAAAACCATCCATCCATTCTATTCATTACCCAAGCCGCTTATCCCAATTGTGGTCACGGCATGCTAGAGTCTATCCCAGCAGTCATTGGTGGCAGGTGGGGAGACACCCTGGACAGGCTGCCAGTCCATCTATAGTATAAAACACTTAATTAATAGAGAGTTTCAGATTGACGAGGGCTAAGCAGTGTTACTACAACACTTTTTTTTCCTTTGCTTCCCAAACTTTAAACCAGTGCTGCCACCAGCATTGAGCTTTTTATAATAATAATAATAATAATAATAATGCAGTCTATTTTCCAGCACTTTTCAAAATACTCAAAGATGCTTTACATATGTTAAAATATACATAAAAGCAACACACCAATATACTGATTTAGATTATTTTATCAACTGGGATTCAGAATGATTAGACCTACTCATCTTTGTGTCTGTACAATGGTAATCTGCACAACACAAACCTGCTTCTTTCCTGCTGGATCGGACAGGATGGACATATCTCTGCAGAGGAGCTCCAGGCTGCCCTCTCACAGGCCGGCTTCGCTGGCAGCTACAAACGTAAGAGAACCACCCCACGCTGTGTCATGTCAGATATCTATCATTTGTCACTGTTATGTTTAAGTCTATCGACAGCAAGGCAAATTTGCACATATTTTGGGGGTATGCTTAAGATAAAGACACAAGGGCATGAAGAAAATATTTGAGAGTATAAAAAGAAAAATCTTGGAGCATCAAATGTAGTTTGCAAGTATGTAAGCACCATCAGGGGATGGATATAGTCCTGTACACAGTGCAAGAAAAATAAGAATTAACAATTGGTAACAGTTAAAATCTGTATTACTGCAGGACTCTAGTCAAGTCGAGCAAGGTTTATTTGTATAGCCCAAAATCACAAGGTAGTCCTGAAGGGCTTTACAATCAGTACAATATTCGACAATATGTGATACTATACTGTACAGTATTCACGTTTCATGATAAATGTACATCAAGATGAAAATGTGATGCATCCGTGAGTTGGTAGTATTTTCAAACTGGACAAGTGTATCCAGTGGCATGATGGAGATAGAAATGGTGAGCAAGGCCAACGCACCATCAAGGGTCATGTGCACGCAGGTTTTTGTATGCTGGTCATCCTCTCAGACTGAATTCAGTGTTTCCATGCAGATGCAGGGCTCCAAAGGTTTCTCCAGTGTTGTTTTTGGGATACTTAGAGAGCAGTAGATACAAAGTCATTAGTCACTAGAGTTCTCAATCTCAAGAATGACTTCTGTCGCTTAACTTCAGGTTTTAATCCTTTTCCTAAGGACTGTTAGTGTTTGAATGGTATTGTTTTATTTGTGATTGTCTTGTTGTACTGTCTTCTAAATGTGTTTTATCATTTAGAGTTATATGAGCTTGGATAGGAAACCCCACCCACCTGGGACTCCCCACAGTTTAAACTGTCATTAAATTTATTTCCAGCTGTCGATTGAATTGTTGTGATTCTTAATACTGTGACTGTAAACTCACCATGTGAAACTAGTTGTGTCTCTCTGTTTTCTGTTCAACAGCCTTCAGTCTGGAGACATGTAGACTGATGATCAACATGCTGGATGTATCCTTGGCTTATCATTTGTCTGTCTAGCTGCCTGTAGTTTGTCTGTCAGCCCGTCTTTCTACTGGTCTCTCTTTTGCCTTCCTGTCTGTCTGGGTTTCTGCATTGTACGTTTTATTTAACTGATAGGATTATGCTTTACAGTGGGTGCATTGGTGGAATAAACTGCAGTTCAAGGATTGCCAGAAGCAAGTTGGGTCAAGGCTGCAGAAACGTGACAAATATACTGCGAGGCCAGAATAACAGTCTAACAGGGCCCCCCCAAAGTCCGGACCTCAGACCACATCCGTACCGAACAGCAAGTCAGTCTGGACCCGGCCTATACCTCTGTTGCTGCCGGGTTCACGCATTAATGTTACACCAGAGAATTTGCTTTGGGGGGGATGCGAAGCTTTTATTGCACTTATAGTAATATAACGAGTGTAGTTGTCGTCCACTCGAGTAATGCCATCTTCACTCTACCTGGTTCACTGTCTCTCGTGTGTGCATGCGTGTGTGCGTGCGCACGCACACACATGCGTGCGCACGTGTGTGTAGGGGCTGAGCCCCACCCTTATTGAAAGAGACCAGAGGAGAGAAACCAGCGCAACCATGAATGACAGTAACGATGAGCCTACCGGTACTTGAGTTTTTGTTAGGGTTAGAGCCAATCAGAGGCAGAGTAGGGCGGGTCTTCGCAGAACAGTGTCAGTGTCTCTGGCTGGCAATCACACCTTTTGTGCCTCGGTTCAAGCAACTGATTGCAGGCAAACAATGCCATTTTCCCCACTGGGCTCGAATGTATTTTGACTGACTTGACTGTCTTGAACTATACTGTGTGTTGTTTAAAGGTCAAAAGCATATAGACAAATAAATGTTCCTGATTCATGATAAGCGAGTTGATTAAATGTTATTTTGTTATCGCTAATCATTCCAGAACTCTGACATTGAACAAAAATCAGATTCGGACCTTTGAGTAATAAGTGTGAGAGCCCCTGATCTAAGAGATCATATGCCAGAAAAAGAAATTGAATTGGAGGCAAAGTATAGAGATTAGGAAAGGAAAGAGGAGGAGAGGAAAGGAGAAAATGAAGTAGGGGAGAGGAGAGGATGGGTGATGTGATGAGTCCTTAACTAGAGCTGTTTCTCAGAGGGACATGTCCTGCACCATGGGCTTCGCTGAGTTTAAGGAACTGTGGTCGGTTCTAAACGGCTGGAAGCAGCACTTCATGTCCATTGACCGAGACCGCAGTGGGACTGTAGATGGTCAGGAGATGCAACAGGCGGTTATCTCCATGGGTAAGGGGAAATTGAAGGTCTATACTTGGACCTATGTATTCTGTCTGTTATTTTTGTTTTGTTTTCAAGCTTTGCTTATATAGAGTTGACAACAAAAAGCAGATTTGTACCAAGGTACTATAAAAAAAACCAATGAAATAAAAAGAAAAAAATGGAGAAGTGCAATAAAAATATTAAAAGCAAGAACAAGAAGCAAGAATATATATGCAATACAAAAGTCAATGACAGACTTATTGAAAGACCAGAGAATAAAAACATTTAAGAAAATAAAGGGGCATCCGGGTGGTGTAGCGGTCTATTCCGTTGTCTAACAACACAGGGATTGCTGGTTCGAATCCCCATGTTACCTCTGGCTTGGTCAGGCATCCCTACAGACACAACTGGCCATGTCTGCAGGTGGGAAGCCGGATGTGGGTATGTGTCCTGGTCGCTGCACTAGCGCCTCCTCTGGTCAGTCGGGGCGCCTGTTTGGGGGGGACGGGGAACTGGGGGGAATAGTGTGATCCTCCCACGCGCTACATCCCCCATGTGAAATTCCTCAGTCAGGTGAAAAGAAGCAGCTGTCAACTCCACATGTATCGGAGGAGACGTGGTAAACTGCAGCCCTCCCCAGATTGGCAGAATGGGTGGAGCAGCGACTGGGATGGCTTGGAGGAGTAGGGTAATTGGCCAGGTAAAATTGGGGAGAACCCCCCCCCCCCAAAAAAAGAAAGTTTCTTTTTATCCAGGGAATGTTAACTGAGCCTGCTTGCTGGTGTTCAGCCAAGCTGTGCTTCACATGTACAGAGTACTGTGCATTCATGTGTGAGTGCTTCCCAGTAAGACTAGTCCTCTGCTGTTGACTGCTGAGCTGCTCCATATATCTAAATGTGTGCTATCCAAAATATGGACACAAAGGAAGTTGGTCTCAGTTTGAGTATCGAGCTTAGAGAACATTCCTCGGATTGGCTTAGCAATTAATTGATTGAAGAATTAATTGATTGTTATTCCATTTACATTTTATTTATTCACAACACTGCAGCTGTGTACAATAAACATATTCCCAATCAAATTCCAGCCTTAGGTAAAAAAGACAATAGAAAAATGTAGTTAAACATCCAGTTTGTTATGTAAGAAGCCCCTGCTCTGTCAGTTAATGTTTCTCAGGTTAGCTCAAAGTCCTCAGCTGGCAAATGCAACAGTATAGTTTTTCAGTTCATTTATTTCAACATTTCTTGTGGGAACAACAATGGTTGGTGTGTCATGGAGTCTCAAGGCATCTGAATACATGCACAAAAAACAAAGAGAAATGGACGACTCTCAGATGCCTCTCCCTGGGTAATGTGAATGTGACACCAGGAAAACCAGTGATCTTGACCTCAGTACTGCTTTACAGCGAGAAGCCTAAATGGATGGCTCCTAGCCAAAAAGAAAGTTGAGCAAGAAGGGCTGGCCTTAATAAAACGATACTCCTTCTTTATGGTCAAGACTCAAAAATTATCTCGGGCGTATCGGCTGACGAAAACGTTTTTTGCTTGGCTTGTAAAACATGACCCAGCTGTCCCCCACTGTCATGCTTCATCATGCAACACCTGCACTAGTAACTGTTTGTAGGACTTCATCAATTAACCAGATCATTAAATATACATTTCTCAGATGAAATTTTGATGGAATGCACTTGACGTAAGAACGAGTTAAAAGTTTGGAAGAAAACATAAGCATGCAATTTAGCATCCTTTTGACTGCTCATTGCTTTAGCCGTTTATCTCTCTTAGATAACATAAATGTTCCCCACAGTAGTTTTTTTTTTCATGTTTTGTTGTGTTGGTGGACAGGTTACAGTCTGAGCCCCCAAACCATGAACTGCATTGTGAAGCGCTACAGCACGCATGGCAAGATCACCTTCGACGATTACGTGACCTGTTGCATCAAACTGAGGAGCCTGACTAGTGAGTGCCCTTTGAAACATCTGCACGTATTTTAACATTTACATTTCATTTCTAATTTTTGCTTTTCCATACAGCTCTACAGAGGGCATTATAGGTTTTATAATCAAAAGAAAAGATAAATAATGTGTGTTAAATGGGACTATGACAAGAAAAAGAAAGGTTGTCTGAGGAAGTTCCTCTGGCTTTGTGCGTGCGTGTGTGTGTGTGTGTGTGTGTGTGTGTGTTTGTGTGTGTGTGTGTGTGTGTGTGTGTGTGTGTTTCAGACTCATTCCAGAGGAGGGATACAAACAGACAAGGCACAGCCACGTTCCAGTATGATGACGTAAGTTCCTTCTTATCAGAATATTTCTTTAAAAATTGTCTCTTTGCTGTTGTGTTTCATATGTTGTCGGGTGATAATGCTTATGAATTTCATTTTGGCAGTTGTCATCTACAGGCCCCTCTACAAACACACACACAAACACACACCCACGGCTCTCGCTCTCTTCCGTCTTCTCAGCTCTCAGAAAGACTGTGGTAGATGTTTGATGTAAATTACAGTCATGATTTCTCCTACGAGAAGTGCAAAAGAGAAATCAATGTTCGAGTCACAAAATGTTCGCAACCACCAAGATTCATTCTTCCAAGTAACGGTGAACGCCATGCTTTTAAAAAAGACCACATAAGTACAACTGCCATGGAAAGGATCTAAAAAGAGTGTTACATGTTCAGAAATTAAAGTGCTGCCATCAGAACCGATATAAAGGAATAAAAATCTTTATCAGAAGGTTTTTATACTGTAACATTAATGAAGTTTCACCAGTTCCATTCATGACGGAGCACAGTGTGCAGTAGTTGTTTGTTTTAGATAGCTTTGCTTCAGTCCTTTTCGTGCTGTTTGCATTTGGACTTAATAATTGTTGGGCCTGCAAAACATTTTCTAACAACTGAAAAAAAGGAAAAGAATTGACCGATCCTGTGCTCCGTCAACCCTTAGTTAATATTGCTAAAGGTTATACCATTTAGCGAGCTACCACAAGTTATAACTGACAGTTTCTGGAGGTCAGGAAATCTTTTTATAAAAAGCCGGCAATAAACCCTTCAGTATACTAACTGAATGCTAACTTGATATAAAAATATATCAATGGCTCACTAGTGATGGCAAAGGGAAGAGAATCATTTAGGCTAAGTCATCCAGCTAACAACAAAAAAAAATGAACATTTCCATCAGTCGTTAGTTGACGCTGAAGACGGTGGTTGATGATTTCCTATTGCTAAAGTGGCATTGAAAAGACTCTCCTTTAGAGTAACAGAGGACTGCATCTCCACAGTGGGCTAAAGGAATTAGGCACAAAGCAAGGAGACACTGGGGACAGTTCGGGACTTGCAGGAATTGAACCTAGGACCACGTTGACGAGAAGAGGCGGGTTTTAACTCCTAACCCACGCTGTGACACTCACTCACCCCCGCTCTTATCCTCTCCCATCTGTCTGTCTGTCTGTCCTTTTTAAAGACAGCGTGTTGGGTGACAGAGTCTAACAGTATGCTGGTCTCCTCTCTCTTTGCAGTTCATTCAGTGCACCATGAGCACATAAAATGGAGGAGGCTGAAGAAGACAGACCCTGACCTTTTAAATGTGCTCATAATCATGAACAACTGTTCTTTGTCTTTAATACTTCTGACATTCTGTTGACATGTATTTTATACTGTTTTTAATCTTTTTAGTATATAAAATGATTAGTTAAAACCTAATAGTCATTCCATTTTGAGAGAGATATTAAAAAATGAATATGATAACCAAATGAATAGAAATATAACCAGCAAGCTTGGGTCTTACCAAATGATAACCACTACCATGCCTATTTATGGCAAGTTATTTGTTTAATAGATTTATTTCATTGTTGCACTTACTCGTGAGTATTATGAGATTTTTTTTTTTTGGTCTGAGGAGTCTGTTACATGTATGAAATGAATAAAAAAATGGCCACTGGAAACATTACACTTCTTAAAATATTGTTAGTTTGTTCATTTTAATCCCCTCAATAGATAATGTTAAAATTTTTGTGGAAATACTACTACTTTTGGCTGCTCCCATTAGGGGTCGCCACAGCGGATCATCCATTTTCATCTCTTCCTGTCCTCTGCCTCACCTTCTGTTACACCATCCACCTGCATGTCCTTCCTCACCACATGCATAAACCTCCTCTTTGGTCTTCCTCTTTTCCTCTTCCCTGGCAGCTCCATATTCAGCATCTTTCTCCCAATATACCCAGCATCTCTCCTCCACACATGTCGAACCATCTCAATCTTGTCTCTCTTGCTTTGTCTCCAAACTGTCCAACCTGAGCGGTCACTAATGTACCAGTTCCTAATCCTGTCCTTCTTCATCACTCCCAATTAAAATCTTAGTATCTTCAACTCTGTGCAAGAACAGATCATAGACTCGGGAGTGCCGCTAAGAGGGAAAAGACAGGGGCACTTTCACAACACAAAAGAACAATAAAGATGGCAAAAACAGAGGTTAAAGAATTAATAGACGAAACTATGAGAGCTCACATTAGGACCCAACATGCAACAATACAGAATATGCAGCAATACAAAACATGCAACAACACGGGGATGACTGGACACAAAAAACAATGAAGAAACACCTGTTTGTGTGTGCATGCTTGCGTGCAAAATACCCAAATTAATACCAGATGGAGCATTTCCAGCGACTAGGACAGACTTGTAAACATTCAGATATGAAAGTTACGCAAGAACCAGGCCAGTGAAATTTGAAGCAGCTGAGATCGGGAAAACAAGTCTTTCAACATGTCAAACCAGACCAAAACAGTGAATTGTCATATTACAGGCAAAATATTGGCAATCATGAATCATCCCCTCCGAGTGAAGATCGTACTGTGATCTGTCAATGTTCCTGTTTCATTTCCAAATGTTCAGTCACTTCGGGTGGTTTCACTTGATATTATCATAATGATGAGGGAAGTACCAACATTATTTTGGTGGTGTCACTAATCTTTTTTTTTTCTTCATGTAGGTTTCCAGGTGTTAGTTTTCTCATTTACTTTATGACCACACTCTGCAACTTCCCCTCTTTCAGCTCTCCCCTACTTGAATGTTTGCAAAGTTTGTGCTTCTCTTCCTCAGCATGTGGCCCTTTTGCATTTAAAAGATTTGTGTCCTGATGCAAAAGCTAAGGTTTTCAGATGTGCCAAGCTGTGTTCTGTGCTGCGTAGTAGGCTCATAGTGACACAAATAACAACCAGATGTTGAGCTCGAAAAAATAAATATATTGTACAGGCTTGATGGTGAAAGAACTACCAATCCAATAGACTTGGGCCTTTTGTCTTATTTAAGATCGTGTCGCCATGTTATCTTACCCATCAGAGCTGCATCTTTCCTTCTGGAAAGTTGTTCCAGCCCCAGGAGACTAATGGAGAGGAGAGGAAATATATATGCCAACACATGAAAGCAAAACATACTGCAGATATTGCAAGGCAGAAATCAGAGCACATCACAGTAACCTACACAAACCACTCGGTGTCTGCTGAGATATGAAGAGATGCACAAAACAACGCCGGCGAGATGCATTTTAAAGGCCCTGCGGGAGACAGGCGCATGTTGCCACAAGTTCAAACGAGAGGGCTGCGTTGGGGTTGTGGTGCCGACGCAAATCTCGCGGGAGCGGCGGTTTTAACGTTGCTGCGGGCGGGAGCGGCGGTTTTAATGTTGCTGCGGGCGGGAGCGGCGGTTAAAAAAACAAAACTTTCGGTTGCGTTTAATGGCGCAATGTTTTTGATACATCAGAGTGTCATGTATGAATACACCCGATCAGTGCGTTAAAAGGCACAGGGAGACGCAAAACAACCTCAGCAAAACAAATAACAGGTTCTAAAATAATAAATCGAATAAATAGTTTAATTTTGCCCTAGAATATGTGTACTTATTGCACTGGAAGATCCGTAATTATTGCATTAGTATCAATGTAATTATGCACTAGAACGTAATTTCGCTCCGTTACTACCGACAGGTATATACCGCTTTATTAATAGTACACAGCACAATGGGGCGTTTTCTCTGCGGGACGGGAGACGAAACAAGACCAGTGGAATTCTGCTGCTGTGTGGGCCTGAATGGTCAGAATGTGTGCGGGAGTGTAACAAGCACATTGCGGGAGTGTAACACGCACATTGCGGGAGCGGGACTACAAAAACAGTCCCGGGCAGGGCTCTTGCTCAAACCGCAAGCATGTTTCCCCTCCTCGCTGCAGACGTTCACTCAGCCATACACCACAAGCTGAATCAGATGAGACCGCTCACACCAGAGTATAGGAGGAAACCACTGTAAATAAATCAAGACCTTAACTGTTATCGCAAAAAAGACAAATAAGAAAAGATGGGTTTCACTTGCGGCAGTGTTCAAAAAGGAAGACGAAAAAGGATGAGTTTAGTTTTCTCAGAGAGGTGAATGTCATCTTTGTTTGCTCTTTTTATTAAGGTGACTTTATTAATCTGCACGTTGACTCCGGTTCTAAGGCCAGTGCCTTGGTCAAGGGCAATGGCAGGAGAATCAACCTAACACACATGTCTTTTCATTACACTTTCAAATTAATGCTATTCAAAATTAACGTGGTAAATAAAAAAAAAACGTATTTTCCTCTAATGGTCTTTTCAGACGGGGGGCAATTGGCGCGCCTGAGTAGTTCATTGTCAATGAGACGCCAGCTCGCAGGTAGGGAGGCACGGGCAATCCGTCAGGTGGCGCGACAAGCGGGCGCAGTCCCGTGAAACTGTCGCGGTAGTGCTCGTCTCACGCACACGCCCACCCGCTGCCAGCGTGGAATTGTCTTGAAGTTTTTCCTCGCGGCGCGCAGTGTGACGCCATACAGTGGCCCCCCACAAAATGGACGAGAGACTGATCCTCGCCGTGTGTGAGCTCCCTGAGCTATATAACTGTCCTGAGATATATATCTGTTTCCTAACAGTTATATCTTTCTTCAGCTCACTAGCCAACTGATTGACTGAACTAATTTGAAAGTTAGTAGTTATGTATTTCAGTTATAGATTCTTGCAATATTTCTATAAAGGTATATTTTGATATGTAGCTGAAGCCTATAAAGAAAATACAGTTGTACCGGCAAGGATACAGTGGCGCACAGAAGCCGTTTCCATAGTTACCACGCGTAGCCCGCCTGGCGTTTACTCGCGGAGCGCTTGTCTCCCTGTCATCGGGGGTACACTGAGACCCCGCGGATCCAAGCGGGTACGCAGGCGGAGTGTCACTTACTTTGAAAACACACACACACACACACGCACGCACGCACACACACACACACACAGTAGTGTAGTAGTACAAGAGTACGGGTACTGGACTGGCCTGCCTGCAGTCCAGACTTGTCTCCCATTGAAAATGTGTGGTGCATTATGAAACGCAAAATACGACAACGGAGACCCCGGACCGTTGAGCAACTGAAGTCGTACATCAAGCAAGAATGGGAAAGAATTCCACCTACAAAGCTTCAACAATTAGTGTCCTCAGTTCCCAAACGGTTATTGAGTGTTGTTAAAAGGAAAGGTGATGTAACACAGTGGTGAACATGCCCCTGTCCCTGCTTTTTCGGAACGTGTTGCAGACATCAATTCAAAACGAGTGAATATTTGCAAAAACAAAAACAAAAAACAATAAAGTTTATCAGTTTGAACATTAAATATCTTGTCTTTGTAGTGCATTTAATTGAATATATAGGTCGAAAAGGATTTGCAAATCATTGTATCCTGTTTTTATTTACGTTTTACACAACGTCCCAACTTCATTGGAATTGGGGTTTGTAGACGGGAGGTTGATCAGCTGGCCCTCTGGTGCGGCCATAACAACCTGTAGCTGAACATGCTCAAAACAATGGAGATGACAGTGGACTTCAGGAGGAGACCCTCAACACTGCCCCCCCACCACCACACTCACAGCACGGTGTCTATGGTGAAAACCTACAGATTTCTGGGTTTCACAATCTCCCAGGACCTAAGGTGGGCATCCAACAGAGACACAATCATCAAAAAGGCCCAGCAGAAGATGTACTTTTTCTGCCAGCTCAAAAAATTCAACCTGCCTCAGGAACTGCTGACTCAGTTCTACACTGCAATAACCCAGTCTGTCCTCTGCACATCAATCACTGTCTGGTTTGAATCAGCCACCAAACAGGACAGGGACAGATTATAACGTACAGTTAGGTCTGCAAAGAAAATCATTGGTACCAACCTGCCCTCCATTCAGGATTTATACACCTCCAGAGTCAGGAAACAGGCGGGCAACATCACTGCAGACCCATCACACCCTGGTCACAACCTGTTCCAACTCCTCCCGTCTGGTAGGCGCTACAGAGCACTGTACCCTAAAACAACCAGATATTTTAAAAAAAAGAGTTTATTTCCGCGGGCTGTCATTCAAATGAACGCTGAACACTGTCAATAAACCATTTTGTATATACTGTATTGACCATTGTATGTATACTGGTGTGCTCTGTCATGTCCATCTATATGTATAGTAACCTGCTAACATTTATTTCAGCATTTTTGATATATTCTCTGCACCATTGCACTTTATCATCTCTTATTTCACCTGTATAAGTCAAACCTTGTGTATATATTTGAAAATTGTTGTGTTGTAGTATTGTTATTCTATGTTAAGTACACAGAGAGAGAAATGAAACGGAGTCACATTCCATGTTTGTGCAAACCTACATGGCCAATAAACATGATTCTGATTCTGATTCAGACAATACAGACAGTGACTGTTTCTAAAGTGATGCATTATCAAAATTCACACAGGCACACTCCTTTCACCTCCCTACCCTCTGTATGCCAAATGACAAAATCCATGCAATATGCAGCAACAGAAAAGTATTCCTTTTTTTGTTTTGTTTTGGGGCATTTCGTTTTTTTCTTCAATGATCTGTAATTCTCCATTTGAGGAAGAAACTCTCCTTCTATGCTGGGTTGGGAGAATAATCTGTGAGTTAGTGTAGTACCCCTGGACAGAGTATGGCCTAAATATGTTGCTTAAGAGCACATTAACCAGTATGTCCACATGTGGGATTAAATGCTGCCCTTCTGTGTGGGAGGGTGACTTTATGAAACAGTGGCGCATCCTCTCTTCATGGCTGGTGGCGCTCCGTGTGTGTGTGTGTGTGTGTGTGTGTATGTGTGTGTGTGTGTGTGTGTGTGTGTGTGTGTGTGTGTGTGTGTGTGTGTGTGTGTGTGTGTGTGTGTACACACACACAAATGAATTTTATAGTAAAAAAACAATTTCATTCCAAGATAAACTGCGAACTAAAATGTAACATCAGCTGAGGGAGATGTTCCAGCTGATGCCTTTGATTCAATTGACACCACATGTATGCTGGAATGGTCTAGTTTGGTCTAGTTTGAGGACTGTTTGGGGCGGGTTTCAGGGGCTTTTGTGCTTTTTTCTTCTTCTTGACATCTGCCTGGATTATCCCCAGCCCCCTATAATAAAACGGCAGGAGCAGCAGCTCACACAACACAACACAACACAACACAACACAACACGAACACACGCTCCAAACAGCCAAGGGGGAAGATTTATTTCAAAAACAGCTCAGGACGGTTTCCCGAGATCACCGACAACTATGATCTTCTTGCTATCCTTGGGATTGCTACTGTCCTCTCCGCTCGTCGTTTGGGGAAGAAAAAACAAAGACGGGCAGCTGTCGTGCAGGCCGGTGACGGTGGACTTCTGCGTGGACGCGGGCTACAGCACGCCGCGCCCCGCCGGCCTCCGGGATCACGACCTGCGGCTCATGCGGCAAATCGTGATGACACACTGTTCCCCGGACATCGCCGCGTTTGCGTGCCGCGCGGTTGCACCGGAATGCGTCGCGGGGGCTGGGCGCGCCACTGGGCCGTGCCGCGCGCTCTGTGAGCGTGTGAAGCGCGACTGCGCGTCCGCCCTCGCGGAAAGACAACTGGGCTGGCCGGAAGCGGCCCGCTGTGATGTATTTCCGGACGACGACTGTTTCAGCGTAAGTAAAACATGATAATGTGCCGGCGGTGTGCGCCTTAAAGTGGTTTGCGATCCGCCAGTAAACCGAGAGAAGAAGCTGTCGGCAGGCGTTGAAAACATCTTCGGACTTGCGGCTTTTCATTTATTCTATCTCATTTTAGGCAGACAGCGTTTATTGAGCGACACGGCCCCCTTCTTCAACAAGTGTGCGAACGAACACTGACCGTAAATGACATTCTCCACTGCAGCATCCATCCAGCTGCTACCCCCAACGTCTCTGTAATAGACTTCTAATAATCTATTAGATATGGCTTTGCCCTTCTTGAAGAGAATTGAGCGGGGTTTTTTTGTTTTGCTTTTTTTGTTTTTTTACAAGTTGAGCATTACGATATGAAATATTAAAACAGAAATCCGGGATCTCCAATCTGTCCCTCCCTCCGGCTGCAAGAACTACAAACAATAAAAGGTCGTGTGCCGCTAAACTCGACGGTAGATACTTCCCGCCCTTGTAAAACTGGCATCCTCAGACCGAAGCTAACAGGCAATCGAACGTATTGTAACGTGCATGGATAAGTAGACACGTTGGTCCTTGACTAACAGGTGAGACCCTTTAGTCGACTGGTTAACGTTGTCGCTTGCGGAGTGGGAGACATGGGTTTGCGTCCCGGCTGTGCCGACTGTCTCCCAGATTGCTCCCTGAATTCTCGCTACATTGGTGTTAGAAGTGGGACGGTGAAACTGAGGTTATCGGAAGCGCGTGCGCCCAGAGCCGTGAGGGAACTGATATGCTTCCCGAAGGAGGGGGGTAGTGTAACGTGCATGGATAAGTAGACACGTTGGTCCTTGATTAACGGATTGGAGCCCTTAGTTGACTGGTTACCAATATCTTACGGAGTGGGAAATACGGGTTCGCGTCCCGGCTGTGACGATGGTTTCCGGACTGCCCCCTGATTTTGCTAGGTGCTGTTCAACTGTAATGTACGATTGTAGAATTGCTAGACTGTCTGACAAAAGTATCGTAATATCATCATCACATTTAATTCATGCCCGAGTAGGAACACGTTTACTGTTGCACCATTGTTCGCCCTACCCGGTCAACATTTCAACAGCGGACTATGGAGAGGGTCTCCAGCTATGATAAAGTAGCCAAATGGATAAAATAATATATTAATGGGTAAAACTCCCAGATTTCAGCTTTGCCGGCACATAGTACTTTAACAAAAAACACAATACAGTTAAAAATCACTAGAACTCCCGTTAAACCCACAGACATTAATATCCTGACATTTCTAGGCGTAGCACAGAACAATGTGGAACACAGTCTTTGGCTCAGTCCCAATGTCCACACTTACAGACTTGGACACGCGTTCCCGCTACATCTGTGAGGGTTCAGGGCTGTCGTGCTGTCAAATCGTCGTGTGTTGGCGTCAATAGCTTGTATGGCGGCAGCGATAGTGTTAGGCGGCAGCTCCTCAGAACATTCTCTCACTTGACTCTACATCCAGCAGCATTCTCGACAAAGCATCAGCGTTACTGTTCTCCCTCCCAGGTCTGTACTTAATCGTAAAGTGGAAATGAGTGAACTCAGCAACCCACCTGAAAGTGATCGCGTTCAGTTTTGCAGTCGACAGAATGTAGGTGAGCGGGTTGTTATCACTGTACACAGTAAAAGTTGGAGCATAGTACAGATAATCACGGAACTTGTCAATGATTGCCAATTTTAAAGCCATGAATTCTACCTTGCCTGCATGGAGATCATAGTGTAATCGGTTATTTTCTTGCCCGGTGCGGGATTCGATACGAGGTGTACTGCACCACAAGGCGACATCGCTAACCGCTCAGCTAAAGGGTCAGACCCGTTAGTTAGGGGCTAACGTGTCTTATTAGTAGTTTACAATAGTTCTTTTCGGCTGCCATTTATGTGCGAGAGCCATAAGCAATGACTCTAAGCTTGCCATCTTGTTTTTGATATAGTACTGCTCCCAAGCCGTGGTGTGAAGCATCAGTGTGTACAAGGAATGGCTGAGTGAATTCAGGGAGGCCCAACACTGGTGGATGGAGCAAACAGTCAATCAGATGTTCAAGTACCTGTTGGTGCTGGTCTGTCCAAATGATCGGCTTGTGTGAGGGCACCACATGGCATTTGCTCACTTTCTTTAACTGTGTTTTTGGTTTCCTGTTGTTGTCAGGAGCGCCATCCGAGTCAGCTTTCGTGAGTTCATATGTACTGCCTATAGTAGATGAGTAGACCCATAATTTTTCCGAATAGGCCCACAGGCTGAGGTCTGATGTCTTCTAGTGAGCTTCAAAATCGGCTGGATCAACTCTACTGCCCTCTGCAGAGACTATTCTGCCCAGATAGCGGACCTCGGGTTTGAATAGATCACACTTACTTGGCTTGAGTTTGATGCAATATTTTCTGAGGTGTTGTAGCACTTTCTGTACATCTTTCACATGGTTGTTGGAGGTTCGACTGAAGACTAGTGACATCCAGATAAGGAATGCGGATGTTGTCCCGAAGCCCTTCCAAGCATTCCTCCATACAACATTGGAAGGCCGCAGGGGCATTCATGAGGCCGAATGGGATGTGAATCCACTCATAAAGCCCCCATGGTGTAACAAAAGCTGTCAGTGGTCTGCTTTTTTCTGACATGAATCCCTAGTGGTAAGCTTTCCCCTGGTCTAGGAGAGAAAACCAGGGCTTACCACCTAGAGTGTCCACGATGTCTTGGAACTGGGGGATAGGCTGCTGGTCCGGATGGGTCTTGCTGTTCAGGTCTCTGTAATCTATTGCACAACCAAAGGGTGCCATCTTTTTTTTCTAATGCGCACAACAGGAGTATGAGAAGTTTGACTTTCTGACCCAGCCCTGTCCTATTAGGTCGTGGAGGTAACCCTTCATTTCCTGGTACAGGGGACCAGGCACTGATCTGTATGTGCGTTTGACTGGTTCAGTGTCTTTGAGGGAGATGGTCATATGCAGCTTTTCAATACAGCCAATATCATCGTCCGACTTTGAGAAGGACTGACACTGTTGCCTAAGCATCTGTTTCACTACCTGTCTCTGATCCTCACCAAGGTGACTTAAATCTACAGGTGGATCCCACTGTTCACATATATTACCTGTGGATTTCATGCTGGTGTGACTCACCAGAATGAAACTCACAGACTATAAACATCCCAGCAGTGCCTACAAAATGTTGTACCTCTGAAGAGGGGGAAGACAGGCATGAGTAACCGATCTCAGGTTAGCTGATTAAGGTTACTTTGCAGATCACTGATGGTATGATAGTTTGTCTTTTGACAACGATTTTTAACCATGAGGAATATGAGTTTTTACTGGGTTTTAAGCCATTTCAAATCATGAATCCACTGTGGCAGACCATTAGTGTGTTACCATTTTAACTTGTCACAAGTGCATGAGGGTTCTCGCAGACATTTTGAGCCCTTTATAAAAGACTTTGCCTGAGGGAATTGCCCACCGTTCATAGCGTTTTGACGTTAAACACAGAGCTACCAGGGGAAGCCCGAAAGCATTCAAAAAACTAAACAAACAAGCATGGAAGGACAAATGGGTGTTGAGCCTGGCAATTTGGGTGCGCTGATATGCCTAAATCTACAAAGAAACACCACATTAACATGGATATAAGATCCATCCATCCATTATCCAAACTGCTTATCCTGCTCTCAGGGTCACGGGATGCTGGAGCCTATCCCAGCAGTCACTGGGCGGCAGGCGGAGAGACACCCTGGACAGGCCGCCGGTCCATCACAGGGCCGACACACACATAGGGACAATTTAGTATGGCCGATTCACCTTACCTACATGTCTTTGGACTGTGGGAGGAAACCCACGGAGCACCCGGAGGAAACCCATGCAGACACGGGGAGAACATGCAAACTCCACACAGAGGACAACTTGGGACGACCCCCAAGTTTGGACTGCCCCCTAGGACCTTCTTGCTGTGAGGCGACAATGCTAACCACTGCGCCACTGTGCCACACAGATATGAGATGGTACATAAAAACATATGAAATCAGGAATGCAAGCATATGCTATATTACACACCTAGTTTATTCCTGAACAGTTTCTTTTATTTATGTATTTTGCTTAATGATGCTGTTTTGATAAAAATTAGTAAATTTATTATTTGACAATTATCTCTCATCCAACTCTGTAAGGCAAGAGCCCACAAGACGTTCAAATCATGAAGTCAGTCCCTTAAGTACCTTGGCCGTGAAGAAAGTAAAAAACTAATAATGAAATTTTTTATTTTACGTTTTTACCCACAATAGTACCAAACATGTTTTGGCGTCGTCACAGTAATTTGATATGTCGTAAAGTTCTGTCCCATTCCTATTTATACCATTTCGAGCCTGTGCAGCTGGGAATGGGCGATACCACTGATTTTCTTTTCGATCCAATACCAAGTAATACCAAGGCTAGTATACCGATACCAATACTTTAATGTCTTCTTGTGTACATAAAAGCAGTAAATATTTGTGATTTTTAGAGTGAAAATAGGTAAATGCAGACACCAAAATGTTATATCTGAAAGCCTTTGCAATAGTATTAAAGGTAGAACGAATAGGATTCTCCTACAACTCAATGTATAGACTCATACAGAAATAATCCCTCTCAATCATCACTTATGACCCAGTAGACGTGTGTGGCAGTGTCTGTATCTGCAGAGACCCTGTCCTCTGTATTTACGTATTTTGCTGTGTACGGGACGTTTCTGGGCGTTTACCTTTGGGCAGCGGGACTCTATAAAAACGTAGTGACCAGGTGCCAGATCAAAACCTTAATCACACATCCAAGAGGAAGCTGCAACAATGGCGGACACAGTACAGAAATGAGACAAATATAGTGGGGTGAACACTAAGTGGACAAAGCTCATTCCAAACTGAGAGTGAATTCGGAGGGGGGCATTGGGATTGGACATTTGTATGCACTCATTCATTTTTTCATTAATCTATCCAGGACTTTGAGATGCCATGAAAATTCCCAGATGAGGGGTTGTTCGCTACATGTTTGGCTAGCTTGCTGGCTATGTGCTGTCAGCTCTTGTGATTAGCTTCGAGGGTTTGTTTACAATAGTCTTTTGCTGCTCTAAAGACAAAGCCCACTTGATCTACACTAACTTGGAAACCGTGACATACTGAACAGCAAATGGTTAATTTTACGTCGTCATTTTCCATCAAACTGTTGTTTCCAGGATGGCAAAAATGTTTTTCTTGTCTTCACTTTGCATCATTCGTCCATGTTCTACTACTACTATTTTCGGCTGCTCTCATTAGGGGTCACCACAGTGGATCATCCATTTCCATTTCTTCCTGTCCTCTGCATCTTCCTCTGTCACTCTGCCCTTATTCTTAAAAATTGGTACCAGTATGTTTCTTCTCCCTTCCTCAGGCATCCTCTCACTTTCCAAGATTGTGTTGAACAATCTAGTTAGAAACTCCACTGCCATTGGGTGTGTAAGAAGTGGGGTTGTTGTGAAGCGTCTAGTGTGTTGGTGTAGTGTTCTGTGCCTGTCATGTCTCACTCTCAACCTTCACCGTTGGCTAGCAGAAATGCGAACAAGAGAGCTGAGCGTGTAAGTCTCTCCCTGCCAGTACATAGCCTCTCCAACAGCAAGCCCTATGTAGTGCCTCCTCATGGCGACACATGGTAACTGGGTACACCTTGACCCTGGCTGATCTACAAGGGACTCGGAGGAGGTCTGGCCCCTGGACGTGCAGTACGCAGGCCCACCGGTGTGTGGATATTCCCTGATGCCCACGAACCAGCCCCCAGCTATGGGTTAAATAGTGCCACTGGTAACCTCGGGGGAGGAATAGGCTACAGGAGTAAACCCCTACACAAAATCAACATCTGCAGTGCTGTTGTTTTTTGTTTTTCTTGCCCTTCTGTGTCTGTTTAATTCGGAGAGTACTGCAGGCATCGTGTGTGGCTGCTGCTTCTCCCTCTCGTAGCCCCCGCCCATCCACCCCTGTATGTCTGTGTCATGTTTATCTGTTGTCTTGTTTCACCCAGTTTATTGTAAAGCAACTTTGAGTGTTAGAAAAGCACTATATAAGATTGATTTATTATTATTACTGTTAGTGTTTTTCCCAGACCATGAGCTCACAATATATCCAAATCAACAAAGGAAAGGCTTCACCAAAAGAAGTTCAATGTTTTGGAATGGCCCAGCCAGAGCCCAGACCTGAAACCAATAGAAAATCTGTGGGGTGACCTGAAGAGGGTTGCTTGTGCACAAGAGATGCCCTTGAAATTTGATGGATATGCAAGGTTTTTGCAAAGAAGGGTGGGATTATATTACCAAATCAAGATGTGCTGAACTGATAGACTCTTACCCAAAAAGACTGAGTGCTGTAATGAAATTAAAAAAAAAAAAGCTCCAACAAAGTATTAGTTTAGGGGTGTGCACACTTATGCAACCACGTTATTCCAAGTTTTGTGTTTTTATTTTATTTCCTGAAAATGTTTTGTTTTTCACTTTATTTTTATGGGTTGCAATTTTACATTAAGGGAGTACAAAGTTGACATGATTTATCTTGGTATTTTTTTACATCAGAAAAACCTGCCATTTTAACAGGGATGTGTAGACTTTATATAGCCACTGTGCATAATAAGATAATCATTGTTTTTGATTATTTGTGGAACATTTTGTGGTAATTGTGTTTTATCATGGAAAAGGGTTAGTGGTGATCATTTTGCATTTAAGTTATCAGCAAAGTAATCAATGCCTGTGGTCTCCTTTTTCTTCTTTGATTTCACAATTCTATGGTGATACAGGGATTGGAGGTTAGGGAAAGTCATCATGGATGAATGTTTCATCTCAGTGCTGAAAATGTATACACAAAGATAAATGGATAATTTTCAAACTCATTGATCTCTTCTCACGCAGGGTCTGGGAAGCTCTCCTCCAACCCCCGCTGGGACATGTCAGCCGATCACTATTCCCCTTTGTTCGGACCTGCCTTACAAAGAAACGGTCATGCCCAGTCTATTGGGCCACAGAACTCAGGAAGATGCCGGTTTAGAAGTCCATCAGTTTTACCCGCTCGTCAAAGTGGAATGTTCCCCTCAGCTGAGGCCTTTCCTGTGCTCCGTGTACGCTCCTGAGTGTGTGTCAGGGAGAGCACGCCCGGTCTGCAAAGTGCTTTGTGAGCAGTCTCGGATGGGCTGTCAGAGTCTCATGGAGAAATTTGGCTTCACTTGGCCGCAGCAATTGAACTGTGAAGCATTCACAACAGAGTCATGTGAACATGTAAGTTCATGTCTGAGAGCAGTGAGATTACAAACAACAGTTCTCATCATTAAAGAACACAGGTGGGGAGGGGGGAGTGCTCCAATCCACTTGATGTTACGGCACTTATGAAACTGTTACTTGTACAGACCAAAAAGACATCACTTAAGACTTAATCATTAGTACATATTGTAATGACCTACTTTTCACTCTCACAGATGATAACACCGTTTCTGAATTAGCCGTGGAACTTCGGCATGTTTATTTCGCTCCATGCATAATGTGCACATAATCCGACTGACTCTCGTCTACCTTCCCGCTCCCATGGCTGCTCTGTTTACTATCCCATAACTCCCTGTGTCCTTAAAGGTGTATTCCCCTAATACTGAACATCACACATATATATTCAAGGAAATGTTAGTGGCTTATGTTTAGGAAAATAGTGACTAGTGTTGAATCTGTGGAACACTGGAAATGCCACAATAACTAAATTAACTGTGGCAATATAAGGAAAAAAATTATTTGAAATTATATTAATAAATAGATGAACAAATTTAATATTTTCACTTTTATTGGTTCATTTATTCCCCTCTGCATTGCCTGGTGGGCACAAATTGTCAATCAGCTTGTTTTGGTCCACTTATCACTCCAACTCTTCACTTCCAAATGTAATCTTTTCAGCTTTTCACGGTGTTCAATTCTGAGTCACACAAAGTCATATTTCTATACAGACTTCCTAAACATATTTTCAAATGGTGTTTTTGTGCTTTTGATTTATATTTCTAGTTTAACTTGACACAGTCTGAGGTGAGCAGTACTGGGGGGATGTGCCAGCCCATCACAATCCCAATGTGTGAGGGAATTTCCTACAACCAAACCGTAATGCCAAATGTCCTGGGACACAAGAGTCAAACAGAAGTTGCCACCAAGCTGTCTTTTTGGGACTCGCTGGTGAAATTGGTCTGCTCTGTGGATATCCGCTTCTTCCTGTGCTCGGTGTACGCCCCCCAGTGTGTGGGAGGGGAAATGCTGTGGCCCTGCAAGTCCCTGTGTGAGAGAGTCAAACAGGGCTGTGAGAGTTTAATGAGGAATTTTGGCTACTCATGGCCAAACGAGCTGAGCTGCGACTCTTTTCCAGAGGAGAAGTGCATAGAGGTGAGTCAGCAAACCTTTCTGAGGTGTAACGAGTTGGTGAAAATACGATTTACAGGTAGGAAATGCAATGCAAAGTCAATTCACTGCGTTATCCTCCAAAATGCCATAACAGGCAAAAATGTAAGTCAGAGGGAATAAGTGAACCTTCATTGATGTGTGATGTTCTTACATAAACCACATGTGTATCAGTTCCACTCCCATCAACTGGTTTTAAGAAAAATAATCTCTATGCTCGATAGTGACTGATAATATTCAAGATAAAAGTGGAAAAGGTTTGACAAGACCTAATGAAAAAAATTCTACTGCCTTTATATGTTTATTTAACCGCTTTAATTGGTAACTGCCAATTCAAACGAGTGTGAAAACTTATTTCTGCAATATCTAGGCTGTTTTTGTTATCTCAGTACAACATTTGTTATTCAAAGTTTGTTATTCAAGTTTTCCATTTACACCGATCAGCCAAAACATTAAGACCACTGACAGGTAAGTGAATAACATTGGTTATCTCATTACAGTTGGATCTGTCAAGGGGTGGACTATATTAGACAGAAACTGAACAGTCAGTTCTTGAAGTTGATGTGTTGGGAGCAGAAAAATGGGTAAGCGTAAGGATCTGACTGACTTTGACAAGGGCCAAATTGTGATAGCTACACGACTGGGTCAGAGCATCTCCAAAACGGCAGGTCTTGTGAGGTGTTGTTGGTAGGCAGTGGTCAGTACCCACCAAAAGTGGTCCAAGGAAGGCCAACCGGTGAACTGGCGATAGGGTCATGGGCACCCAAGGCTCATTGATGTACATGGGGAGCGGAGGCTAGCCCGTCTGGTCCGATCCCACAGGAGAGCTATTGTAGTTCAAATTTCTGAAAAAGTGAATGCTGGCTATGATAGACAGGTGTCAGAACACACAGTGCATCGCACCTTGCTGTGTATGGGGGCTGCGTAGCCGCAGACCGGTCAGAGTGCCTATGATATTCCCTGTCCACCGCTGAAAGCACCTACAATGGGCATGTTGAGTGTATGAACTGGACCATAGAGCAATGGAAGAAGGTGGCCTTGTCTGATCTACTACTACTACTACTACTACTACTATTACTACTACTACTACTACTTTCAGCTGCTCCCATTAGGGGTCGCCACAGCGGATCATCCATTTCCATTTCTTCCTGTCCTCTGCATCTTCCTCTGTCACACCAGCCAGCTGCATGTCTTCTGTCACCACATCCATAAACCTCCTCTTTGGCCTTCCTCTTTTCCTCTTCCCTGGCAGCTCCATATTCAGCATCCTTCTCCCAGTATACCCAGCATCTCTCCTCCACACATGTCTAAGCCATCTCAATCTTGCCTCTCTTGCTTTGTCTCCAAATCGTCCAACCTGGGTGGTTCCTCTAATATAATCGTTCCTAATCCTGTCCTTCTTCATTACTCCCAAAGAAAATCTTAGCATCTTCAACTCTGCCACCTCCAGCTCCACCTCCTGTCTTTTCTTCAGTGCCACTTTCTCCAAACCATATACATAGCTGGTCTCACAACCAACTTGTAAACCTTCCCTTTAACTCTTGCTGGTACCCTTCTGTCACAAACCACTCCTGACACTCTTCTCTATCCACTCCACTCTGCCTGCACTCTGTTCTTCATCTCTATTCTGCACTCCCTGTTACTTTGGACAGTTGACCCCAAGTATTTAAACTCATACTCTTTCGTCACCTCTACTCATTGCATCCTCACCATTCCACTGTCCTCCCTCTCATTCACATATAGGTATTCCGTCTTGCTCCTACTGACTTTAATTCCTCTTCTCTCCAGTGCATACCTACACCTCTCCAGGCTCTCCTCAACCTGCACCCTACTCTCGCTATAGATCACAATGTCATCCGCAAGCATCATAGTCCACGGAGACTCCTGTCTGATCTCATCTGTCAACCTGTCCATCACCATTGCAAACAAGAAGGGGCTTAGAGCATATCCTTGACATAATCCCACCTACACCTTGAACCCATCGGCCATTTCAATCGCACACCTCACCAGTGTCACACTTCCCTCATACATATCCTGCACCACTCCTACATACTTCTCTGCAACTCCCAACTTCCTCATACAATACCACACCTCCTCTCTCGGCACCCTGTCATATGCTTTCTCTAAATCCACAAAGACACAATGTAATTCCTTCTGACCTTCTCTATACTTCCCAATCAACACTCTCAAAGCAAACCTTATCTGTAGTGCTCTTTTGTGGCATGAAACTATACTGCTGCTCGCTAATTGTCACCTCTCCTCTTAACCTAGTTTCTATTACTCTTTTGCATATCTTCATGCTGTGGCTGATCAATTTTATACCTATGTAGTTGTTACAGTTCTGCATATCGCCCTTATTCTTGAAAATCGGTATCAGTATGCTTCTTCTCCCTTCCTCAGGCATCCTCTCACTTTCCAAGGTTATGTTAAACAATCTAGTTAAAAACTCCACTGCCATCTCTCCTAAACATCTCCATGCCTCCACAGGTATGTCATCAGGACCAATTGCCTTGCCACTCTTCATCCTTTTCATAGCTGCCCTCACTTCCTCCTTGCTAATTACATTACTTTACATTACAGTCATGTAGCCGACACTTTTATCCAAAGCAACTCACAGTAAGTGCGTTTAACGTGGGAAATCAAGAGAACTACTAGTCATCGGAGGTCATAAGTGCATCTTCTCTCTAAACAAGCATCTAAGAGCAAAACCAGTGCTAAAGTAAAAGCGCAAGAAAGGGATTTTTTTTAAAATTAGTGAATACAATAAGTGCTACAAGCAAGTAACAGGGTAGTAGTTCTTGAAGAGGTGAGTTTTCAACCTGCGCCGAAAGATGGGCAGTGACTCCACTGTCCTGACATCAGTGGGGAGTTCATTCCACCACTGTGGGGCCAGGACAGAAAAGAGACGTGACCGGTTTGATCTGCAGCAGGGGCCTCTGAGCGATGAGGCAACCAGGCGTCCCGAGGCAACAGAGCGAAGTGGTCGGGCGGGGGTGTAGGGCTTGACCATGGCCTGGAGATAGGAAGGAGCTGTTCCTTTCACTGCCCTGTAGGCTAGCACCAGAGTCTTAAACTGGATGCGAGTTGAATCCGGATCTGGGTTGAAAATCTTATCCATCATCGGCATATTTGATTTGGCAAAGATTTTATGCCAGATGCCCTTCCTGACACAACCCTCCCCATTCATCCTGGCTTGGGACCAGCACCAAGAATGCACTGGCTTATAAATCCTCAGTGGTTGGGTAGTGGCCTGGTCTGATGACTCACATTTTCTTTTACATCATGTGGAATGCCAGGTCCGTGTGCATTGTTTACCTGGGGAAGAGATTGTACCAGGATGCACTATGGGAAGAAGGCAAGCTGGCAGAGCCAGTGTGATGCTCTGGGCAATGTTCTGCTGGGAAACCTTGGGTCCTGGCATTCATGTGGATGTTACTTTGACATGTACCACCTACCTAAACATCATTGCAGACCAGGTACACCCCTTCATGGCAACAGTATTCTTTGATGGCATTGGCCTCTTTCAGCAGGATAATGCTCCCTGCCACATTGCACACATTGTTCAGGAATGGTTTGAGGAACATGACAAAGAGTTCAAGGTGTTACCTTGGCTGCTAAATTCCCCAGATCTCAATCTGATCGAGCAGCTGTGGGATCTGCTGGAAAAACAAGTCTGATCCATGGAGGCCCCACCTCACAACTTACAGGAATTAAAGGATCTGCTGCTAATGTCTTGTTACCAGATACCAGAGGACACCTCCAGAGGTCTTGTTGAGTCCATGCCTCGATGGGTCAGAGCTGTTTTGGTGGCACGAGGGGGACCTACACAGTTTTAGGCAGGTGGTTTTAATGTTTTGGCTGATTGGTGTAAACAGCTTGATAAAAACCCTAGTGAAATTCAGCCAAAATATTCTGTCGTCTGTTCAGTTTGCAACCAGCTGAGAAAGGCGGTGTAGTCTTTAACACATCATTCATTTCATCACATAGATATTTGATATATCATCCCAAGTAAATAGGGGCGATATATCACAATTCTATAAAATGGAAAATTCTCGTTGACCTTTGATTTATGGAGGTTGTTTCTGACTTAAGTTATGAATCAAATAAGTGCCTGTAAACATTGGTAAAATGTGTGTTATCACCTGCAACAATGTGTTTTACATTGTTACCTTAAACTATTATCATAATTGAATTTGCTGTAGATCTCCTCACAATTGCCTTTGTATAAATACATGTCTGACATCATCTTTGTTCTTTCCTCTTCCTCCACAGGAAGACAGTGCTCATGAGGTGTGTTTCATCATTTAAACCACTTTATTTTAATTTAAAGATACAATCCTACAGTTCATCAATTTTTTGAACTAACTGACACCACCTATGGTGATATAAGATCACTAATAATTAGTTTGACCACACTGAACCCCAAAGATCCCCCCTGAAATTAAACAGAGACATCGGTGCTGTTACGTTGGCACCTTCCCCATTGTCGAACAGACACATAAAACCTTGTTCTGCCATATCTGTGTTTTCACAACTTCACCTCTTCCTCAAATGTTGTCCCTAACTGCCTGATTCTACTGCATTTGGCTGCCATATTGAAGATATAAAAATAGACAGTGCCATATAATTTTTCTCTGGGAAGTCCGATTCAAGAGTAACCATTAAAATGAGCCAATGTGGGGGCGTCCGGGTGCCATAGCAGTCTATTCCGTTGCCTACCAACATGTGGATCGCCAGTTCAAATCCCTGTGTTACCTCCAGCTTGGTCAGGCATCCCTACAGACACAATTGGCCGTGTCTGCGGGTGGGAAGCCGGATATGGGTATGTGTCCTGGTTACTGCACTAGCACCTCCCCTAGTTGGTCAGGGCGCCTGTCCAGAGGGGAGGGGGAACTGGAGGGAATAGCGTGATCCCCCCACACACTACGTCCCCCTGGCGAAACTCTTCACTGTCAGATGAAAAGAAACGGCTGGTGACTTTACATGTATCGGAGGGGGCATGTGGTAGTCTGAGGCCCTCCCCAGATCAGCAGAGGGGGTAGAGCAGCGACTGGGATGGCTTGGAAGAGTGGGGTAATTGGCCAGATACAATTGGGGGGGGGGTGAGCCAGTGCAAAAATGCTCATGATTTGGATATTTTTGGATTAGCTATTGTCATTAACAGCCCAGAGGCTTCTTTGCGTGATGATCTTTAGGACTGTTAACTTGATGAGAATTCAAATGTTCTCCAAAAGTTAAGTTCAGAGATTGCATCAACAGCTGGAACTGTGGTTTAATTTCAAGAGTGTAAGACTTTTTTTTGTTTGTTTAAAAAATCTCACTAGGTGCTGAGCTAAATTCTTGTTGTTGACTTCAGAGAGTTTTGACTCTTACATTACTATGCACTGTTGTTTTCTTTTATGCTAGCAACCATTTTGCCCGAGCAGTTGTCTTATATTTTCCAGCATATATTCAGATTTCTTTCTTATGTGGGTTTGTTTGGGTAATTATTTTGGGACAACACTGTAGGCACGTCTTAAGACATTACATTAATTTGTCGATGAATAAAGATCTTGTGTCATCTGTTTAAAATATCTGGTTTACTGCGAAGACAGTAAAATGTCCTGGGTGTGAACAGTGGAGAGGTGTTCTCTGATTTTCTCTAACCATATTTGTTCTTATTCCCAACAGGAACTGGATGTAGAGGGTATTCTGGCCAAGCTGAAGAACAACCGTTACACTGTTCGTGATCAATGTAAGATAATGTTTGACTATTTCTACCCACGTGCCATCTCAGTTTAAAATGTTGCATTTGACTCATTCTAGGGGCTCAATTTATACACTGGTTTTGCTACACGTTAATGTTCTCAGTAGCCAGCATTACTCACTTTCACTACTGGTTTGAGTAGCTGGTTTTGCGTTCTGTGATGGAGTGATTTTGATATGAGAAAGCAACTTCATATTTGGACAGTGAAAACCAACTTTTATGCTGTCACCTGAAGACAGCGTTTGTTTCATGCATTAATTCAAATTCACATTCACGTTTATTGGCATAACGAATAGGTGCTTGTATTGCCAAAGCAGTCATTACAAACCGAACAAAAAAACTCAGAAAGAACATATACCGAACATGTACTTATACATAGACAGATACAAGGAATCAGAACATATACAGGTGCAGTATAAAAACCAGATTGGTAATTAGTTACCAGTAGTACTTATTAATTATTATCTAACTATTGTTATTATTATTATTATTAATTTTATTTTATTTATAGCAGTAGGATAGTTAGGACAACTATCTGTGCCCATGCATGTGCATTTATGAGTCTCTGTGAACTTGAGTGTGTGCATGTGTGTGTGTGTGTGCATGTGTGTCTGAGGTGGTCTTGGGCTTCTTTGTGTAAAAATTAGGAAATATGTGTGTGAATATGTGTATCATTCATTGTCCCTCAGATGGTGGCAAGTGAAAAGATATTGTGCAGCTATAGTACAGTTCTCTTTGTCTTCACCCAATAAGTAGGGTAGTTTACTGTGGTTTGGTACAGTGTCAAATTCGGGGTGTTTTTCTTCAAATTTTGGGAAGAAGCAATCACGGATTGATTAAAATGTTTTGCACTATGTTAAAAAGTGCAGCTCTATCTCAACTACGCTGTCTTTGCACTGCTGACACAGATGTTTGTCTCTTGGCAGCCAAGTTTTTTTTTGAGTCTGCCAGTTTCTATTGCTAAGTGGTGCTCACTGAGCCTGTATTTCATCAGTGTATTTCTCAAATTTGTTGCTTTTATTTTAGTTAGGTAATCTGCTAATGTATATTCTCTGTCTAGGGGCAAATAGTATTGCATCTTGCTTTGCGATTTTGTTTTGGATTGCCAATATTTGTAATAATTGTCTTTCAGGTTTGAGGAAATTTGTTTAAGCCAAATATGTTGTGTAGTCTGGACCTGGTCTTGTGCCTTTAAGATGTTAGTATATGTTAGTGGAACAAGGTGGCTGAAGACCAGGTTGGTACGAGAGTTCTTATCTTTGCTCAACTCTTGCCATTGCAAGGCTTTATAATGGAAAGAGTGTGGGTCACTGAATTTTAGGCGTTTCCAGAATTTGATTGCCCTTTTTTGAATTTTAATCAGAAGAGGATATTGGCCTAATTCTGCCCTGCATGCATTGTTTGTTGTGTGCCGATGGACTTTTGGGATGTTTTTGCAAAACTCAACATGCAGGATCTCAATTTGATGTTTTTCCCATTTATCTAGATCCTGACTTGCAAGTGGGCCACACAATTCACTGCCATAAAGGGCAGTTGGTTCTATCACTGGTGCAAATATTTTTCGTCAAATTCGGATTGGAATTTTAAAAGGAATCTGTCTTTTTATGGCAAGTAAAGCTCTGCATGCCTTGTCTCTTAGTTCATTCACTGCCATGTTGAATTTTCCTTTACAAATGATTCTAAAACCTAGGTAGGTGTAATCTAGTGTATGTTCAATTTCGTTTGGTCCTAATCTAAATATGTGCGGTCTAACCTGATATCTGGATCTTTTCTGAAAGATTAATATTTCAGTTTTGTTCATGTTAACTGCCAGGGCCCAGGTCTGGCAAAACTTTTGAAGAAGGTCTATTTGAATCTGAAGTCCTTCCTCCGTTGGTGAAAGAAGGACTAGGTCATCTGCATAGAGTAGGAATTTGACATCACTGTTGTGCAGAGTGAATCCAATTGCCATCAGTACTTATAAAGTCATTTTGGGTGCCTGTCTGTGCGTTTAGGTCTCCATAAACAAGAAAATTTCCCTGGGCCTGGAAATGGCTCATTTCTGTCTCTAATAATTGAATGTGTCTTCAGTGTAATAAGGAGATTCATAAGGGGGGACATACACTGCTCAAAAAAATAAAGGGAACACATAAGCAATGCAATGTAGCTCCAAGTCAATCACACTTTTGAGATATCAACCTGTCCAGTTAGGAAGCAACACTGATTTGTGAATCAATTTCACCTGTTGGTAAATTGTCTAATTTCCACCAGGTGGAAATTAGACAATTTGCAAGACAACCCCTATAAAAGGAATGAATTTGCAGGTGGTGGCCACAGACCATTTGCCTGTCCTCATCTTTTCTGGCCGATCTTTGGTTAGTTTTTCATTTTGCTAGTGCCCTCACCACTAGAGGTGGCATGAGGCGGTATCTGCAACCTACAGAAGTTGCTCAGGTAGTGCAGCTCATCCAGGATGGCACATCAATGCGTGCTGTGGCAAGAAGATTTGATGTGTCTCCCAGCACAGTGTCCAGAGCATGGAGGAGGTACCAGGAGACAGGCCAGTACACCAGGAGACATGGAGGGGGCCGCAGGAGGACAACAACCCCGCAGCAGGACCGCTATCTGGTCCTTTGTGCAAGGAGGAACAGGAGGAGCACTGCCGGAGCCCTACAAAACGACCTTCAACAGGCCACTAATGTGCAGGTTTCTGCTCAAACAGTGAGAAACAGAATTCATGGGGATGGTATGAGGGCCCGACGTCCACAATTGGGGCCTGTGCTCACAGCCCAACACCGTGCAGCCCGATTGACCTTTGCCAGAGAACATCTTGGTTGGCAGATTCGCCATTGGCGCCCTGTGCTCTTCACAGATGAGAGCAGGTTCACACTCAACACATGTGACGGATGTGAGAGAGTCTGGAGACGCTGTGGAGAACGTTCTGCTGCCTGCAACATCCTCCAGCATGACCGGTTTGGCAGTGGGTCAGTGATGGTCTGGGGAGGCATATCCTTGGAGGGCCGCACAGACCTCTACGTGCTAGCCAGAGGTACCATGACTGCCATTAGGTACCGGGATGAGATCCTCAGACCCATTGTCAGACCATATGCTGGTGCAGTGGGCCCTGGGTTCCTGCTCATGCATGACAATGCTCGTCCTCATGTGGCCAGAGTGTGTCAGCAGTTCCTGTATGTCAAGGGCATTGATGCTATGGACTGGCCTGCACGTTCCCCAGACCTGAATCCAATCGAGCACCTCTGGGACATCATGTCTCGTACCATCCGCCAACGCGATGTCACACCACAGACTGTCCAGGAGTTGACCGATGCCCTGATCCAGGTCTGGGAGGAGATCCCTCAGGAGACCATCCGTCGTCTCATCAGGAGCATGCCCAGACGTTGTAGGGAGTGCATACAGGCACGTGGAGGCCACACACACTACTGAGCCTCATTTTGAATCGTCTTGAAGAATTTCCACAGAAGTTGGATCAGCCTATGTTCTCATTTTCCACTTTGATTTTGAGTATGATTCTGAATCCAGACCTTAATGGGCTAATGATTTTGATTTCCATTGATCATGCTTAGGTTATTTTGCTCTAAACACATTCCTCTGTCTAATAAATAAAGATTTTCAGCTGAAATATTTCATTCATCGAGGTCTATATTGTGTTTTTAGGTGTTCCCTTTATTTTTTTGAGCAGTGTATATTGCACAGAGGAAGAGATCTTTTTGTGAGTTGGAGATTTCTTTCCTAATTTTTAGCCAGATATGATATTTGCTTGTTTTCATGACGCCGATGTGTCTGTCCAATTTTGATTTGTACCACATTACCAAACTTCCTGAGTTTCTTCCCTGCTGTACAGTGCTGAGTTTTTGTGAAGATACTACTATTTCTTTATAGTCTGGGGGACAGTGAGTTATTTTATCTTCTTGATGCCATGTTTCTAGTCATATCAGTATATCAATACCTTTAATGCTGGCCTGAAACTCTCCATTTGTACATTTCAGGCCAAAAGCTGATGAGCTCAGGCCCTGAATATTCCAAGTACTAATGGAAAGGGAGGCCATAGTAACAAATATTAACAATTAAATGTTCACAATGAGATAAACCTTTCAGAACATAAAACAGTAACAATACATTGTAAATAGATACATTAATCAAAAAATTTTTTTTTTTTGTTATAGTCTTAAATGAATTTAGAGCAGATGTACTGGAGCAGCTGTTTGATCTCGCCCATCTATAGTGATTCTTGTTCTTTCAGCGCCTCTGCATAGCTGTGCTCCAGTTTGGGGGTCTCTTTGTTGGGCTGAGTTGCGATGGGCTGAGTTGGTACCTGGAGATGGTGGTCCAGCCAGGTGGAGGAGGGGTGGTGGGTTGGAGGGTGGTGGTGGTGGGGTGTTTTGTATGGAGGGTAGCTGTCTAGTCTGGCAGGGGGGTGGGGGCGGTGATGGGCAGGTCCTGAGGGCCAGTGGACTGGTCTAGAGGGGGTGTGGACTGGTCTGGTTTGAAAGGGGGGTGGTGGGCTGGTCCTAGTGGATGGGGGTCTTGGCCTGCTCTGAATGTGGCAGGCTTGTGGACTCTTTTTGACTGAGGTGCTGGGTATTGGGGGTGATGTGTTGGTCCTGATGAATGGTGGACTGGGTGTTTTGGCCTGGTTGGTCTGTTGATTATGGTGCTGAACCTGATATATGTGGATGTCTCTTTTTCTGGGTGGTTATACACTGGTGTATTCCTATGGGGGGGGGGGCATGGCTGGGGGCTAGGGTGTTCATCTGTTGTTATCCTGCTGGAGCCTATCCCAGCAGTCATTGGGCAGCAGGCGGGGAGACACCCTGGACAGGCCGCCAGGCCATCACAGGGCCAGTAGTAATGATGATGTTATTTTGTTAGCTAGCTACCAGAGTTCCACAGTTCTTGAAAGGTCCGTTCTTGCCGTAAAAAGTAAGTTACACTGCTAGTTATGATGTATGAGGGTTCTCTTCTTCCTAACAGAGAACATAATAATAAAAAGTTTTCCTTACCCGTTTGAATTGTGTCTTTTCTTGTTAGCTCGTTAGCTAAGTTGCAAGCAGTTAGCGTTAGCTATCCTTTCTTTGGTGGTTTTGCCTGTTTTCCGGTTCCAAATTTGTACTCCTTTATTTTTTATTGATTTATTTTAGTCATGTAGTGCAGTTTGCTCTCGTTTTGGCCGTTTGAATCCTTGATCTGATCTCTTTGGCGTCATCTTGTGGATGGTAGTTCTGTAAATGCACTGAAGTTAGCTAGCTAGTGTAACCGGTTATTTTCTTGCCCGGTGCGGGATTCGATATGGGGTGTACTGCACCACAAAGTGACATCACAAACCGCTCGGCTGAAGGATCAGACCCGTGAGCGAGGGACTAACGTGTCTTATTAGTAGTTTACACTAGCTAGCTTGCCAAGTTATAAAATTGGTTTGTAGTGTAATTAATAAAATTAACGTTAGAAATACTAATTACTAATTCACCTTTTGGAGTTGTTACATTTGGTGGATTTTGAAAGGTTTAGCTAATTTTAAAACCAAAAAATAAAAAAATTGTCAAGATTTCAGGAGCTCATGTAATCCGTGCTCTCTGTCTGTCTGTCTCTGTCTGTCCATTATTCCTTTAACCTTATGGCCAATCATTAGAGCTGGAACAATAATATACACTGTTGTTTTAAAATTACAAAAAGTAGTTGAACATGGTGTTATGTTTGCTCTAATGTTGGAAGCCATCTTAAAATGTCTGTTTTACAAAATCTATGTGAGATTCAAACTCACAGTCACGTTTTCTTTCCCCCCATCTAGCCCTGAGTCTTCAGACAGCACAAATATTGTTGACTTTCAAGGATGTATCCTTTTTGAGTATGAGAAGCTTACTTTAAGGGGCGTCCGGGTAGTGTAGCGGTCTATTCTGTTGCCTACCAACACGGTTACCTCTGGCTTGGTCGTACGCCGTGTCTGCGGGTGGGAAGCGGGATGTGGGTATGTGTCCTGGTCGCTGCACTAGCGCCTCCTCTGGTCGATCGGGGCCCCATGCGCTCCGTCCCTCGGGCGAAACTCCTCACTGTCAGGTGAAAAGAAGTGGCTGGTGACTCCACTTGTATCGGAGGAGGCATATGGTAGTCTGCAGCCAGCAGAAGGGGTGGAGCAGCGACCGGGGTGGCTCGGAAGAGTGGGGTAATTGGCCGGGTACAATTGAGGAGAAAAAAAGGGGCGGGGGGAAGCCACAAAAAAAAAGCTTACTTTGGTCCTGCTCTGACCCTCTTTCGGGTTGTAGCTTTTAAAGTGTACAGTGTGTGAGCTTTTTACCTGTTGTGAAAGACACTTTGATACCAGGAACAATAAAACACACCACCCAAAGTTCCTATGTCTTAACTGTGTCTTCAGGCAGACCAGTCAGGTAAACTAGATGTGGTGGAGTTCCTCTCACTCAGTCACTACTTGGATGTTACCAGAAGGGAATATGTGGAGAGCTACGAGTGGAAGAATCATGGCCATGTCACCGAAGACCAGATGAAAACTGCTCTTCGTGTCCGCAGTAATAATATCCCATTTCTCAATAATCTGTGACAAATAATTGAGCAGTAATCGCACAGTTGTATTTATTGGATAATCAAATTATCTTTCCAATTTCTAGTAATGTAGAATGGCTGAAACTGTGTTATCTTAAACTTCATTTCTAATATCACTAATGGTGTGTAAAAATCAGTCTTGAAACTCAACATGTATAAAGCCATTCATTGTAACTTTGAAGTCCCATATTAGCTTTCCAATAACTTTAATGTATGAGCATTTCTACATTTAGCAGCATTTACAGATGGATAACTGTCTATGTGACAGATGTGGGTTGCTGGTGAAGCTCTAGGGGCTGTGCAGCAATTGAAACTGGAAGGCAGAAGTCTGGAGGTCTCCTCAGGTCACAGGCCTGGAATATTCATTAAAAGTAAAATTCGAAGTGGTAAAATTCATCACAGAAACATACCCCTTTCTGGCGTTCTTAGCCATTGGAAGTAAAAGACAATTAAAGGAGACCTCACTCCCAAACTACCTATTGATATTTCCTTTGTCTATCCAGTCCACAGAGCTCCTCACTATAGCTCTGTCCCCAACAAACCTGTGGATGGTTTTTTTCTTCTCCTCTTTCCCTCTAATGAGCTAACTGGCCTCACTTGTGTCCGGTTTGTCTTGAAAAAGACTGTTGTCCTCTTGGTGGGCTCTGAGTGGAGCTGACAGGAAGGTTTGTAGACACACTTCAGCACCAGTTCAGCTCCTCAATTAATTATTCTCTCTGTCCTGCAGAACTCAGCTTAGATGACGACGCTTTCTTAGTTCTGTGGCGCAGGTATGCCTCCCAAGGTGGGATCAAGTACGATGACTTCATTGCGGTCCTAACAAAGCTGAAGATCTTGAAAGGTAATATTTAGTAGACATAGATCAAAGAGAAGAGTTTCTTTTAATCAGAGTGTAGCTTGTTAATTATGTACAATTAAGTACAATGTGGCCATAGGCAGGCAGACTGCAACATCACACGTTGTGACAAGTAATCAGGCATTTGATGGTAAAATATCAAAAATGATTATTTAATAAAGCTACTACTACTACTACTACTACTACTGCTGTTACTTCTTTTGGCTGCTCCCTTTAGGGGTCCCCACAGTGGATCACCCGTTTCCATTTCTTCGTGTCCTCTGTATCTTCCTGTCACACCAGCTACCTACATGTCCTCTCTCACCACATCCATAAACCTCCTCTTTGGCCCCCCTCTTTTCCTCTTCTCTGGTAGCTCCATATTCAGCATCCTTCTCCCAATATACCCAGCATCTCTCCTCCACACATGTCCAAACCATCTCAATATTGCCTCTCTTGTGTTGTCTCCAGACCATCCAACCTGAGCTGTCCCTCTAATATACTCATTCCTAATCCTGTCCTTCTTTGTCACTCCCAGTGAAAATCTTAGCATCTTCAACTCTGTCCAATCCAGCTCCGCCTCCTGTCTTTTCATCAGTGCCGCCATCTCCAAACCATATAATATAGCTGGTCTCACAACCATATTGTCAACCTTCGCTTTAACTCTTGCTGGTACCGTTCTGTTGCAAATCACTCCTGACACTCTTCTCCACCCACTCCACCCTGCCTGTACTCTCTTCTTCACCTCTCTTCCGCACTCCCTGTTGCTTTGGACAGTTGACCCCAAGTATTTAAACTCATACTCTTTCATCACCTCTACTCCTTGCATCCTCACCATTCCACTGTCCTCCCTCTCATTCACGCATATGTGTTCCGTCTTGCTCCTACTGACTTTCATTCCTCTTTTCTCCAGTGCATACCTCCACCTCTCCAGGCTCTCTTCAACCTGCAACCTACTCTTGCCACAGATCACAATGTCATACGCAAACATCATCGTCCATGGAGACTCCTGCCTGATCTTGTCCGTCAACCTGTCCATCACCATTGCAAACAAGAAAGGGCTCAGAGCCGATCCTTGATGTAATCCCACTTCCACTTTGAACCCATCGGTCATTCCAACCATCACTCACCACTGTCACACTTCCCTCATACATATCCTGCACCACTCCTACATACTTCTCTGCAACTCCTGACTTCCTCATACAATACCACACCTCGTCTCTCGGTACCCTGTCATATGCTTTCTCTAAATCCACAAGTCTGGTTCGGTCCCAAGCCCGGATAAATGGGGAGGGTTGCATCAGGAAGAGCATCCGGTGTAAAATCTTTGCCAAATCAAATATAATAATGATAATAATAATAAATCAATCTTATGTAGTGCTTTTCTAACATTCAAAGTCACTTTACAACAATAAACAGGGTGAAACAACACAGCAGATAAACATAGCACAAACATACAGGGGTGGATGGGGGGGGTCTACGAGAGGGAGAAATGGCAGCTACACACAATTCCAGCAGTATTCTCTGACTTAAACGGATACAAAAGGACAAGAAAGAAAAAAAAACAACAGCACTGTGGATGTTGATTTTGTGTATGGGTTTACTCCCGTAGCCTATTCCTCCCCCGAGGTAACCAGTGGCACTATTTAACCCATAGCTGGGGGGCTGGTTCATGGGCATCAGGGAATATCCACACACCGGTGGGCCTGCGTATGGCATGTCTAGGGGCCAAACCTCCTCCGAGTCCCTTGTAGTTCAGCCAGGGTCCAAGGTGTACCCAGTTACCGTGTGTCACCACGAGGAGGCACTACATAGGGCTTGCTGTTGGAGAGGCTATGTACTGGCAGGGAGAGACTTGCGTGCTCCACTCTCCTATTCACATTTCTGCTAGCCAGCAGTGAAGGTTGAGAGTGAGAAGTGACAGGCACAGAACATTACACCAACACATTAGACGCTTCACAACAACCTGACTCCTTACAGAAGAATGTCAGACACACAAATATGCGGATCATAAATCAGATTGGTTAATATAGCAATAATTGATAATTACTTCTCTGTATTTGGCTGTGGGATTTGAGCCAAGGTATCCCATATGAAGTTCTGGAAGTGCAAATGTCTCCTTCTCAGGTGCTGTTTGGATCAGAAATTATTAATTATCAACTATACATTTTTTTTTCTGGATCCTGGTTGTATGTATGCAATATAATTCCACATAAAGTTGGGTAAATCTCTCCTCATTGAATTTGATTATTTCCTGATGACTGTATTTATTTTTCGCCAGCTCACCAAGGTCAGATTCATTGGTTATCACCACACCTTAAAACAATACTTGAACAAGAAAAAAAATTAATATTCTGAATGACATTTGTACTTTGGTTCACCTGAATTGTAAGTTCAGTGTACTTATATAAGGAGCTTGGAGTGAAATGTGACACCAACAGCCCTCTCCATTCTAGGAAATTCGAAAAAGTCATCTCTATGGGAAAAGTTTTGCCTAAAGTACTTTCATTCATTCATTCATTCATTCATTCATTCATTCATTCATTCATTCATTCATTCATTCATTCATTCATTCATTCATCAGCTGCTTCTCCAGGGTCGGGTCGCAGTGGCAGCAAGCTAAGCAGGGTACTCAAGATGTCCCTCTCCCCATCAATGCCCTCCAGCTCCTCCTGGGGGATCCCAAGGCATTCCCAGGCCAGATTTTACATTACACTTCCATTATTAAATTTCTGCTGATTCAAATCTCAACTAACCTCCTTGTGAGCCAGGACCCACCGCCCAAGAACAATCAGTGCGATCTTCTCACAAGACTTCTCTGGCTAAACTAGTGGAAAAACTCTAAAAGAGCAGACTCATTCTGTTAGTTCATTCATTCATTCATTCATTCATTCATTCATTCATTCATTCATTCATTCATTCATTCATCTTCAGCCGCTTCGCCGGGGTAGGGTCGCAGTTGCAGCAAGCTAAGTAGGGCACTCCAGATGTCCCTCTCCCCAGCAACACCCTCCTGCTCCTCCTGGGAGATCCCAAGGTGTTCCCAGGCCAGATTGGACATGTAGTCCCTCCAGCGAGTTCTGAGTCTACCCCGGGGTCTCCTCCCAGTTGGCTGTGCCCAGTAAACCTCCAACCTCCAACCACCTCAACTGGCTCCTTTCGACACGAAGGAGCAGCGGCTCTATTCTGAGCTCCCTCCGGATCTCCGAGCTCCTCACCCTATCTCTAAGGCTGAGCGCAGATACTGTACGGAGGAAACTTATTTCAGCCGCTTGTAGTTGCGATCTTACCCTTTCGGCTACAAAAATCTCATGATCATAGATGAGGGTTTAAATGAAGATTGACTGGTAAATTGAGAGCTTTGCCTTCAGGCTAGGCTCCCTCTTCACCACAAGGGTCCGGTACAACATCCACATTACTGCTGATGCTGCACCAATCTGCCTGTCAATTTCCCGCTCCACCCTACCCTCACTCATGAACAAGACCCCGAATTATTTGAACTCTTTCACTTGAAGCAACAACTCATCCCCAACCTGGAGGGAGCCATCCACCATTTTCCGGTAGAGAACCATGGCCTCAGACTTGGAGGTGCTGACTCTCATCCCAGCCATTTCACACTCAGCTGCAAACCGCTCCAGTGCACGCTGGAGGTCGCGTTCTGATGAAGCCAACAAAACCACATCATCTGCGAAGAGCAGAGATGCAATTCTGAGGTTCCCAAGATGGACACACTCCTCACCTTAGCTATGCCTTGAGATCCTGTCCATGAATATCACAAACAGAATCGGAGACAAGGGACAACCTTGGTGGAGTCCAACACCCACCAAAAACGTGTTTGACTTTGTGCTAAGAATGTGGACACAGCTCTCACTTTGGTAAAACAAAGACTGGATGGCTTGTAGCAAATGCCCCGGTACCCCATACTTCCGCAGTATCCCCCACAGAGTGCCCCGGGGTACATGGTCGTAAGCCTTCTCCAAGTCCACAAAACACATGTAGACTGGCTGGTCAAACTCCCATGCCCCCTTCAGCACTTCCGCAAGGGTAAAGAGTTGGTCCGTTGTTCCACGACCAGGACAGATTCCACATTGTTCCTCCTGGATCCGAGGTTCAGCAATCGATCGGAGCCTCCTTTCGAGCACCCTAAAGTAGACTTTCCCATGGAGGCTGAGCAATGTGATGCCCCGATAATTTGAGCACACCCTCCGGTCCCCCTTTTTGAATATGGGAACCACCACCCCAGTCTGCCACTCCACAGGTATTGTCCCCGACCTCCACACGACACTGAAGAGGCGTGTCAACCAAGACAGCCCAACAATGTCCAGAGCCTTCAGCATCTCAGGGCGAATCTCATCCACACCCGGCGCCTTGCCACTGAGGAGCTTTTTAACTACCTCAGAGACCTCTGCCAGGGATATGGACGGGGCTTCCCCTGAGTCTTCAGACTCTACCTCCTTCACTGAGGACGTGTTAGTCGGGTTCAGGAGCTCCTCAAAGTGTTCTTTCCACCGCTCGACAACATCCCCAGTCCGGGTCAACAATTCCCCTCCCCGGCTGAACGCAGCCTGAGTCAAGCCCTGCTTCCCCTTCCTGGGTCGCCGGAAAATTTGCCAGAACTTGCCTAAAGTCCTTAATCTCAAAAGTACAACTGGCATCAAAAATGTTAGTTAAAGCATAAATACACCTAAAATGTAAAAGTCAAATGGTTGAAACTCAGTCCGACTGTTTAAGTGCCAAAAAAGGACAAGGAATAATAATAGAGAAGTAAGACTAATTTTCAGACACTTAGTCTTAGTTTCTGACTTCCTGATTTTGACTATTGGGTTTCCTGTTCTAGAGCGTTTCCAGGACAACCAGATGAGTCTGCCCTGTGACTGTGAGGTTGCCAGCTTCTCCTTTAGCAAGGTGAGTGAACTGATCACATTGATCTTTCCCAGTATATATATAGTTTGACCTCTCTCTCAGTGAGAGCCATTTTAGGATGGTGGACCTGTCTAGAGAGTGAACGGTCCTATCACAGCTTTGAAATAAAAAGATACAAAAGAGACTACCTATTACAGATGTGATGCAGTGGATCTGTAAACAATAATGGCAGCAGTTTTAAGCTAACTGAAATAAAACAACGTGATACACTTTTAAACTATAATTTAATCTTCTTTGATGTGTTTAACGCAATAAAACTATCATTTACTACTGCTGTGGTGTAAAGTTGTAATGCCTGGAAAGCATGTCCTGTTCCCTGGTAGTACATGTGGCGATTATTGTTAAAATGAGGTTTAGATGCAATATTTTGATAAGGCAAGATTTTCAGCTTTACGTTTTGGTTAAGATAAGGTTTTGCTGCTGTGTGCTCTTTAGGTAAGGGTTACGGTTGACTTATAGTGTACATTGCAGAAGTGCAAGTGATGATGCTGTTGTCTACTAGCCAGAGATGGGACAATTGTTCCATCAATTAAATTTTACATTACACTTCCATTATTAAATTTCTGCTGATTCAAATCTCAACTAACCTCCTTGTGAGCCAGGACCCACCGCCCAAGAACAATCAGTGCGATCTTCTCACAAGACTTCTCTGGCTAAACTAGTGGAAAAACTCTAAAAGAGCAGACTCATTCTGTTAGTTCATTCATTCATTCATTCATTCATTCATTCATTCATTCATTCATTCATTCATTCATTCATTCATTCATTCATTCATTCATTCATCTTCAGCCGCTTCGCTGGGGTAGGGTCGCAGTGGCAGCAAGCTAAGTAGGGCACTCCAGATGTCCCTCTCCCCAGCAACACCCTCCTGCTCCTCCTGGGAGATCCCAAGGTGTTCCCAGGCCAGATTGGACATGTAGTCCCTCCAGCGAGTTCTGAGTCTACCCCAGGGTCTCCTCCCAGTTGGCTGTGCCCAGTAAACCTCCAACCTCCAACCACCTCAACTGGCTCCTTTCGACACGAAGGAGCAGCGGCTCTATTCTGAGCTCCCTCCGGATCTCCGAGCTCCTCACCCTATCTCTAAGGCTGAGCGCAGATACTATACGGAGGAAACTTATTTCAGCTGCTTGTAGTTGCGATCTTACCCTTTCGGCTACAAAAATCTCATGATCATAGATGAGGGTTTAAATGAAGATTGACAGGTAAATTGAGAGCTTTGCCTTCAGGCTCAGCTCCCTCTTCACCACAAGGGTCCGGTACAACATCCACATTACTGCTGATGCTGCACCAATCTGCCTGTCAATTTCCCGCTCCACCCTACCCTCACTCATGAACAAGACCCCGAATTACTTGAACTCTTTCACTTGAAGCAACAACTCATCCCCAACCCGGAGGGAGCCATCCACCATTTTCCGGTAGAGAACCATGGCCTCAGACTTGGAGGTGCTGACTCTCATCTTAGCCATTTCACACTCAGCTGTAAATCACCCCAGTGTGCGTTGGAGGTCGCATTCTGATGAAGCCAACAAAACCACATCATCTGTGAAGAGCCGAAATGCAATTCTGAGGTTCCCAAAATGGACACACTCCTCACCTTGGCTGCGCCTTGAGATCCTGTCCATGAATATCACAAACAGAATCGGAGACAAGGGACAACCTTGCCGGAGTCTAACACCCACCGAAAATGTATTTGACTTTGTGCTGAGAATGCAGACACAGCTCTCACTTTGGTTATACAAGGACCGGATGGCTTGTAGCAAATGCCCCGGTACCCCATACTCCCAGAGTACCCTCCACAGAGTGCCCCAGGGTACACAGATGTAAGCCTTCTTCAAGTCCATAAAACACATGTAGATGCTTCCGCGACTGCCAAAGCGGCAGCCCTTCTGGCCTCCCGGTACCTATTTGCTGCTTCAGGAGACCCCTGGGCCAACCAAGTCCGAAAGGCCTCCTTCTTCAGCCTGACAGCTTCCCTCACCGCTGGTGTCCACCAATGGGTTCTTAGGTTGCTGCCTCGACAGGCACCGATGACCTTATGACCACAGCTCCTGCCTGCCGCATCTGCAATAGAGGCTATGAACATGGCCCACTCAGACTCCATTTCCACAGCCTTCCTCGGAATACAGGAGAACTTCTTCCGGAGGTGGGAGTTTCAGACCTCACAGACAGGGGCCTCTGCCAGACGTTCCCAGTTCACCCTCACTACACGTTTGGGTTTGCTGGGTCTGTCCAGCAGCCTTCCCTGCCATCTGATCCAACTCATCACCAGGTGGTGATCAGTTGACAGCTCTGTTCCTCTCTTCACCCGAGTGTCCAAAACATATGGCCGCAGATCTGATGACACGACCACAAAGTCTATCATCAATCTTTGGCCTAAGTCGTTCTGGTACCAAGTACACTTATGAACTACCTTATGTTCGAACATGGTGTTTGTTGTGGCCAATCCATGACTCGCACAGAAGTCCAATAACAAGGCACCGCTCGAGTTCAGATCGGGAGGCTGTTCCTCCCAATCATGCTCCTCCAGGTTTCTCCATCATTGCCCACGTGAGCGTTGAAGTCCCCCAGCAGAACTACAGAGTCTCAAGGCAGAGCCCTATCCAGGACACCACCCAAAGACTCCAAGAAGGCGAGATACTCCAAACTGCTATTTGGCGCATAAGCACACACAACAATCAGAGCCTTCCCCCCAGTGACTCGCAGTCATATAGAGGTGACTCTCTCATTCCCCGGGGAGAACTCCAACATGGCAGTGCTCAACCGGGGACTTGTCAGTATCCCCACACCTGCCCGGCACCTGTCACCAGGAGTTTGGTACTAGATCCCATGCTATGTGTGTAGGTGAGCCCAACTATATCTAGTTGGTACCTCTCCACCTCCCATACCAGCTCAGGCTCTTTCCCTGCCTTAGAGGTGACATTTCATGTCGTGAGAACAAATCTGCGATGCCAGAAGTCAGCACGCCCCAGTCCCCGCCTTTGCCTGCCGCCCGACCTGTATCACACCCTACCCCAATGCTCATCCCCGCGTTTGGTGGGTCCACGTGGTGGTGGCTCCATGTTGTTTTTTTCGGGCTGGGCCCGACCAGGCCCCATGGGCCAAGGCCTGGCCACCAGATGCTTGTCGGCGAGCTTTCTTCCCAGGTCTGGCTCCAGGAAGGGACCCCGGTTTCCCTTTTCTGGGTGAGGTGCTGTAACTCTGCTGGTGTAATTTCATTGGGTTTTTTAGGAATCGCTCTTAGTCTGGCCCCTCCCCTGGGACCAATTATCCTTGGGAGACTCTACCAGGGGCTAATGCCCCTGACAACACAGCTCCCAGGATTACTGAGACACAGAAACCCCTCCACCACGTTAAGGTGGCGATTCTCGGGGGGGGGGGGGGCGTTCTCCATTCTGTTAGTATATCTAATAAAAGCCTCCTGTTACAAGTTATACCAATGTTAGAAAAACTTGTGAAAATTATTCCTTTTGTATTTAAATTATGCCGCTACACTGTCAGTATTTAACAGTGGCTGTCTACTTATGGTACTGTCCCCAATCCTAAAATCAAGTTTAAGCGATGGCCAAGCCCTCAAACTCTGTTTTAGTACACCTGAGGAAACAGACAGGCTATCTCTCTATCTTATATGTTAAAGAGTAACTTAACCCTAGACCATTTTGAGTGAGGTTGCTGACATCTGCAGGTTAATAACATGGCAGGCTGGGCTTGGTACTCTGTGATGTTAGCATAGCAGGATAAACATAGCTGCAGGTAATAACATTAATAATGGGTTTGTTGGATGTAGCTGTATTAAAGAACCAACACTGACAGTACTATTGCCAATTGTTAGTGCTGGCTCTGTCTGTCTCTCTGTCTGTCAATGCTGATAGATGTGCTGTCACAACCAAATAGGGTTAAGTTACTCTTTAAAATATCAATCTCAGGGGCGTCCATGTGGCATGGCCGTTGCCTACCAACACAGGGATCGCGAGTTCGAATCCCCGTGTTGCCTCCGGATTGGTCGGGCATCTCTACAGACACAATTGGCCGTGCCTGCAGGTGGGAAGTTAGATGTGGGTCTGTTTCCTGGGTGCTGCACTAGTGCCTCCTCTGGTCGGCCGGGGCGCCTCTTCGAAGGGGGGGGGGGCTGGGGGGAATAGCGTGATCCTCCCACACACTATGTCCCCCTGGTGAAACTCCTCACTGTCAGGTGAAAAGAAGCGGCTGGCGACTCCACATGTATTGGAGGAAGCATGTGGTAGTCTGCAGCGCTCCCCCGGATTGGCAGAGGGGGTGGAGCAGCGACCGGGATGGCCTGGAAGAGTGGGGTAATTGGGCAGTTGCAGTTGGGGAGAAAAAGGGGGGGGGGTAAAAAAAATCATGCAAGGAGGTCCTGGGTTCGAACCCCGGGGTTGTCCAAACTTTGGGGGGGAGGTCATCCCAGGTCGTCCTCTGTGTGGAGTTAGAGGGCATTTCCAGTCGCTGTTTTACTGTGTATCTACTTCGTGTCTCCCGGTTTTTGGACTGTCTTTGCCTTAAACAACTGCTTTTGGATTTTGGATCTTGCTTACCTAATTGTTTGGCTTTGACCTATGCCTGGCTTGAGACGAGCTAAGAACACAGACTTCAAATAGAGAGACGATGAAACCGGCAAGCTTGCTAAGCCTAGCTAGTTTCAATATTGAGTTTGCATGTTCTCTCCATGTCTGTGGTAGGGTGCTCCCGTTTCCCCCACCATCAAAAGAAACATGCATGTTAGGGTTTATACTGCAGTGTGTGCCTCTGACCAAGGCAATGGGAAAAGAACTGGAGTTGGTCTCCAGGCATTGCATGAAGGCTGCAGCCCACTGCTCCTAGCTACACAGATCACAGCTAGGATGGCTTAATTTGCAGTAACTGAATTTCCCCAAGGGGATTAATAAAGGAAACTTAAATCTTAATCTTAAACTTAATTGGTCGTTCTGTTGTAGTTGTTGTTTATTGTTGTTTTTATTTTTTATGTTGATGTAATTTTTCTGTTTTTCAGTTTATCAAATCAACTATAATGTGACACCATCATGTGCCCCTCAAGAAGTGAAGTACGCTGGAACACAGGAAGCATATCATTTTATAAAATAGGCTAAACATCATCAGCAGTGCCTTCAGCACAAACTTTGGAAACCACTATATGGTTAAATTTACTCACTTTCTTTATTGTCAAACTTTTATTATTTTACATACTTTCAGCGCTGAAAATGGTTGCGGGTATGGTCAGATGGAATATTGTATGCATGTCTAATTTTAGTTATGATGTTCTTTTCTCAAGTGTTTTCTGGTCTTGTGTACTGTCCTCAGTTTACTAAATCTACTAAGTGTATTAGGACTCTGTCTTTTCTGCCTCTGTCATCAGCATCATCAGTTGGCTCAATTTACGATCACCCTTTTATACATTTTATGTGACATTAAGTGTTTTAATTTCTATGGGGCGTCCGGGTAGCGTAGCAGTCTATTCCGCTGCCTGCCAACATGGGGATCCCGGTTCGAATCCCCGTGTTGCCTCCGGCTTGGTCAGACTTCCCTACAGACAAAATTAGCCGTGTTTGCGGGTGGGAAGCCGAATGTGGGTATGTCTCCTGGTCACTGCACTAGTGCCTCCTCTGGTCGGTTGGGGCGCCTGTTCGGGGGGGAGGGGGAACTGGGGGGAATAGCGTGATCCTCCCATGCGCTACGTTCCCCTGGCGAAACTCCTCACTTTCAGGTGAAAAGAAACGGCTGGCGACTCCACATGTATCGGAGGAGGCATGGGGTAGTCTGCAGCCCAGCCCTCCCCAGATCGGCAGAGGGGGTGGAGCAGTGACTGGGACAGCCCAGGAGAGTGGGGTAATTGGCCGGATACAGTTGGGGAGAAAAGGGTCTGTTTTAATTTGTGGTAGAAGAATGATTGGTTGACCACGTTCTAAACAATTTGATGATTCCCACACTAGACTTGATGTATTGGCTGCTGTGCAATCTCTTGTTGGAACCATGAGGTTATGTTCTTAGGCATCTTGCTTTCTTTTCATTGTTTTTATTTTATTTTCAAATATGTTTTGTAATTTTGTGTTCTTTTGAAGAAAACTTCTCCGACTAAGTCACATTGGAGCGACCTGATGGTCAAGTGTTTTGTGATGCTGTCCAGGAGGGTCTCGAGCAAGACACTTAGATATGTTGCACACTGAGATAACTGCTCCAAGGATACTGTGATTAGTTGGTTGGCCCTGCTGCCCCCCAACCTGAGGGTGAACAGTTTTCCACTTGGGGAATAAAAAAAAATTTGCATTAATTCAAATAAACTGAGTGTTTTTGCTTGTGTGTATTCTTACGTCGACTACACCAAAATAACAAATTCAGACTGTAACGTGCATGGATAAGTAGACACGTTGGTCCTTGACTAACGGGTCGGACCCTTTAGTCGACTGGTTAACGTTGTCGCTTGCGGTGCAGGAGATACGGTTTCGCGTCCCGGCTGTGGTGACGGTATCTCGGACTGTCCCCCGAATTCGCTACATTGGTGTCAGACGTGGGATGGAGCGACCGTAAGGCCATCGGAAGCGTAGGCGCCCTGAGGCGTGAAGAAGCTGATATGCTTAAGCGCGGGGACGCGCTTCCCGAAGGAGGGGGGTAGTGTAACGTGCATGGATAAGTAGACACGTTGGTCCTTGACTAACGGGGCGGACCCTTTAGTCGACTGGTTAACGTTGTCGCTTGCGGTGCAGGAGGTACGGGTTCGCGTCCCGGCTGTGGTGACGGTATCTCGGACTACCCCCCGAATTCGCTACAAGACTAAAAATTGATACAAATCCAAAATATAGCAAGAGAAAGATATAGGTCAATATGCCAACAATATGCGCAACAAGTACTGTAGTAGACATTTGGCCATTAGGCATGCTTTACTAGGGCAGTGGTTTTCAAACTAGTCCTCATCGACCCACAGTAACCTTCTGCTGGGCTATTCCTCCATGGCTCTATGATTCTATGACATGGTCCATGATTCTATGGCTTCATCAGTAGGGTTTGGCACCGAGAACCGGTTCCAAAGGAATCGTTAAGAATTTCAAATGTCGATTCTGCCTATCGGTTCCCAAATCAATGTAACTCGCGCTAAAGTTGATTTCATTTTCCGTGGTGGCGGCATGCAGCTTCCGTAGTTTCCGCTTCCGCAAGTTAAATGTGCGCCATCATGGACCAGGGCAAGCGGCGGTCGAAAGTGCGGCTTCATGGTTGTATACTATTTTTGTTCACTTGAAAACGAGGGCCAAGATGGCGCTCTGAGCGGTGACGTTTTCGTGAGCTCTGCAAACCTAATTGTTTTTTTAACTAAATACGGTGAACAAGGACTTTATTTGCGCCTATTGGACAATTACTACTCACCCGCAACTTTTGCTGACACCAACAAACCAAAATGAGCAAACTTGAGAAAAGAAAGAACGAACCTAGGAAGTCTACAGCTAACATCAGCCCCGCTAGCAAGCCTGCTAACGTTAGCCAACCCAAGAAGTCAACTTGGACACCTGATAAGCCTGCTGACGGTAAACATACTTTTCTCGACTCCATGCATGACTATCTCGAAGCGGTACCCGAACCACCACAATTTGCCCTGATGGAAGAAGACTTTCCTTCGCTTCCTCTCACACCATGTTGCTCTCCTGCCGGTAAGCTAAGAAAAGTTGGGGACGCGGAGACAACTACTGTTCTCTCCCAGCTCTCGTCTCTTACTAGCCTGATTAACTCGAGGTCGGATACGCTGGAAAAAATGTTCAGTGGCAACACCACAGTGATCTCCGAGGTGAAAATGGCAGTTCCAAGAGAACACTAAACAAATCACAGCCGTGAAAGATTCATTTGATGCTGTATGTGCTGAGATAAATGATATGAAGGACAGAGTTGTCAACGTTGAATCACAGCTTGAAAAATACAAGGCATACGCTGAAACACAGGAGAAGCGGATCTCTCACCTGGAGAGCTATTCACGTCGTTGGCATTTAAAACTATACGGCTTGGCCGAGAAGGAGAAGCAAGACTTGCGGCAAGAGGTTAGCCAGGTGTGCCAGTCTGTTTTACCGGAGGCGAAGGATAAACTACCAGACGTGGTGGATACGGTGCACCGCCTCGGTCCTAAGAAACCCAGCACCAACCAACCCAGAGGCGTCATCATGCAGTTCACATCCAGGGTCCACCGTGATGCTGTCTGGCGGGCCGCAAAGAAGTCAGCCTTCCTGAAAGACAACAACTTAAAGCTGGCAGAGGATCTGTCAGCTGATGACCGCGACCGGAGAAACCGACTCTGGCCAGCCGTGGATAAAGCACGCAAGGAAAATAAGTTAGCGTTTTTCGTCGGGGGACGCGCGTTCGTGAATGGGAAAGACATATTTCCACCTCAGTGACGTTTTCTGAGGCAGCACAAGGTACAAACTGAAGTAATAAACGGTTCAACTGCCTTCTATTCATCTCTTACATTGACTGCTCTTTTTTCTTGTTACTTGATATTAGGTGCAATTGCACTCAAAAGCTAACCAGGTTTAAGCTGCCATATATTTCTCAGTTATTTATAATTTGAATATGCGCTTTATTTTAAGCACTCATGCATACATTGAGTATTGTGTGAGTTGAACAGCAGCTATTTTTGTTGGACTATTTAAAACGAGTGAGAGATTTCACTTTTTGCCTTCAAAACACACACACTCACATGAAGTGAGCTATATGTTACTTTGGCTGTATTTTATTATAAATACGTTTTGTTATGGCTCAAGTTCACTGGTCCTTCATCCAGGGTTTGCAGTTCTCACCTTCAACAGTACTCTCACAAGTGACCACAAGTTCTCAATTTAACCACTTCTTCACTTATTTCGTCTAAGCTTTCACTTATTTGTCCTTTTTTCTTTTTTCTTTCCTTGCTCTATCCTTATGTCGTTGTCTATTATCTCTTTAAATGTGAGAGGTTTAAGAAGTAATGTGAAACGTAAAGCCATATTTTTATATTGTAAGCAGTTTGGCACAGATTTTTGCTTTATACAAGAGTCCCACTCAATTGAGCAAGACAAGTGTTTCTGGAGGTCGCAGTGGGGAAATGATTTGTGGTTGTCCCATGGTACAGAGCGTTCTGCTGGTGTTTGTATACTGAAAAACAGATTTAATGGAAAAATCTTAATCTCTGACTGTGATAAAGACGGTCATTATATTATTCTGATACTTGAGGTTGGACACTCTATCTATATTTTAGGCAATGTATATGGATTTAACAGTCAAACAGAGAATAATCTTTATTTTGACAGGTTGGAAGAGCGTTTACTGCACTGGCTGTCCAAATATCCAGGTTCTTTTATAATCTTTGGTGGAGACTTTAATGTTGTATTTGATAATTGCATGGATAGGTGGCCTTCTAGGGGTTTAGACTTCTCTAACTCGCATGTAAAGTTGTTTGCACAAAGATTTGATTTATTAGATTCATGGAGGGATTCTCATCCAGCTCAAAGAGCATACACATGGTGCAATAAGACACAAACCAGTCACTCACGGATTGATTATTGGCGTATTTCAAAAGACTTGAAAGAAGTTAAAACTGACATTTTTCCTACGCCGCTTTCAGATCACAAAACAATTCACTTAAATATCTCTTTGTCATCGTCTTCTGATGCTAAAGCGTCATATTGGAAGCTTAACAATACTATCATTGAGCATAAGGAAGTAATTACTGAAGTTCATAGTTTAATGAGGCTTCACTGGAGCAAAGCTCGGGCTGAAAATATGTTTTGTAACAACTGGGAGCTTTTGAAATATGAACTTGGCAAATTTTTTCGTAAATATAGCATTTGTTTGGCAAAGAAAAGAAGGGCTGACGAGAATGAAACAATACATAAGATCACATCTTTAACATCCAAACCAAAAGAGGCTCTCAACGACTATAATAAGGCAGAACTAATTGACTTGCAGCATAGGTTGGATGAGATTTATAAGCGCAAAGCTGAAGGAGCATTTGTTAGGTCTCGCAAAAAGTGGCTTGAAGAAGGAGAGCAAAACTCTGCATATTTTTTTCAGACTCGAGAAACACCAATCCAGCATTAACTCTATTCTACAACTAAATATTAATGGGACAATTTCTAACGATAAGAATACCATAGCAAAGTATTGTGCTGATTTTTATAGTAAACCATACTCTTCCAGTTATTGCCCTCAAGCTGCTTCTGATTTTTTTAACTCCATAGATAATATTACTCAGCTGAGTGAGGCTGACAGTGAACTCTGTGATAGGTCAATTTCTCTGAATGAGGTCGCAGATGCTATAAAGTGTCTAAAAGTTAATAAGTCTCCTGGTACAGATGGCCTTACTGCCGAACTTTATAAGCAGTTCTGTGACAGCTTAGCCCCATTTCTTATGGAAGTCTTTAAGGAAAGTATTGATAGGGGTGCGCTCCCTCCCACTTTATCTCAAGGCCTAATCACCCTGATTCCCAAACCTAGAAAGGACCCCTTATTCTTAGATAATTGGCGACCAATTTCCTTATTGAACAATGATTACAAGATACTAGCGTTGATTCTTGCAAATAGAGTAAAACCTGTTTTAGATACTGTTATTGATGAGTGTCAGTCCGGGTTTATGCAGAATCGTCATATTTCAAATAACATAAGACTAATCTTAGATATAATAGACTACCCAGAATTTGTGCAGGATGAGAGTTTTATTCTTCTTTTGGATTTTTATAAGGCCTTTGACTCCTTAGAACATGATTTTATTATTACTGCTTTGAAGAAATTTGGTTTTGGTCAATCCTTTTGCAATGCAGTTCATACTTTATATTTCAATAGTAATAGTTCCATAAAACTTGTTAGTGGTACTTCCCCGAGATTTTCTTTGAAACGTGGAGTGAGGCAGGGGTGCCCCCTTTCAGTGTATCTGTTTCTTCTTTCTGTACAACTCCTTAATTTACATATTAAACTCAGTTCATTAAAGGGTATGGTCGTAGCTGACAGAGAAATATTTATAAGTCAACTTGCAGATGACACGGCTCTCTTTCTCAGAGATGCCTCGCAAGTTTCTGTCGCTATCAACAGTATCCAGTCCTTCTCGAAAGCCTCTGGACTTTTCCTTAATCTTAATAAATGTGAACTTTTTCATGTTAAAGACTGTTTGGCGACCTCAATTCATGGGATTCCTGTGAAAGACTCTGTAACATACCTCGGTATTCAAATCACTAAAGATAGGCATTCCAGAAGCTCTGTAAACTTCAGCCCTATTATAGAAAAGTCCCAAAAAATCTTTAATCACTGGCTGCAGAGAGACTTGTCTCTAAGGGGTAGAGTTCTGCTTTCGAAGGCAGAAGGAATCGTCTAACCTATGCTGCTCAGTCCTTACATGTCGATAACACAATCTGCAAATCAATTGATAAAATGTTAAACAATTTTTTATGGAAAAACAAAACCCACTATTTACGAAAATCTGTTACTTTAAGCGCATATGACAAAGGTGGTTTGAATTTTATTGATTTTGGTGCACTCAACAATACCTTCAAGATAAACTGGATAAAAAATATTTGAAAAATCCCACATCTATCTGAAATTTCATTTCACATCATGTGTTCTCAAACTTAGGCGGCCTTAATTTCCTGCTGCTATGTAATTATAGCATTCCAAAAATACCTCTGAAACTTTCTCACTTCCATCAACAGGTCCTTTTAGCGTGGGCATTGATATACAAATACAATTTCTCTCCACAGAATTGTTTCATCTGGAACAACTGTAATATTGTTTATAAGAACAAAACATTGTTTTTGGACAGATGGTTTAACAATGGTATTGTTTTAGTTGGTCAATTGTTCAAAAAAGATGGGCTGCTATATAATTACTCTGAATTTCTAATGAGATATAATGTACCAGTAACGCCTAGAGAATTTTCGGTGGTATTTGATGCTATCCCTTCTGGTTTGTGCATGTTATTCAGGTCCTCTGGCAGCTCTCCTCTCATATCATTCAACCCTCCTGATGTGTCACAGTCTCCTCTTGGTACTGTCTGCTTCTCATCATGTAAACTTCTGAACTCCAGAATAAGAGCCATGTTTCAGGATAGCCTAGTTTCCGTCCCACCAGCAAAAAATTTTTGGAACAACTTTGTGAATGATGTTGAATGGAAGAAAGTTTGGTCGTTACCACAAAGATTTTTTTAACAAACAAAGTCAAAGAGATTTAATTTAAATTGCTACACAAATTCTACCCTGCAAAACAATATTTATCAAAGTTTAAAAATGATATAGATGTTGGATTTTCTTTTTGCCAAATGCATCCTGAAACATGTGTCCACTTATTCTGGTCATGTCAGTTCACTTATAAATTCTGGAGAGACTTCCACAAGTTTATCGCTGATTTTGTCTTTTCTGATTTTCACCTTTACTATAAGAATGATCTTTTTGGTTTTCATAATTTTAATCACAAAGATGGTGATGCATTCTTTTTTATAAATATGCTTTTATTTTTAGCCAAGTTTCATATACATAAATGTAAATTCTCCAACAGAAAGCCTCAACTCTTTGCACTTAAAAAAGAAGTTGAACAATATATAAGGACAATCTCTACTTCAAAAAACACAAAGGCTTTAAAAACTATCAACATTTGCAAATCTCTGAATCTGTTTACGTAAAATATGATCTCACCTTTATTTACTTATTTTTTCTGTTATTTTTTATAATTTACTTTCTCTTTTGTGTCTTTATTTTTTTTAATCTTCAATCTATTGTTTTTGTGGTGTCTCGTGTGTCTATTTTGCTCTGTTTGAATGTATTTGAAGTATCAATAAAGTAAGAAAAAAAAGAAAAAGTGTGGCTTCATTTTGCCTTGAAAAACGAAGAGTTGGCACAGTGCAACGCCTGTGGTGAAATTACTTCGTGCAAGGGAGGATGCACAACAAACATGGCCGAACACCTTCGCCTACACGGTGTACGAATTAACCAGTGTACCGTCTGTGTTTGCCACGTTGCGTCGGTCTCCACCTCCTGCCTCGGCGTCGTCTTCAGCCAACCCTGAGCGAAGAGCAAGCAGCACCTCGTCGCAATTGGGTAAGTGAAAATTAATAACGTTTGTCTTATTCGCAACAGCGAGACAACTAACAAAATACATGAGCGAACTGCTATAAACTATGCAAGTACTGAAACGTGACATTATGTCAGCCAGTCAGCAATAAAATATGGGGATCCTCGTCGCCAATTTGCGGTATCATAGCAGATTTCAATAACGACAGTAGGTAATGTTAAGAAAAGGTTTACGGAGATCGCTAAGCATTCAACGTTACAGGCGTGGCCACCATCTTATATTCGCTTCTTCTTACTGTATTAACGTAGAACACACATTTCATTACCCAGCAGTGCCTCCTAGCGGCGGTACCAGATAAACGGGAGGTGGCGGGTATTGGGCCAGATGTCCTACGAAGCGGTGCGGTGGCCTCTCGCTTCCCGGTGTAGTGATCGCCGCGGGTCCATTAGGACCTTAGCATATGGCCGCTCCTACGCAAATGTGTCCGCAGCAGCACCTTCTCGTGGTACCTCCTGTTTTCACAAAGTCTGATAGGGGGGGAGCGGGTTCCCGGGGGTATAACCGGGTGGGTCGATTGGACTCGTTAGCCTTGGTTGGCAGTTCACCAGTGTTTCTCAACCGGGGGTCCGCGGATCCCTAGTGGTCCGTGGTGTAATTGCAAGGGGTCCGTGAAAATAAAATATCTTTAAAAAAAAGATCCTATGACATTTATAGAAATAGGATTATTTTACTCAAATGTGACTGAGACCTTTATCTACCTAAACTATAAAGGGCTTTTTTCTCTAATTACATCTGTTTCACAAGCGTAATTTATTGTATTTTAATAAGAGATCTCGCTCCCGTTTGCATTGTTAAAAGTTACTGCATAAAAATTCTGTTGTTACATATATCTGAAAGTTACTGAATACATATTCTGTTTTGTTACATATATCTGAAAGTTACTGCATAAGAATTCTGTTTTGTTAACTATATCTAAGTTACAACTGAAAGCTCTTATCTTTGCCCCAAAGAGTGAATAAATGCTATAATGCAATTTGAAATGCAGTTTCTACTGTTTCTATCAAATTGCAACCCCCCTCCCCCAAGATCAGGTGGAGGGGTCCTCAGGGTAGATCAAAAATACGCAGGGGGTCCAGGACCCCAAAAAGGTTGAGAACCACCGATCTAGGAGAAGGAAAACTCTGATTTAAAACCTCCACTGCCTAGCGGGTAAACTCTACGGGAAAGGCTTCGGGAAGAAACCCTGAGGAAAAATCTGCATCCGTCTCCATTGCCAGTCGTCTCGCTAGTCTTGCCACTGGTAGTAGGTGGTCTCGGACGAGAGAGTGGGGTTGATGATGTGCAACTCTTCCTCACTTTAATCACTGCGCAAGTCATCAGTCATCCATCACGGGATGACTAGATGGTCCTCGTCGCTGCGACGGACGAATAACACCAGATAAACATTACAGGACACAACACTGAGCGCTCGCGTATACAGCCTGAGAAGGCAGATATGCTCATTTTTCTAAACAAGAACTGTTTCCAATTTAACGAGTTTAATACCTGGTAGTCCGGACCAGGGTGGGACTGTGTCTTTATTTCTTCATCTTCGTGTATGAAGACAGTTGTTGTAAATATAAATATAAGAATGAGGCATTCACATTGATGACCCGTTCTTAAAACAGAATGGCTTGTATGAAGTTTTTTTAGATAACATTTTCTTCTGTGAAATAAGCATGTGACCTGTTTTGACCCCGCCTCTCAAAGAACCGGAATCGAGAATCGTTAAGAACCGGAACCGAAAAGCAGAATCGGAATCGTTAAAATCCAAACGATGCCCAACCCTGTTCATCAGTGTATGAATGTGTGTGTGAATGGGTGAATGTGAGGCATACATTGTAAAAAAGCGCTTTGAGTGGTCGGTAGACTAGAAAAGCACTTTAAAAAATGCAGCCCATTTACCATTTTACCACTCCAGGTCATTAAAACTACATTCACCTGTTTCGCCAAGTCTACAAACCGCCTGATCAGATGGCTGGAATATCTGACACAGCAGGTCATGGAGCCAAACTGATGACAAAAGGTGTACCCGTAGTTTTGTTTGTACTCAAAATTCCAGATTCTGTGACTGTGCAAATTTAATACACTTGCAGTGATAAGTTCTGTACTTCCAATATGCGTTGTGGGCAGAGCAAGTTCAATTAGGGAACTTTTTTTGTGGATTTTTCTGCCCCCCCCCCCACCCCAGTTTTATCCGGCCAATTACCCCACTCTTCCGAGCCGTCCCGGTCGCTGCTGCATCCCCTCTGCTGATCCGGGGAGGGCAGCAGACTACCACATGTCTCCTCCGATACATGTGGAGTTGCTAGCCGCTTCTTTTCACCTGACAGTGAGGAGTTGATAGCGTGATCCTCCCACGCGCTACGTCCCGCTGGTGAAACTCCTCACTGTCAGGTGAAAAGAAGCAGCTGGCGACTCCACATGCATCAGAGGAGGCGTGTGGTAGTCTGCAACCCTCCCTGGATCGGCGGGGGGTGTGGGGGTGTGGGGGTGTGGAGGGGTGACCGGGACAGCTCAGAGAGCAGGGTGATTGGCCAGGTACAATAAGAGAGGGAAAAAAAGGGGGTGGGGTGCTGTGACGAGAGTATATCGCAGTTTAGTCCTCTGACAAATATGTTAGTTATACCAACATTCACCGTAATTAATAAATTGGTTTCTAGATTCAGCTTTATCCAGGTGCTATGACTTTTTTAAATTTGTGCCTGAGATCATTTCATGAATGAGGCCCATTGTTCCTATGAAGTAGTTTTTCTTCTTAAAGCCTATAAGTTATACTAGTTGAAGTAGATTGCCATCGTCATTTGGCCAAGTGAGACGAGCCAAACATAAATGGGGCTTCATCTGAGAACAGCTGAGCATGTGTTAAATTGCATGCACAAAGTTGATTGACAGCCACGAGGTAACGCCCCTTCCCTTTGAGCTTCTCTGATTGGTTAGAAGGGAGAGGCTCGCCCTGTAATGTCAGAATGGAGCGTCTCTGCACTGCTGCTGCTCTGGTCAATGACAGCTGCGCACAGTAAACCCACGACATGGAGATCCCTGTCTTAAAGGAAATGCCATTGCTTTAAGAACGATGCTGTGCGTTTACAATATACGCGTGTTCCTCTGCAGTGTATGACTTGCCCACAAACTGGATCACCGTGGGTGGCATGGTGGCCCAATGGTTAGCACTGTTGCCTCACAGCAAGGAGGTCCTGGGTTTGAACCCCAGGCCATCCCAGGTCTTTTCTGTGTGGAGTTTGCATGTTCTCCCTGTGTCTGCGTGGGTTTCCTCTGGGTGCTCTGGTTTCCTCATGTTAGGGTTTAATACACCTGTTTGTGCCCCTGACCAAGGCAATAGGAAGAAATAATTGGAGTTGGTCCCCGGGGGCAGCATAGCAGCTGCCCAGTGCTCCTTGCTACACAGCTAGGATGGGTTAAATGCAGAAAATGAATTTCGTTGTGTGTATGTGCAATGACAAAGTGTCTACTTCTATTTCTCTAAAGGTCTAAAAAAAGTAGAATTGTCCACAGTAGATTTGAATTGATATTAATCATTGGCACTCGGGTAAAGTGTATGTTGTTGACGGAATTGTATTGCACATGCAATGGGCTTTCACAGACATTTAGATGAAGAATTTATATCTACGTAGCCTCACTCTGACCATAAAGCACAGCGCTTAACTTCCAACTGCTATACATAGGATGACCAGCAGATGGAGACAGAGACTTCATCTCGATGTGTCTACACATTTGCCTAGTCCCGCAGGGTTGGTTGACTTGTATAGTGTTGACAAGGGTCAGCTGGGATATATCCAATAAAAACTATCTATTAGACCCTCTTCATTTCCTCCCTTTTCAGTACATACACACAGTTTTCACAGAGTATAGAACAATCTTAAAAGCTTAGTTAGCCTACATATTATTTAATGAAAATGTCGTGTTCAAGGGGTGTTAATGGTCTCCATTCGTTTTTATCTAAGCACATTTGCATGAAGAGGTTCAGTCCAAAACGACATGTTCCTTAACCACTCTCATAAACCGACTCACAGCACAAACCTGAGTAAAATGATGATTGATACTTATTTTTAAAGGGCACAAGGTAACACTGGTCAAATGAGGCAACTTTTGTAAAATGAGAACACTTAGATAAACTGGAGCCACTAAATGTTTTCAGTGATGAACCTATTTTTTTCCTCCAAAATGGACATATTGCCATTTTTTGCAAATATTACGAAGTCGCCTTCATTCTTCTGAGTATCAGTGTGCGTTACGGGCCGACATTTTTATATCATGTGTCTCCTGTGGTTTGATGTCTTGGTGGATGTGATTTGTTTCAGGTTACCCGTAATTAGATTACACAGACTTGACTGTATAGTCTTAGTCAAACACATTATATAGGAGTTTTATTTGCGTGCCCCACTGAGGCAGTGTTTACAGACAGAATTGACAGGAAGTGTGCTGTATATATCTTATTTAACTCACAGTGAAGACCGTCTGGAGATTCATTAGCCTAACGTCATGTTTTGAGTCTTACTCATTGGAAAGTATACACGCGTAAAAGTGTTTGGGGTGAGTGTACCTTTTCAGACATTACAGTGTAATAAAGTGTTGTTTGGCGAGTCGTATCTCAAACTGAGGCTCTACCTCACCAAACATGGACAGTGTCATAAACACACAGTACAAACCAATGTCCATTTAATGTGTGTGTGTGTGTGTGTGTGTGTGTGTGTGTGTGTGTGTGTGTGTGTGTGTGTGTGTGTGTGTGTGTGTGTGTGTGTGTGTGTGTGTGTGTGTGTGTGTGTGTGTGTGTGTTCAGTGTGCTTTAGTGCAGTGGTTCTCAACCTTTTTGGGGTCCTGGACCCCATGCGTATTTTCGATCTACCCTGAGGACCCCTAAACCTGATCTTGGGGGAGGGGGGTTGCAATTTGATAGAAACAGTAGAAACTGCATTTCAAATTGCATTATAGCATTTATTCACTCTTTGGGGCAAAGATAAGAGCTTTCAGTTGTAACTTAGATATAGTTAACAAAACAGAATTCTTATGCAGTAACTTTCAGATATATGTAACAAAACAGAATATGTATTCAGTAACTTTCAGATATATGTAACAACAGAATTTTTATGCAGTAACTTTTAACAATGCAAACGGGAGCGAGATCTCTTATTAAAATACAATAAATTACACTTGTGAAACAGATGTAATTAGAGAAAAAAAGTCCTGTTACCCTTTATAGTTTAGGTAGATAAAGGTCTCAGTCACATTTGAGTAAAATAATCCTATTTCTATAAATGTCATAGGATCTTTTTTTTAAAGATATTTTATTTTCACGGACCCCTTGCAATTACACCACGGACCACTAGGGGTCCGCCGACCCCCGGTTGAGAAACACTGCTTTAGCGGTTGCATATATTTCAGTTGTAACCTTTAACACGTGCTGTTTGTTTCAGAGTCAGAATCAGAATAAAGTATTCTGATTCTCAGAATAAAGTATTCTGGTTCTGCTTCTGATTCTTTTAACAGTGACTTATTCTATCATGGTTACAAGCTGAATGATGAAAAATAAAGGTGTCAGTAGGTCACTAGGCTTCATCCCGATCTCAATGTGCTTGTGTGTGATTTTTATCTCTGTTATTTCTGTTATGGAGTGTGTTGGGGTCACACTGTGGTTCCACCATGAAACATTGTGACCCCAAGTTGAGATGAGGTCACCAGGATGGGCTCCAGCAACTTTTTCAATAGCAAAAAAACAAGGAAAGAAAGAAAAGCTTTTTGACCTATCTCTTTAACTCAAATTTGCGCTCATTCCTCGACCACATTTTATTTCTCTTGTCAATGTCGATAGATAGAAGTGTGAAATACAAATTATACGACTTATTTCTTATTTGACTTTTTTGTTTCTTAACAGATTGTTGAGGACTCGGAGGTCATTGTTTGAATAGGGGAAGTCAAATGATGTTATTGCTAAGTGATATGATATTGTTAAAATAATCTCTGTTGGGTCTTAAAGGTTCAGTTAGTAAAAGTTCTTGTAATGTGTAGCGAATTCGGGGGGCAGCCCAGGTACCGCCGCAGCCAGGAGGCGAACCCGGATCTTCCGCACCACGGGCGACAACGTTAACAAGTCGACTAAAGGGTTCGACCCGTTAGACAAGGGCTAGCGAGTTTATTCATCTGTAATCGTTACACTATCGCATTTATTGACCACTATCACTGACCAATGGGCATTAGCCACCGTCCCTTCGATCCCTTCGAGTGACGGTGGCCAACAAGGGACGTAACTAACTCTACCAACATCTCACAAATTGGTAAGCTAACAGAAATCCCACAGAAACGTCAGGTGAATAGGAAATCATGTTGAAGACACTGCAATTTATATAACTGATCATGTAATAAAACAGTACAATTTTATAATACATGGCTATATATTTTAAAGCTGCCTACCTGTTGTACAGTCGCATGGCTAGCTCGGCATCGTTTTTTTTCCCCATGCCTTTATAATCGTGAAGTTTTTGCCACCTCCCAAACGGCATGTATTCTACTTTTTGAGCAGCAGTTGTGTTATTTTACCTGGCAGATGAAGAGGGCTTTTTGATTCAATGGAGTCGTATTATGCAGCGAGACGAATGTGTGAGGACTCCCATCGTTTTGTGGGAGAACATTGGCTTTTTACAGGGCAGTGCGCCCTCTAGGCGGCACAGTGGCGCAGTGGTTAGCACGGTCACCTCAAGGCAAGAAGGTCCTGGGTTCGAGCCACGGGGTAGTCCAACGTTGATGGGTCATCCCGGGTCGTCCTCTGTGTGGAGTTTGCATGTTCTCGCCGTGTCTGTGTGGGTTTCCTCTGGGGCCTCCGGTTTCCTCCCACAGTCCAAAGACATGTAGTTCAGGTGAATTGGCCGTACTAAAATTGTCCCGAGGTATGAATGTGTGTGGGGTGGGGTGGGGGCCTGTGATGGCCTGTCCAGGGTGTCCCCTTTCCTGCCACCCAATAACTGCTGGAATAGGCTCCAGCATCCCCGCGACCCTGAGAGCAGGATAAGCGGTTCTGATGATGGATGGATGGATGGATGGATGGATGATGAAGTCAAGATTTTACTGATAGTTCATTTAACAAGCAGAGAGTTGTCAAACCATCTTGAGTGGAAAATCACTGTAATACGCTGCTCTGGAGTGGTTGCTCCGTTCGCTGGTCTCCTCGACCACCTGTTTGTCCAGAAGGCACATGTGTGTGTTTATGTCTGTGTGTGTGCACGTCCACAGTCATGTCCCCCGTGCATGTGTGCCTTTGTGAGTTTGTGTGCACATGCATGCCATTCCGTGTTTACATACATGTGTTTGCATGGAGTGGGCGTAGAGAGGAAGAGTGTGTGTCTACATGTGTACCAAGTCAGTTAGCCATTAACAAGGCTGGTCATCTTGTTTCACTCTGCCATCTTTTGTTTGATTTCTGTTTCAATCTTCCCTTCATGTTTTACAGTCCCTCCTTTAACCATCCCATCTGTCTTTATGCTAGCAGTCTCACTGGGAAATTAAGCTGTGCACTTGGGATGACTTAACGCTGATGCTGGCATCTAATGCTGTGACAATACCGGGCTAAAATTGATTGTAGTGTCAAAGAATTTTCCCAAGGCTTAAACAAATGGACCCCAAAAGCCAAGTTTTTCACGCAAAGAGGGGTGAGAGATCTCTGTTAAGGAGGAAAGTAAATAATGTCAATGTTTGTCCTGTGACTCCAACAGCAATTGCCCAAGATATGGCCGTTCAGCAAAAGCAATGGAATGGCTCAATGCTCGGTATCGAACGATGCGAAGTATCATCAGTGAAAGAGTGTTAATCAGTTCACGACCAGTGTTTGCATAGTCTCTCCAGTTAAAGATGGACGCGGACAAGCAGCGATAGGACTTGGTCAATGTTTACCTCTCACCTTCCTTATCGTCCGGTGAGTTTGCCCTCCACCCAAAGAGGCCCCAGCTTCCCATTCACATTGCCTCTCTTCTTCTCATCTTGGTATGCGTTATCGTTTGGCTGCAGGTAAGTTAGAAAGTCAGTCCAGTATGCTGTGGGAAACACTGCAACACTCTGCATAATGCTGCTGCTGCAGCTGCTTTTAACCACACAGGTTTTTCATTGTATGTTTATGTTTGATATCATGTCAATGCCAGGACAACTACAAGCATACCTTAAAAAGTTCAGCTGTCATCACCTGAAGCCTGAAACAAATATATATTATATAAACCTAGCACAAAAAGTAAAGATATGTGTGTTTGATAGATTATTTCTTTGTTGTAACAATGCTTCTTGGTGACAAATCTGATATCAGGCACCTGATTGTCAGCACCTGGGGTACCAGAAGCTCAGAACAAGAGTCAATAGCAACAGCAAAATAAGCTGTTTGGCATTGGCAGAGAAGATTTGGCAAATTTTTCATGGGCGCAACCCACATACTCAGCTCTGCTGCTCATCCCACAAATGCATGTTCCTTACAAATGTGGCCCCATTTAAAAGGGAAATAAACAGGCTTTCCAACGGTATAAGATTTATTGCCAAGAAGCACTGTTACAACAAAGAAATAATCTACCAAACACAAATGTCCTTACTTTTGGTGCTTAGTGTGTGTGTGTGTGTGTGTGTGTGTGTGTGTGTGTGTGTGTATACATGTATAACAATACACACATGTGGCTGACATTTGAGTGTTGGTTTGGAGACAGGAAGATTGAGGAGTGGCCCAGCTGGACAATAAGAGTCACCTGTACCAAATTAACTGGTAAAGATGGAGGGCAGCAATGACGTACTGTGAGTCAGAGCTAAGAGTCATTTGTTGCAGTTCGTTTGCACATATGGTGATGGAAGTCTGCTCTAAGTGACATTGTATCTAGGTTACTTTAATGAAAAATGAATGTGAACATCAAGTAAAAAAAAAAACAGATCTCTGTTAAGTTCGGAACTAAGCATTTAACGCTTGAGATGTGAATGTAATTTCGGTTTTTCCTTCCAACAGTGTGTGAAGATACACAATTCAGAAAGGCCAGATCAATCCCAAAATTGTCTTGCTTTGATCCAACATATGCTGTCTTTCTCCTCCGTTTCTTTCAACAATAGCTGTAGTTCTTAAGCTACATGTGTATAGCAGACCAGAGAGGAATTATCGCCAACAATTATGTTGCAATAACAAGAACATAAGTCTTCAAGCCGACAAACGTTTTTTGTTTTTTTGTGGTCAGTACAACTTTCCTCATATAATGAAAGAATGAAATAGTTAAAGAACAAATCTATTTCATAATACTTTGTTTTGTAGTTATCTTGTCCAGCATGCAGTATCTAGCATAAAACGATTGAGTTGATGGTGTTTTGGTACCAAATGAGTCTGTAACTGCTCCTTGCAGCACCATGGAACATAAGTCATCAGTTCTGGTAGAGGGTGTGATGAGTCATTATGATGAGAAAACAGATTTTCATTGTGATAACAAGGTATTGTTTTATTATATCAACATAGAAAATTGTACACGATGCAGAAAAAATAATCGTTTTTTTTTCCTCTCTAATTGTACCCGGCCAATTACCCCACTCTTACCAGGTGTCCCAGTCGCTGCTCCGCCCCCTCTGCCGATCCAGGGAGGGCTGCAGACTACCACATTTCTCCTCCGATACACGTGGTGTCGCCGGCTGCTCCTTTTCACCTGACAGTGAGGAGTTTTGCCAGGAGGACGTAGCGCGTGGGAGGGTCACGCTATTCCCCCCCAGTCCTCTCCCCCCGAACAGATGCCCCAACTGAAAAGAGGAGGTGCTAGTGCAGCGACCAGTACACATACTCATATCCGGCTTCCCACCTGCAAACAGCCAGCCGACCTGTGATGGCCTGGTGGCCTGTCCAGGGTGTATCCCTGCCTGCCGCCTAATGACTGCTGGGTATAATGGATGGATGGGACGCCTGACCAAGCCACATGTAACATGGGGATTTGAACCGGCGATCCCCATGGAATAGACCAACACGCCACCCGGATGCCTGAAAATAAGTGTTTTTGACTAGTCTCCTCTGGACTACTGTAACAGGCGAGTTCTCATTGTAACAAAGTATGCTGTGGGCAAAAAAAGGGAAAATCTGTCTGTTGATAATGTTTCTTTAAGGCACATACTTGTCATTTGTGGCATATACTATACAAACGTTAACAAGTCATTGTGAGTCAATTATAGAGCCGTGGGTCTAAAGAGAGACCTTTCCATAGAGCATGCAGCGACCTGACCTGTCTTTAGGGCTCAGCACCTGTTTTCTACAGTGTTATTCAAGCACTCCCATCCAGTGTTGGCAATGTTTCCCTGAGAGAGGCCTGTGGTGGACACATGGCCGGTGAGCGTGTTTGGTACCACTGTGAAGTGTGGCACTGCTCAGTAGGAGGCTTGGGCACACACTGCTTCCTCATCTGCCCACAGGTCAGAGGTCATGCGGCATGGTCAGTCTTACTCCTAATCTTACTTGGTCTGATGACTTCTCTCTCTCTCTTTCGCTCGCTCTCGCTCTCTCTCCCAGTGCATTCATCTATCCTTCATCACTTCTCTGTGTGAATCCCTTTTCTTCCACCCTGCTTTTCTCTGTCATCACTGACATCCCCCATGTCCCTGACTGACCCCCCCCACCCCCAACACACAAACAAACACATGCATGCTCACACACACACACACACAGAGGCTGTGGCGCGTGCACATGTCCATGTGCGCACACACACAAACACACCATAAACAGAGGCTATCTGTGCCTTTACCGTGCTCTGTCAGCACCTCCATCCATCAAGTGATGGTGCCTGTCTCCACCAATCACAAATCCTCATTCATTGTGTCCCGCCTCCCACCTCTCTCTGCATCAATCAGGTTTCTGCACTGAGCGGATCATGACCTCAGAAAAGTCACTAAAACCAATTATGAATCTCAGCTCAGAAGGGGGTGGCTTACATGGTTTTAAAACCACTTCTTTAAACTGTATTGGCAGGGGTCAACCACCATACCCACGCTAGGCAGACATAGTTATTTTTATTGATTTCAAATAATTTTAGATTGTGCAATTTTCAATCACTTAAGCCACCAGGTACAATAAAATGAACAGGATACTTGTCTTGGTGACATTGTTACAATCACTGACAATTACTATTGTACCATTACCACTGGTCCTTAGTCTTCTCTGCCCTCTCTGAAATCAAAGTCTCCAAACGTCTCTCTAACCATCCTTTAAACCATACCTTATCCAATCCATTTAAACCTTCTTTCAGTCCATCACCCCCACCCTTACCACCTCTCTAACCCACACCTTCAACTCATCACTCTTTTCTAGTGGCTTCCCATTCAAATTTAAGATGGCTCATCACCCTCCTGAGAAAATCAATCGCTTGATCCAACTCTGGTCCAAAACTATTGACCGGTTTGGTGTGCCTATTCCTAGCCAAAACTTTTGGATGAGCAGGATGCCATCAGCTCTCCATCTAACTCCTTTGGCATTTGCAGCATTGTACTAAAGTGGATACAGTTGTATCTGACAGAGAGATCCTGCCAAGTATCATGGAGGGGTCAGATGCCTGCCTGCCTACAATGGCTGTGCCTCAAGACCCAGTACTCAACCCACTCCTTTTCACTTACACTACACCACCTTGTTTCATCCAATCATCTTGGCACACAGTTTCTCCTACTTTCCTGGCAAAGTTCTGCAGGAAAGTAAACATTGATAAAAAAAAATACAAAAGCATTCATGGACTAAATATTCAAGGTTTAGCTGTTGTCATAAAAATGTCAAAGAGGAAATTTGTTTCTGTGTAAATTCTAAAGATTAAAGCTTTAAGATAAAAAAAACTTCCATAATCATACAAGGAAAAGGGACATTACATGTTGTTCGTCTGTCGCAGCAATGAAGACCATCTAGTCATCATTTAGGGGGCGAATTCTGTGGGTACGGAGATGGCTGATTAGTCCAATCTGCACCCTGAATGTTCTTTGGCAGTGGGGGCATGGGATAGTGGGAGTAGCTGGAGGGTTGCTGGCACGGTCTTTCCTGGCCTGCCTGCAGCTCTCAGCTGCAGCAATCCTGGCAGCCTCATATGTGTTTGCACCATTTCGGACAGCTGCACACCACTCTCCTCTGTTCAAAGCTTTCTGTTCCCATGTATCGTAGTTGATGGTGAAGGCCTTTAACGAAACCTTCAAGGTGTCTTTGAAATGCTTGTTTTGACCACCATGGGAGCGTTTGCCTTGCTTGAGTTCACCATATAACAGTTTCTTTGGGAGCCGGTGGTCTGGCATGCGAACTACGTGGCCCACCCAACGAAGCTGTGATTGCATGAGGATGGTGTGTCTACTCGGCAGTCTTGAGTGAGTGAGGACCTCTGTGTCAAGGATCTTGTCATACCACTTTATGTCCATGTTTCGCAGCTGTAAAGCAGTGTGGTGAGAACTATGCCCCGATACACTTTAATTTTTGTCTCCTGGGTGATGCCTCTCCTGTTCCACACATTCTTGTGGAGTCTGCCAAAAGCAGTACTTGCTTTCGCAAGTCGTGCAGTCATCTCCTCATCAGTGGTGACATATCTGGAGAGAGAACTGCCCAGGTAAGTGAATTTGTCAGCTGCTATTAATCGATACCCATTTATGGTGATGTTGGGTACATTGTATGGCTTGCCTGGAGCTGGCTGATGAAGCACTTCAGTCTTTTTTATGTTGACGGTGAGGCCAAAGTTGTTGCAAGCCTCTGAGAACTTATTGATACTTTGTTGCATGTTGGCTTCAGATGTAGCGTTGAGGGCGCAGTCATCGGCAAACAGAAGATCGTCGATGGTTGCTGTTTTAACTAAGGTTTTTTTCTTTAAGCCACTGAAGGTTGAAGAGAGCCATCAAAACAGTAATTGAGAACAATGCCAGCGTCCCCCTCTCTGAAGGCATCTGACAGCATGGCTGAGAACACAAGACTGAATAGGGTTGGGGCAAGGACACAGCCTTGCTTTAGTCCGTTAGAGACAGGGAACGGCTCAGATGCAACTCTATTGTCTTGGACTCTGGCTAGCATGCCATCGTGTAGTTGTTGTATGATGGTGATGAACTTTTTTGGACATCTGTATTTTGCCATGATTCTCCAAAGGCCATCTCTGCAAACAGTATCAAAGGCCTTGGTCAGATCGACAAAAGTGGAGTACAGGTCAACATTTTGTTCCCGGCATTTTTCTTGAAGCTGCTGGGCATCAAACACCATGTCTATGGTCCTGCGTTCTTTCCGAAATCCACATTGACTCTCAGGTAGAAGTCCTCTCTCAAGGTGTGCGCTGAGGCGATTTAATAAAACTCTTGCAAGCAGCTTGCCTGCAATGGACTGCAGGGAAATTCCACGGTGGTTATCACATGATTGGTAATTTCCCTTGCGCTTATAGAGGTGCATAGTTGAGGCATCTTTAAAGTCCTGAGGTACTGTTTCAGTTTGCCACATGAGATGAAACAACTACTGAAGTTTCTTAGCAATCACAGGCCCTCCTTCTTTATAAATTTCAGCTGGGATGGAGTCTGAGCCAGGCGCTTTTCCACTTGACAACCGTTCAATTGCCTTAAGCGTCTCTTCCATTGTTGGAAGGGTGCTCAGCATCTCATCAGATGGAATTTGGGGGTAGTCGATCGATGGCTTCATAGTTGATGATAGAAGGGCGATTCAAAACATTGTGAAGTGTTCAGCCCATTTTCAAGAGCCTCCCCTTTGTCTGTGATTAGTGTTGTCCCATCTGCGCTAAGGAGCGGGGATGAGCCAGCGATGGTAGGACCGTAGAATTCTTTCAGGCCATTGTAGAAGTTTTTCATGTCATTTCTGCCTGCAAAGCCTTGTATCTCATCAGCTTTGTTGCCCAGCCATGAATCCTGCATTTGGCGTAATTTTCTTTGGATAGAGCTGTGGATGTTCCTAAGTGCATCTGTCTTGGCCGTTGACTGGGGGTCTTCAATATGAAGTTTGTAGGCACAACGTTTCTCTTCTAACAGCTGGTTTATCTCAGTGCAGTTTTCATCAAACCAGTATTTGTGTTTCCTTGTGGAGGGGCCTATACACTCCAAGGCTGTGTTATACACTGTGTCATGAAGTGCGGTCCAAGCAGCCTCCACATTCTGGCTATCCAGCACAGTAACCTCCAGTTGTTCTTCCAGAGTGTCTGTAAAGGACTTCTTGATGTCATTATTCTTTAGTTTACTGACATTTAGACGTTTTTGTGCTTTCATGCCTTGTGGGTGTCTCTTGGGCTGGATGTGGAGATTGACTTTAGAAACAATGAGATGGTGATCCGTCCAGCACTCTGCCCCACACATAGCCTTTGTAACTCTTATGTCCTGCCGGTCTCTTTTCCTGACAATGACATAGTCAATCAGGTGCCAGTGTTTGGACCTCAGGTGTATCCAGGACGTTCTGTTGCAGATGGGGAGCTGAAATACTGTGTTTGTGATCAGAAGCCCATGTTCTGCGCAGGTCTGAAGAAGTAGCAATCCATTGTTGTTGCAGCTTCCAACTCCGTGCTTTCCGATCACGCCTTCCCAGGAGATGCTGTCTGTGCCAACTCTTGCGTTAAAATCACCAAAAATTATGAGTTTTTCAGCGCTGGGAACATCGGCAATGACAGTATTCAGGTCTTCATGAAATGTATCCTTGATCTCGTCCGGGTTAGCCATTGTGGGTGCATAGGCGCTGACAATGGTGACAAATTTCTTTCCCTGAGAAAGGGGGAGTCTCATCGTCATTAGGCAATCATTCACGCCTTTTGGAGGCATGGCCAGTTTGCTTACGAGAGTTGACTTGACTGCGAAGCCAACTCCAGCTTCACATTTCTCCTCAGGTCCACGCCCACTCTAGAAGAAAGTGTAGTCTGCGCTTCTTTCGCGAATTTCACCCTGACCTGCCAACCTGGTCTCACTCAAGGCAACAATGTAGATGGGTGTACCTGTTTAGTTCATTTGCAATAAGTGATGTGCATCTCTTGGGTCTTTCTGCATTTTCCCTGTCAAGAAGAGTACGAATGTTCCATGTGGCAATTTTCAAAGGTGTTGTTTTCGTCTTTTTTCTGTTGTTTCGACCGCAAAAATAGGACCCCTCCGACCGTGGTTTGCTGGATGGGGTGATGTGGAGCAGATCATTTTTAGGTCCCCTTTTCTAGACCCTTCCTCATGCCAGGGAGGTGAGCAGTGCAGTCGCTCAGAGGGCTGCTGGACTCCACTTCTGCTCCTTTCAGTGACGAACGACCATATGGTCTAAGCCGCCTGTGTGCAGGTTTGTGGCTACGACTTCCAGTGTACCCACACCTGTCGCTTCATCACACCCCTATCGCCACAGGACTTTGAGAATAAAAATGGGGTGATGGATGGATGACTGATGACTTGCGCAATGATTTTGTATAAAGTGGGGAAGAGTTTCGCATCATCAACCCCACTGTCTCATCCAAGACCACCTACTACCAGTGGCAAGACTAAGCGAGAGGACTGGCAATGGAGACGGATGCAGATTTTCCCTCAGGTTTCTTCCCAAAGCCTTTCCCGTAGATGAGTATACCCGCAAGGCAGTGAAGATTTTAAATCAGAGTTTTCCTTCTCCTAGATGAACTGCCTGACAAGGCTAACGAGCTTCATCTGCCTGGGTTTGAAATCAGAGTTGTCCTTCTCCTAGATTGGCTGCCAAGCAAGACTAACGAGTCCAATTGACCCACCCGGTTATACCACCGGGAACCCGGTTGCCCCCGCAGCAGGCTTTGTGAAAACAGGAGGTACTATGAGAAGGTGCTACTGCGGTCACAGTTGCGTAGGAGCATATGTATAGCATATGTAACAGGAAACCATATGCAAGGTTCTACTTAGCAAGCTACGTGATGGACCTGCGGCGATCACTACACCAGGAAGCGAGAGGCCACCGTACCGCTTTGCATTCCTTTTGGCAAGTAGGACATCTGGCCCAATACTTGCCACCTCCCAGGACATTACATACATACCTTACATAAAACGTGTAATGGGACTAAAACATGCACAGGCCAAACCATGTACATGCACACTCATGGGTGGGCACGCACACGCACACACATACATTACTGTTACGATTCAGTTCAGCCACTCGTTTTACTTTTTTTTTTTGTCGCCTTGCTGTTTTATTTTGAAATCCTTACCTGTCCTGTAGTTTCAGTTCCTCCCCCTGCTTTTGCCTCCAGTCAGCACCATGTCTTCCACACCTGTTCCCCATTCCCTTAGTTGCTCTGCATTTATACTCCCCTGGTTTCCCTGTGTCCTTGCCAGATTGTCTTGTGTGTTTTGCCACCTAGTAGTCCAGCATGTTTCTCCCCGTGAACTTTTGTCTTAACCTGCCCGAGTTTTACTCTGCTGCCTGAACCCTGAACTTTGGACTCTGTGTTTACCGTCTACCCTTTGCTTGCTCTGTTGCCTACTTTTGGACTAACTTCCCAGTAAACTGAACTGTCCCTGAAATGGTTTATCCACCTACCTGCCCCTTGGCTGTTTGTTCGCACATTGTACTAATCCCCTGATGTTCTGACTTCTGCCTGCCTCTGCTCATTAAACCAACTTTTACGATAAGCTCCTGTCTGTGTGTCCTGCGTTTTGAGTCCTCTCAGAGTTAGCAACGGAACAATCTGGCCAACATGGACCCAGCGGAAACAAACGAACTCTCCCAGGCTCTTGCCAAACAAAGCCCTCTCATTGGCTGACACGATCAGACCCTCAAGGTAGTGGGGACACTCCAGAACCCGACAACCAATGTCGTCCGCATCAGAGCCCACATCAACCACATTTACACTCGGTTCTTCCCACCACAGCCTGGTACTCAACCCAATCCTCCCGCTCCGGCACCTGTTCTGGCCCCACCAGTTCCCCAGTCCATAGATCTCCACATTCCCAGCATTTCACTGGGAAACTGGGTACCTGCGGGGCATTCTTGATGCAGTGCCAGCTGGCTTTCGAGCAGCAACCACTCACCTACAGCTCAGATAAGTCTAAAATGGTAGATATTGTGGGCTTATTTAAAGGCAGTGCTCTACACTGGGCATCAGCAGTACAGGAGTCAGTCTGCCATAAATTCCTCTTGACAATTTTGTTGCTTAAATGAGTTTTTGACCACCCTGTTCAGGGAAAGGATGCTGCCAAGCGCCTCCTTGCCCCCCCACAGTACAGCCGAATCTTGTTCTTCTTTTGGCTGCTCTTGTTCGGGGTCGCAACAGCGCATCATCTGTTTCCATCTCTTCCTGCTCTCTGCAACTTCCTGTCATGCCAGCCATCTGCATGTACTCCCTCACCACATCCATAAACCTTGGCCTTCTTCTTGCCTGGCAGCTCCATCTTTAGCGTTGTCCACCACATTTATTCACGGATATTTTGACAATGTACTGTTGCTATTTAACGTCTGATACAGGCTACCTATCACCTATCTATCTACCTGTGTTACCTCTATCTACCTGTTACCCTGTTGATGCTGATGTCTCTTTTTGTCTTTGCCACTATCTATACCTGAATTTCCCCCATGGGGATCAATAAAGGTTCTTATGTTATTTCTTCTTACTTGATGATAAACAACTGCATATTATTTGTCACTACCATGGTAAAGTCATCTTCGATCATGCCCCCACATCCATAGAGATCAGCTTTCCCCATGGCAGACCACTCTAAATTTTGGAGCTTTTACCTCAAACTTATCTGAACCTAAATTTAAAGATTTTATTACACATTCAAATTTTCCTTGACATAAACAACACACCAGATATTGGTAGAGATATACTTTGGGAGTCCTTCAAGTCTTGTCTCTGCGGACAGTTTATTTCTTTTATCTCCCATTTTAAGAAAAATGAACATTCCAAATTGAAAAACATCAAATGACATCTGAAAACTAGACAGCCAATATTTGGCTAATCCCTCCACCACTCTTTATAATAAAACAGTTTGTATTTCTCAATAAATTTATCCAGCCTTTCAGCATAGAGTTTTTCCAAAATCTTAGAAAACTGTGAAATTAATGATACAGGCCTGTAATTGGTAAACTGATGTCCATCACCCTCTTTATAAAGTGGGATGACTTTGGCAACGTTCATTTTTGCATGGAAATGTACCAGTTATGAAAGAGAGGTTGCAGATGTAAGTTAGTGGGTTTACAATCCCATCAACAACTTTCTTAATTAGAGCCATATCAATTCCACTCCAATTGGTTGTTGATTGGTTCTTACTCTTTTTAACGGTATCAAAGATTTCCTTTCCTCCGACGGCTTTCGGAAAGATTGAGTTTTGAATTCTGTCTCCATGATCCTCAATGGCCCCACATCATTAGGATATGAGTCATTAATTTCTGCTGCAAGCTTTGGTCTCACATTTACAAAGAAGTTGTTAAACCCAGTTACCACATCATTCATATTGTTTATGGTTTGATCATTGTCCATGAAATACTGAGGGTAATTTGTGCTTGTTGGTCCATTCCTAATAATGCTATTTAATACTTTCCATTTCCCTTGATGTTATGTTTGTTATCCTCTAATTTCTTATGATGTTCCTTCTTGCTCAATGTAAGAATATTATTTAGCTTATTTTTATATCTTTTGTATCTGTTTTCTGCCTCCGCTGTTCTACATTTCAAGAACTGTCTATAAAGAGTTCTTTTTTTACAGGCATTTTGCGGTCCTTTTGTAACTCATGGTTTGTTCTCATAGTTTTGCTTCCTGTTGTATTGTTTTCTGGGGCAGTTTTTGTCATATAGTGTTAAAAATATACTGAGAAATGTGTCATAGGTTCTGTCAATGTTCTTTTCCTCATGTATATGCTCCAGTCTTGCATTAATAAATCATATTTAAATGCATCTAAGGCTTCCTCTGTTCTAACTCTTCTGTTTGGTCATATTGTCTCCTTTAGCCTTCATACATAATCACATCCATAGATCACAAAAACTGGCAGATGGTCACTTGTGTCATTTGTCAGCAACCCACTCATGTATTATTGTCCATATTATTTGAGAATATGTTATCTATTAGAGTAGCAAAGTGTGAAGTTATTCAACTGGGTTTAGTGATTGTTGGATAGAAACTCATGCTGTACATTGATTCAATAAAATCATCAGTCAATTTGTGCTCGCTGGGATTCAGCAAATCTATATTAAAGTCCCCGCAAAGAAACATTAACTTCTGATCTGACCGAGCAAACATTTCTTCCATTTTTTCCTTAAAAATTTCAATGCTGGCTCCAGGTGCTCTGTACACACAACTAACGATTATATTTTTCCCCTTTTCCATGCAAATTTATATGGTAATGAATTCCATTATATCATCAACAGTTGTAGACATGTTTTCTATTACCTTGTGACTGAGGTCTTTGTCTACATATAGAGCCATGTCTCCCCCCTTCTTGTTCTCTCTGATCCATGTAATTGAAATGGTAGCAATCCAACTGAAAGTCCACCCCTTTCTCAAGCTTCAGCCAAGTTTCAGATATCGCTGTGACATTGAATGGTTTCTTGAATAGATTTAGATATTCCTTTATGTTTTGAAAGTTTGCATAAAGACTTCTGCTGTTGATCTGGATGATGGACAAACCCTGTCCTGCATTAATATTCTTGTTAAAAAAATCTACAGTTTGACAACAACAATCATTGTTTATATTATTGAAGAGGTTGATGTCTTGTTCAAGGTTCATGATGTTTAGTGTCCAATGGTTCAATATAGTACAAAGTAAAGATGGAACCCCCCCCAGGCCCATCGTCAGCAGCATAAACTCAGTCACGTACAACATTGCCAAACATATAGCCAACATCTTGACCCCTTTAGTGGGAGAAACACCTCACCATATCCAAAACTCCATTGACTTCGTGGACAAGGTCCAAGGCGTAACACTGGAACCGGATGAAACCATGGTATCCTACGACGTGACCTCGTTATTCACCTGCATCCCAACCATGGAGGCTTTGGAAACTGTGAGGCAACGTTTGCTACGGGACGACACTCTCCACAATAGGACCAACCTCAGCCCAGACCAGATTTGCCAACTACTGGACCTTTGCCTGAACACTACATATTTCCAATTCAGGGGCCAGTTTTACAGACAGAAACACGGCTGTGCGATGGGCTCACCAGTATCACCCATTGTGGCCAACTTATATATGGAAGAGGTAGAACACAGGGCCCTGAACTCCTTCAGAGGAACACCTCTGAGCCACTGGTTCAGGTATGTGGACGACACATGGGTCAAAATCCAAACACAAGAGGTGCAAGCGTTTACCAAACACATCAACTTAGTGGACAAGAACATTAAGTTCACAAGGGAAGACGTAAAGAACAACAGTTTGCCCTTCTTGGACTGTGACGTCCACATTGGGGAAGACAGGAGCCTCCACATTGGGGTTTACAGGAAACCTACACACACAGACCAATATCTACTTTTCGACTCACACCACCCACTGGAACACAAACTGAGCATCATCAGAACTTTGCAACACAGAGCTGACAATGTGCCCAGCAGCACTCAGGCCCAACGGGAAGAACACAAACACCTGAGGGGAGCTTTAAAAACCGGCGGCTACCCCAGTTGGACCTTTGTGAAAACTGCAACACGTTCCAGAAAGACCAACCGGGTGAGCGATGAGGAGAAGAGGAACAGAAGGAATAACATAGTCATCCCATATGTTTCTGGGGTCTCCGAGAAACTCAGGAGAATTTTCAACAAACACCGCAACCCGGTATACTTCAAACCCAGCAACACACTCCGACAAAGACTGGTTCATCCCAAAGACCGTGTACCACACACCCGGAAAAGCAATCTGGTGTATGCCGTACAATGCAATGAGGATTGCACTGACCTATACATAGGAGAAACCAAACAACCACTACACAAACGGATGGCCCAACACAGAAGGCCAAACTCCTCAGGACAAGACTCAGCAGTCTATCTACACCTAAAGGAGAAGACACTCCTTCGAGGACAGCAACGTACACATTTTGGACAGAGAAGATAGATGGTTTGAAAGAGGGGTGAAGGAAGCCATCTATGCGAAACTGGAAAAACCATCCCTCAACAGAGGAGGAGGTCTGCGACACCACCTATCTCCCACTTACAACGCTGTCCTTTCATCTCTACCCAGGAGACTCAAGAAGCCTAGCCTCCAAGAACAACAGTCAGTCACTAACGGCTCCAACGACTCTCATGACCACTGAACAATGAAGTCGAAACTAACACCCCCAACGACGGTCGCTGCTAAACAAATGCAAATCAATAGCTCCGATGGCGACGGGCGCGGCTGGCCATCGGAGCACAGGAGAGCCACGCATATCAATAGCTCCGATAACGACGGGTGCGGCCATAACATCGGTACACAAAAGAGCCACGCATATCTATGGCTCTGTTAGCGACGGGCATTGGTAAACATCTGATCACAAAGAGCCACGCATATCAGTAGCTCTGACAACGGCTCCTAGAGGATAAATACTGAGTCTCATCTCCAGCCAGTCAGACTAGCGTGGCCTAATCAGAAAGGCACGAACTGAGGAAGCCTCTTGGATGAGAGGCGAAACGTCTTCATGGATATATACCAAGTCCAGTTGCACTTGATTCAACTCCTTTGGATAACCATGACCTGGATGAATGAGAACATTCACAGACATTACAAAGTAACACATGAATTACCTTCCTTACTGGTACTTGTCCAGATCTGCGATCTCTCTGATGCAGAGCACCTTTGCCTGTTCTGGTGTTCCGCTGGGCTTGATGAAAACTTTGCAGTCGGATGTCCACGTTGATTGGATTTTCTTCAGTTTCCTTAGCAAGCGGGCTTTCCTGACAATGTCCGCATTTTTCATTCTGCTCCCAGGGTTGCGGGATGCTGGAGTCTATCCTAGCAGATGAGGAAGCAGTGTGTGCCCAAGCCTCCCACTGAGCAGTGCCACACTTCACAGTGGTACCAAACACGCTCACTGGCCATGTATCCACCACATGCCTCTCTCAGGGAAACAGTGCCAGTGCTGGATGGGAGTGCTTGAATAACACTGTAGAAAAGAGGTGCTGAGCCCTAAAGACAGGTCAAGTCCCTACATGTCCTATGGAAAGGTCTCTCTTTAGACCCACGGCTCTATCATTGACTCACAATGATTTGTTAACATTTGTACAGTATGTGCCACAAACGACGAGTATGTGCCTTAAAAAAACATTATTAACAGACAGATTTTCCCTTTTTTGCCCACAGCGTACTTTGTTACAATGACAACTCGCCTGTTACAGTAGTCTAGAGGGGACTAGTCAAAAACACTTATTTTGAGGCATCCAGGTGGCGTGGTGGTCTATTCCGTTGACTACCAACATGGGGATCGCCGGTTCAAATCCCCGTGTTACATCTGGCTTGGTCGGGCATTCCATCCGTTATACAAACCGCTTATCCTGCTCTCAAGAGTTGTGGGGATGCTGGAGCCTATCACAGCAGTCATTGGGCGGCAGGCAGGGAGACACCCTGGACAGGCCGCCAGGCCATCACAGGGCCCCAGTATTCATTAGTAAATCCTTTTGTTTTCCCCTGTGTTTGATCAACCGATAAATTCATTCCTGTGGTGTAATAAACAGGCATGTATCAAAAGAACATTCCTTCAACTTCTCAAGTCTAAAGGGGGCCTGGCATTGCCAAATTTCCACCAATACTATTGGGCTTGTAACATCAACAAACTTCTTTTTTGGAACACTAATATGACATCGGGCAAACAACCCCAGTGGGCCCAGATGGAAATGTCCTCTTCGTGTCTCTCACTTCGGTCGGTGGTCTGTTCCCAGTTACCTCTCTCGATTAAATAAGTTGCTCGGAACCCTATTTTAACCAACACTTTAAAAATTTGGACTCAGTTTAAAGAGGGACTGGCATGCCCTTTCTGAACACAGTTTTTAACATTGGGAGTTTGAATCATAACCGAAAATAGGTGTGGTTTTATGAATTCCAAGCTATTGGCTACCGTCTTCCTGGGTGGATGGGGCTCGGTACTGCTCGTCACTTGTCATTTACAAAAAATGTCGGAGAGGGAGATCCTCTGCGATGATTACAGTTTCAAGGAGGAGGATTCGGTGACACAAATAACTGTTAGATATGTCGTAGCAAGATCGATAATAAAGTCTCAACAAAATAGCACAGACTCGAGCCGAGTAGCTAGCAGGAGGGGGTGAAAAAGCAGCTTCTCCGTGGTTTTATAGCATCTTGTTACGGACACATCCTATATGCAAATTGACTGGTGTCTACCTATCCACCAGCACAATTTGTAATTGGACACCACCTACATTCAATCACAAATTTTTCTCGAGTGGCCGCAGACGCGCTGTTTTTGGCCACTGAATTTCTCCATGGTCACATTCCAACTCGGAACATAGCCTATCAATAGGAATTTTCAGATTTTGATGTCAGTATCACTTTAAAAGACAATTTGGCCTACGCACACCGTGTGTAGTCTTTTGCATCCACCTCTTCTTACCATCCTGCTCCCGGTCAAATAAAGGTCTGCTGACTATTACTGACCTTTATAATAAAGGTGTTTTTTCCTCGTTTGCAGATTTATCAGCAAAATGTAACCTTCCAAATACTCATTCTGCTTCTTCCAGATTAAACACTAGGGGGGCATATACTCCAGTGCAAGATTTTACAGAGTCCATTTCACTAACACAAGACTAGTCAAGATAAACCCTGAGAGAACTGATACATGCAGCAGATGTAAACAATTACCCGCCGACTATAAGTACATGTTTTGGTCATGCACACAATTATCAGAGTTTTGGCCTGCAATATTTGATACACTTATTGGAGTCGTGGGTAAAACAGTAGACCCTGACCTCCTCACTGCCCTTTTCAGAATTCCTTCTTATGCTCAATTCACCTAAAGCCACACAAGGAAGGAAGCCACTTCATTTTGTCATTGTATTGTTACAACAAATTGTATTCTTACAATGAATTTGTCCTCTGCATTTAACCCATCATATTGTATAGGAGCAGTGAGCAGCTGCATCACCTGGGGACCAACTCCAGTTCTTTCCATTGCCTTGGTCAGAGGCACAGACAGGAGTATTAACTCTGACGTGCATGTTTTGTTTTTTTTTAATGGTGGGAGGAAACCGGAGCGCCTGGAGGAAACCCATGCAGACATGGGGAGAACATGCAAACTCCATACAGAAAGGGCCTAGGATGGCCTGGGGTTCAAACCCAGGACCTTCTTGCTGTGAGTCAACAGTGCTAACCACTGGGCCACCAGGCTACTCAAGTGTTTGCACTCACCACTCTGCTTGCTAGGCAGAGTATTCTCCATCCCTCCCCACCTACTCATAATAGGTGGATTCACGAGATACTGGAGTGCATAAGGTTTGAGTGGATTAGGTTTTCCTTTAGAGGTTCCCTAAAGCCCTTCTATAAAGCCCGACAACCCCTTTTAGAACATATTTACACCCTGGCTATCCATGAAGAAATCAACAAATAAATAAATAACTGAACTAAACACCCCCGCCCCCCATCTTATTTATCTTATTCCATTTTATTATATCTGAATTTTATTTTTATTTCTTCTCTCTATTTTCTTTTTTCTTTACCCTGTCCTGGTATGCATTTGTGTGATGGAGACTCCTGGGTAGGCGGGTGGGGGTGGGGAACCGACCAAGAACTGGTGTGGGTGGGAGTGGGGTTGATGAGAATGGGTGGGAGCACGCTGGAGTGGAATTTTACAATAGATAACCACAGAAAACTTAACACTACTGACGATTCTGTGTTATTGATTTCTATGCAAAACCAATAGAGATTTGAAAAAAAAGAAGTATGCTCTGCCCCTAATCAGCTCAGCTTTCGAACTCCTTCATGGTGCCACGATATTCTCTAAGTTGAATCTCAGGAGCGCATATCACCTGGTCAGAATTAGAGGAGACAAATGGAAGACCGCTTTTAAGACAATACTAGGCTTCTTCATGCCTCATGTCTTCATGCCTTTAGGCCTCATCATGCCGTTCAGTCTGACCAACACCCCAGCCATGTTTCATGCCCTGGTCAATGAAGTCTTCCATGATTTTCTCAACCGGACAGTCTTTGTTTACCTTGACAACATTCTGATCTTCTCCTGGAGCACCATGGAACATATTCAACATGTACAACAAGTCCTCCAGCGCCTGTTGGATAACAAACTTTTCATCAAAGTGGAAAAATGTGAGTTTCGTGTCAGCTCGGTCCTCTTCCTGAGCTACATCATTGAGAGTGGGCAGGTGAGAACAGATCTGGGCAGCCCAAATCCCTCTCAGCAGAACAGCTCCAGTAATTCCATGGCTTCGCCAACTTCTATCACCAATTCATCAGAGATTACAGCCGAGTTGACACACCCCTCACCCAACCTACCTCACCCAGTTCTCCCTACACCTGGACCCCCAAGGCTGATGCAGCCTTTTAAGAACTAAAGGAATGGCTCACATCCGCACTTGTCCTTATCCGCTCTGCTCCCTCACGGCAGTTTAGTGAGGAGGTGGATACCTCCCACTCCAGTGTAGGGGCGGTACTCTTCCAGTGTTCAACTACCAACATGAAGGTCCATCCTTGTGCTTTCTTTTCCTGCTGTGTGACCCCTGTCAAGCAAAATTATGACATTGCGAATTGGGAGCTGGAGGCTGTTAAACTCGTCCTGGAGGAATGGAGACATTGGCTTGAGGGAGCTGAACACCCATTTATTGTGTGGACAGTTCATAAGAACCTTGTCTACATTCAGACAGCGAAACTCATCAACTTACGCCAGGCCTTGTGAGCATTGTTCTTTGGTTACTATGCCTTCACCCTCATGCACTGCCCAGTGTCCAGGAACCTCAAGCCAGATACTACACTCTCTTGACAATATGCTTTGGAAGAGACTCTCCCCAACTCAGACACCATCCTTCCTCCTTCCTGCATTGAAAAAAAAAGTCTGTTGGATTTACATAAAAAATTATGTACATCGGTTGCACATATTAAAGTTATGTTATCTAAATATAATTTATGTTCAATATACAAAATTCTTATTTGTTTAACAAACATTACTTTTTATGTTAATTGAAAGCATTTCTTTCATGTTCAGGTTTTGTTTAAAAACATGGTTTTGTTTGTTGTTTTCTCGGTCTCTGTCTCGAGACCATGTAAGTAACTGCGATGGAGGCATTATTTAGCTTTTGCCGGTTTTAATGAATCACCATTGTCCACTGCTTCTCGCATGACCAGCCCTTGGTTCAGGCCCACCTTCATCGTTGTCAGAAGGTTTGGAAGGATACCCATGCCACCCTGCTTTGCTCTGCTGACCGCAACTGATACATTGCAGACCACCATCAGACATTGGCTCCCAGATACCAACCAAGTCAAAAGGGTTGGCTATCTTCTAAAGATATCCCATCATAGTCGTTTTCTAAAAAACCCACACCCTGTTACATTGGCTCCTTTAAAATTGACTCTATTATCAACCCCATGGTGGTTAGACTCAAGCTGCCGCCTGACATGAAGATTCATCCTACATTTCCTGTCTCCCATTTGAGCCTGTCTCCACCAGGCCTTTCCAGTTGCAGCCCCCCCACCTCCATCGATGGCCAGCCAGCCTACAACATTGGGCGGTTGCTGGATGTACGCTGCCAGGGTTACCAGTACTTAGTAGACTGGGAAGGATACGGACCGGAAGAGCGCAGCTGGGTTCCCCACCGGCATATCCTGTGCCTGTCCCTGTGCCCGTCCCGGGACTTCCATCAGGAGCACCCAGACAACCCTGTTGGAATGCCTGAAGTCACCTGTTGGGGGGGGGGGTACCTTTACAACTGTCTGTTATCTGTTCAAGTCATTTTACCTGTTTTTTTTTATTCTGTTGCCTCCCTGTTTTATTTTGAAATCCTCTCTTGTCATTTCAGTTCCTACTCCGGTTTTGCCTCCAGTCAGCCCCATGTCTTCCACACCTGATCCCCATTCCCTCATTAGCTTCCCAGCATTTATCCTCCCCTGGTTGCTCTGTGTCCTTGCCCGATTGTGTTTTGACACCTAGTAGTCCAGCATTTTTCTCCTCACGAACTTGTTGTCTGACCTGCCTGAGTTTTATTCTGCTGCCTGAACTTAGGACTCTGTTTGCTGCCTGCTTTGTTGCCTGCTTTTGGACTGACTTCCCAGTAACCTGAACTGTACCTGAAACTGTTTATCTGCCTGCCTGCTCGCTGTCTGTTTGTTCGCACAGTATACTGATCCCCTGGTGCTCTGACCTCTGCCTGCCTCTGTTAATTAAATCAAGTTTTACCATATCCTCCTGTCTGTGTGTCCTGCATTCGAGTCCTCCCTGAGTTTGTAACACATTACCGTACTTATGAGGACCTCAGTTCCTGTTCCGGGGCTTTGTTGATGTATTTTCAGTGCATGTGAGATTAATACTCTGACTCTTGTTTGTTTCCCATCTGGATTGTTTGTCTTTTTGTTTGGCTTTGAATTAAGATTTATTTGCTATCTTGCATACAAAATGAATTGCTAATACTCCATTTTAGTCTAATATTACCATGTTTTATTTTTATCTTTTTGTTCCATATACTTTATTTATTTATTTTTTGTCTTATTTGCTCTATAAAAATCCTTCAGATAGGACAATTCGTTCAAATATACTGAATGGAATTGAACTTAAATGTGTATGTGCTGTGCTGTGTGTGTGTTTGTGTGTGACACGTAGGGTGGAAAAAGTGTGCGCGTGTATTGTCTGTGTGTTTTTGTGTGCGTGTGTGCACGCGCACGTGAGAGCACCCTCCCAAGACAAAGGCATGTTCTTCCCACAACAGACAGACTGCAGGGAGGCAGAGAGGAGACAACACACAGATAAATTACACAGACTAATATCTCATCAAACTGTCACGCTGAGCCACACACAGCTCTATGTTATGAAAGACCTGGGGAATAGAACGGCAGAAAGAGAGAGATGGGGATGAGAGCGAGAGAGAGAGGGGGGAAACGAAAGAGAAAGAAGGATGGAGAGAGGGAGAGTGGAAAGAAAGACAGAAGGATTGAGAGAGAGACGGGGGGGAGAGACAGAGATACTTGAGGTACCAGATGTGAAACGTCAATGAAGTTTTCTCAGCAGACACACGAATGTGTTTACCCCTCTGTGTGTATTCCATCCTGCCTTTCTCTTAATGTGCGCTCATGTGTATGTGTTTTCCATGTGCATTTGTGTGTATGTGTGTGTGAGTGTGTGTGTGTGTGTGTGCAAAAACAATGTAAAAGAAAGGCTATTTGGAAGCATATCTCTGAAAGGACATTTGCATACATTTTCTTGTAGTGTGTGTGTGTGTGTGTGTGTGCACCTTTTTATTACCATTTTAACCACTCAAACAGTAAAGCATCATTATCAGCAATAGCCCAAGGCTGTCATAAATGATAGGGTGGCAGGGGTATTAACACATATACACACATGAACTCAGAGAGACTGTCGACTAAAACCTCAGTGTTCTTTGACTGTTGGCCGCTGGGAGCAGGTCCTCCACTGAAACAGTCGTGGGTAAAAAGGACTTTGCCAAGCGACACCTCGGCTCCAGCGATGGTTCATTGAGGCTTTACCAGCTTTTGTAGGAATCTGAGTGAACAACAGCAAATTTCAAATAAGAGTACAAACAAAAACTGCGTATGAACAAGATACTTTATCCCGTGCAAAGATGTGCACGTGTCTCCTTCCTCAGAAGAAGTTTAGTTGAGTTACACGGAAATGGCTGCGGTGTGATATATTGCTCAGAAATGCCGTCACCAAGGGCCGACATATGTGTTTGTTTGTGTGTGTGTGTGTGTCTCTATGTGTGTAGGATCAGAATGTTTATTGGGTGAAAATGAAATAAACACAAGTGATGTAGGAACTCTGCCCATCCGTTTTACACAGCAGTTTGATGATATAAACCAGCGTGACACAGTCAGGAGAGGTCCTTCTTATCCACAAACATCTCTCAAAACAACGTTCTGCCTAATCACAGTGTCATGAGTCAAGGAATAGAGCTTTTTCTTTTAAAGGGACCGTAATTCATTTTGGTAACCCTGTCCTGATGATGCTCAAGGCACTCTGTGTAGTATTTTGATTCTGCTAAAGCATAATATGACTACTATGACGAACAAAGAGCTGCAGGGGCTTCTGCATGGCTCCGGCTGAAACGAAGTGGACGAGTCGCCCCCCCCCCCCCGTACTGCCAAGACTTCTGCATTTAAAAACACAGGCTGAGAGTTTGTGCGGTTTTTTTGATGCCCCATGTATTGATGCCCCATCCACCAAAAGATGAATGCAGCCCTCCTGTTGAGAATGCTTAAAAATGACAGATGTCATCAAATGCAGTGAATATTCACCCCTTTTTTTTTTTTTGGATACTTGCTTGTTTTTTGTATGTTTTCTTTGTTGCTCTTATTCATACTGCTGAACCATCAAGGTCAGGATTCGAGAAGAATTACACATAATTACACATAATCACTTAAACTTCCTGTCGTCTTAGTCATTTACTCCCTTCCCATTGGCCAGCGCTGGGTGCTTCTCTTTCGTATGTGAAAGTAGATCTTTGATTACATTTGTGAACAGCTTCACCTCCTTCTGTGTCACCAGCATTACCTACCTCTGTATCCCCGTGTCTGTGCCAAGACGAGTGGCATTACCGCCCTGGCGGTTTGCAACTGGATCCTGCTACCGTGCTACTGCTCATTCATTGACAGGGAAAGTCAACAGTTGGGATCATTGTCCACAACATGTGGGATGCCCTGCTCTTTAGTCCAGAGGCAAACAACACACTTGGTAGGGTTTGGGGTTAATATGTGTGTGGTTTGATGGTGTGTTTCCACTGCATGTGTTTCCAGGTGCCTGCTTGCATCCAGATTATTCAAATGGCCGAAGACCGTCCAGAGATCGTCCTTCATGTAAAGTGGGCTGGCTGATCCGATCACTGTGCAAACGCTTTTTCTTTATCTCTTTTTTTTGGGGGGGGGTTACCCCCTTTTCTCCCCAGTTGTAACCGTCCGATTACCCCACTCTTCTGAGCCGTCCCGGTCGCTTCTCCACCCCCTCTGCCGATCTGGGGAGGGCTGCAGACTACCACATGCTTCCTCCGATACATGGAATCGCCAGCCGCTTCTTTTCACCTGACAGTGAGGAGTTTCGCCAGGGGGGCGTTGCGCATGGTAGGATCACGCTATTCCCCCCAGTTCCCCCTCCCACCCGAACAGGTGCCCCGATCGATCAGAGGAGGCGCTAGTGCAGCAACCAGGACACATACCCACATCCGGCTCCCCAGCCACAGACACGAGCCGGAGGTAACACGGGGATTCGAACCGGGATCCCCGTGTTGGTAGGCAACGGAATAGACCACTATGCTACCCGGACACCCCCATCACTATGCAAACTCAGTGCAACTTTTTTGCAGCATCCAGGATTGTGGGGTAGCACAGCCTCAGAAGCCTGAGGTCACATTGAAATGTCAAGTGTAACTGAGGCCACAGGAACTGGACCAAAGACATTTGAATTTGCCATGATGGTTGTTATGGACTTAAGCGTCACGGTGCCACAAAAGTTGGGGAGTTACACTTTGTCTTGATTCAAGTTAAGCAAAACAAGTGAAGTCCAGGCGTAAATCTACTCAGAACGCATTGAAGAGTCGAGCCCCCAGACCCCCTGTGGAGGATGTTCCTAGGCATTTTTTGGTTACATTAAAAACTTAAAAACATGGTCTAAATTCAAAGAGTTCAAGTCAACGGGGATCCAACCACTTAACACTGGTAAACCAAAGAAGAGACAGCCGGCCTAAGATAAAAACATACTTGTCAAAATGTTATTGTCACAAGGAACAAGCCAAATTGTGTTTGTTATGTCAACTTCAAAGGATTGAAATGTTTTATGGGGAGCAACATGCACGGAAATCTGCAAGGGAACCAACGAGAAATCCAATTGTATTGGAAAAGCACATCTGGCAAGGAAATGCCAGATGTGAGAGAAGCCACTGCCATGAATTACTTCTAAACCAGATATGTAAGTGAACAGAATTCTATGGAGTCTGAATACAAACGCACAACACAGCATGCAAACAAATAACAAGAGTGACAGTGTGGGGAGAAGTTACTCAGACAGATACAAATAAGTTCACGATGCCCCAACACGATAATCTCATGAAATCTGTTGGGTCAGTTTGCAAACATCACGTTGAAATAACAACTTTAACAATGCCACATGCCTTGCTCAAAGGCAGTTGTGTAGGAACAGCAGTGCAGGCTTCTGTGTTGCCTCACACAGGGTCCTGGGTTCGTTTCCAGCCCTCCTGTGCAGAGTTTGGATGTTCTCACCGTGTTCACATTGGTTTGGCAATTTGTCCAGGATATTGTCCCATCTTGTTCCCTTGTTTCTGTGACACACCCCAACCCTGCCACAAGGCTGAATTAGATTCAAAAAGTAGAGAACATATAAAAGACTGTGTAAGGCGTCCGGGTAGTGTCCGGGTAGCGTCCGGGATCTCCGGTTCGAGTCCCCGTGTTACCTCCGGCTTGGTCGGGCGTCCCTACAGACACAATCGGCCGTGTCTGCGGGTGGGAACCCAGATGTGGGTATGTGTCCTGGTCGCTGCACTAGCGCCTCCTCTGGTCGGTCGGGGCGCCTGTTCGGGGATGTGGAGGGGACTAGGGAGAATAACGTCATCCTCTCACGCGCTACATCCCCCTGGCGAAACTCTGCACTGTCAGGTGAAAAGAAGCAGCTGACGACTCCACATGTATCGGAGGAGGCATGTGGTAGTCTGCAGCCCTCCCCGGATTGGCAGAGGGGATGGAGCAGCGACCGGGACGGCTTGGAAGAGTGGGGTAATTGGCAGGGTACAATTGGAGAGAAAAACGGGGGGAACCCCCCCCCCCCGCCCCCCAAAAAGACTGTGTAGTATCAGAGGGTAAAAAAATAAATAAACAAAATTCTAGAGCGGGATGGAGTGAATGAAAGAGGTTTGCAACTAAAGCATAAATCCACTAAACCAGTGTGTTAGCTCACATTTAGTACCAGTGTTAACATGTGGCTGGTCAGTGGATCTCCCATTTGGG